>NW_024056384.1:0-300000 GCF_013401445.1 Tripterygium wilfordii
CAAGCCAATAGACCAAGTTAAGTTAAAATTGCACGAAACGTGAAAAACTTGTCTATGCATAGAATTGAGCATTCCTAAGGCATCAAATTGGACCGTTATACTCTATTTAGTGTTCTTAGAAGTCTTAACTTGCTAGTTTAGCTTTTGGACAACGTTTCGTTAGGTAAAGAAGCCAATAGACCAAGTTAAGTTCAAAATTGCACGAAACGTGAAAAACTTGCATGCATAGAATTGAGCATTCCTAAGGCATCAAATTGGAACCGTTATACTCTATTTAGTGTTCTTAGAAGTCTTAACTTGCTAGTTTAGCTTTTGGACAACGTTTCGTTAGTAAAGAAGCCAATAGACCAAGTTAAGTTCAAAATTGCACGAAACGTGAAAAACTTATCTATGCATAGAATTGAGCATTCCTAAGGCATCAAATTGGACCGTTATACTCTATTTAGTGTTCAAGAGTTTTAACTTGCTAGTTTAGCTTTTGGACAACGTTTCGTTAGGTAAAGAAGCCAATAGACCAAGTTAAGTTAAAATTGCGCGAAACGAAAAAACTTGTCTATGCATAGAATTGAGCATTCCTAAGGCATCAAATTGAACCATTATACTCTATTTAGTATTCTAGATGTGTTAACTGCTAGTTTAGCTTTTGGACACGAGTTTCGTTAGGTAAAGAAGCCAATAGACCAAGTTAAGTTCAAAATTGCACGAAACGTGAAAAACTTGTCTATGCATAAATGAGCATTCCTAAGGCATCAAATTGGACCGTTATACTCTATTTAGTGTTCTAGATGTGTTAACTTGCTAGTTTAGCTTTTGGACAACGTTTCGTTAGGTAAAGAAGCCAATAGACCAAGTTAAGTTCAAATTGCACGAAACGTGAAAAACTTGTGTATGCATAGATTGAGCATTCCTAAGGCATCAAATTGAACCGTTATACTCTATTTAGTGTTCTAGATATTTTAGCTTGCTAGTTTAGCTTTTGGACAACGTTTCGTTAGGCAAAGAAGCCAATAGACCAAGTGAAGTTCAAAATTGCACGAAACGTGAAAAACTTGTCTATGCATAGAATTGAGCGTTCCTAAGGCATCAAATTGGACCGTTATACTCTATTTAGTGTTCTTAGAAGTCTTAACTTGCTAGTTTAGCAAGTTAAGTTGAAAATTGCACGAAACGTGAAAAACTTGTCTATGCATAGAATTGAGCATTCCTAAGGCATCAAATTGGATCGTTATACTCTATTTAGTGTTCTTAGAATTCTTCACTTGCTAGTTTAGCTTTTGGACAACGTTTCGTTAGGTAAAGAAGCCAATAGACCAAGTTAAGTTCAAAATTGCGAAACGAAAAAAAACTTGTCACCATAGAATTGAGCATTCCTAAGGCATGAAATTGAACCGTTATACTCTATTTAGTGTTCTACGATGTTAACTTCTAGTTTAGCTTTTGGACACGTTTCGTTAGGTAAACAAGCCAATAGACCAAGTTAAGTTCAAAATTGCACGAAACGTGAAAAACTTGTCTATGCATAGAATTGAGCATTCCTAAGGCATCAAATTGGACCGTTATACTCTATTAGTTTCTACGATGTGTTAACTTGCTAGTTTAGCTTTTGGACAACGTTTCGTTAGGTAAAGAAGCCAATAGACCAAGTTAAGTTCAAATTGCACGAAACGTGAAAAACTTGTATATGCATAGATTGAGCATTCCTAAGGCATCAAATTGGAACCGTTATACTCTATTTAGTGTTCTAGATTTTAGCTACTTGCTAGTTTAGCTTTTGGGACAACAGTTTCGTTAGGTAAAAAAGCCAATAGACCAAGTGAAGTTCAAAATTGCACGAAACGTGAAAAACTTGTCTATGCATAGAATTGAGCATTCCTAAGGCATCAAATTGGACCGTTATACTCTATTTAGTGTTCTTAGAATGTCTTAACTTGCTAGTTTTAGCTTTGGACAACGTTTCGTTAGGTAAAGAAGGCCAATAGACCAAGTTAAGTTCAAAATTGCACGAAACGTGAAAAACTTGTCTATGCATAGAATTGAGCATTCCTAAGGCATCAAATTGGACCGTTATACTCTATTTAGTGTTCTTAGAAGTCTTAACTTGCTAGTTTAGCTTTTGGACAACGTTTCGTTAGGTAAAGTAGCCAATAGACCAAGTTAAGTTCAAAATTGCACGAAACGAAAAAAACTTGTCATGCATAGAATTGAGCATTCCTAAGGCATCAAATTGACCGTTATACTCTATTTAGTGTTCTAGATGTGTTAACTTGCTAGTTTAGCTTTTGGACAGCGTTTCGTTAGGTAAACAAGCCAATAGACCAAGTTAAGTTCAAAATTGCACGAAACGTGAAAAACTTGTCTATGCATAGAATTGAGCATTCCTAAGGCATCAAATTGGACCGTTATACTCTATTTAGTGTTCTTAGAAGTCTTAACTTGCTAGTTTAGCTTTTGGACAACGTTTCGTTAGGTAAAGAAGCCAATAGACCAAGTGAAGTTCAAAATTGCACGAAACGTGAAAAACTTGTGCATGCATAGAATTGAGCATTCCTAAGGCTTCAAAATGAACCGTTATACACTATTCAGTGTTTCTACGATGTTTAACTTGCTAGTTTAGCTTTTGGGACAACGTTCTCGTTAGGTAAAGAAGCCAATAGGACCAAGTTGAAGTTCAAATTGCACGAAACGTGAAAAAACTTGTCTATTGCGTAGAATTGAGCATTCCTAAGGCATTCAAATTGGACTGTTATACTCTATTTAGTGTTCTTAGGAGAGTCGTTAACATGCTAGTTTAGCTTGTGGACAGCGTTTCGTATAGGTAAAGAAGCCAATAGACCAAGTTAAGTTCAAAATTGCACGAAACGTGAAAAACTTGTCTATGCATAGAATTGAGCATTCCTAAGGCATCAAATTGGAACCGTTATACTCTATTTAGTGTTCTTAGAATTCTTAACTTGCTAAGTTTAGCTTTTGGACAACGTTTCGTTAGGTAAAGAAGCCAATAGACCAAGTTAAGTTCAAAATTGCACGAAACGTAAAAAACTTGTCTATGCATAGAATTGAGCATTCCTAAGGCATCAAATTGGACCGTTATACTCTATTTAGTGTTCTAGATGTGTTAACTTGCTAGTTTAGCTTTTGGACAACGTTTCGTTAGGTAAAGAAGCCAATAGACCAAGTTAAGTTCAAAATTGCACGAAACGTGAAAAACTTGTCATGCATAGAATTGAGCATTCCTAAGGCATCAAATTGAACCGTTATACTCTATTTAGTGTTCTAAATGTTTAACTTGCTAGTTTAGCTTTTGGACAACGTTTCGTTAGGTAAAGAAGCCAATAGACCAAGTTAAGTTCAAAATTGCACGAAACGTGAAAAACTTGTCTATGCATAGAATTGAGCATTCCTAAGGCATCAAATTGGAACCGTTATACTCTATTTAGTGTTCTAGAAGTCTTAACTTGCTAGTTTAGCTTTTGGACAACGTTTCGTTAGGTAAAGAAGCCAATAGACCAAGTTAAGTTCAAAATTGCACGAAACGTGAAAAACTTGTCTATGCATAGAATTGAGCATTCCTAAGGCATCAAATTGGACCGTTATACTCTATTTAGTGTTCTTAGAAGTCTTAACTTGCTAGTTTAGCTTTTGGACAACGTTTCGTTAGGTAAAGAAGCCAATAGACCAAGTTAAGTTCAAAATTGCACGAAACGAAAAACTTGTCTATGCATAGAATTGAGCATTCCTAAGGCATCAAATTGAACCGTTATACTCTATTTAGTGTTCTAGATGTCTTAACTTGCTAGTTTAGCTTTTGGACAACGTTTCGTTAGGTAAAGAAGCCAATAGACCAAGTTAAGTTCAAAATTGCACGAAACGTGAAAAACTTGTCTATGCATAGAATGAGCATTCCTAAGGCATCAAATTGGACCGTTATACTCTATTTAGTGTTCAAAGATGCTTAACTTGCTAGTTTAGCTTTTGGACAACGTTTCGTTAGGTAAAGAAGCCAATAGACCAAGTTAAGTTCAAAATTGCACGAAACGTGAAAAACTTGTCTATGCATAGAATGAGCATTCCTAAGGCATCAAATTGGACCGTTATACTCTATTTAGTGTTCTTAGAAGTCTTAACTTGCTAGTTTAGCTTTTGGACAACGTTTCGTTAGGTAAAGAAGCCAATAGACCAAGTTAAGTTCAAAATTGCACGAAACGTAAAAACTTGTCTATGCATAGAATTGAGCATTCCTAAGGCATCAAATTGACCGTTATACTCTATTTAGTGTTCTTAGAAGTAACTTGCTAGTTTAGCTTTTGGACAACGTTTCGTTAGGTAAAGAAGCCAATAGACCAAGTTAAGTTCAAAATTGCACGAAACGTGAAAAACTTGTCATGCATAGAATTGAGCATTCCTAAGGCAAAATTGAACCGTTATACTCTATTTAGTGTTCTAGATGTCTTAACTTGCTAGTTTAGCTTTTGGACAACGTTTCGTTAGGTAAAGAAGCCAATAGACCAAGTTAAGTTCAAAATTGCACGAAACGTGAAAAACTTGTCTATGCATAGAATTGAGCATTCCTAAGGCATCAAATTGACCGTTATACTCTATTTAGTGTTCTTAGAAGTCTTAACTTGCTAGTTTAGCTTTTGGACAACGTTTCGTTAGGTAAAGAAGCCAATAGACCAAGTTAAGTTCAAAATTGCACGAAACGTGAAAAACTTGTCTATGCATAGAATTGAGCATTCCTAAGGCATCAAATTGGACCGTTATACTCTATTTAGTGTTCTTAGAAGTCTTAACTTGCTAGTTTAGCTTTTGGACAACGTTTCGTTAGGTAAAGAAGCCAATAGACCAAGTTAAGTTCAAAATTGCACGAAACGTGAAAAACTTGTCTATGCATAGAATTGAGCATTCCTAAGGCATCAAATTGGACCGTTATACTCTATTTAGTGTTCTTAGAAGTCTTAACTTGCTAGTTTAGCTTTTGGACAACGTTTCGTTAGGTAAAGAAGCCAATAGACCAAGTTAAGTTCAAAATTGCACGAAACGTGAAAAACTTGTCTATGCATAGAATTGAGCATTCCTAAGGCATCAAATTGGACCGTTATACTCTATTTAGTGTTCTAGAGTCTTAACTTGCTAGTTTAGCTTTTGGACAACGTTTCGTTAGGTAAAGAAGCCAATAGACCAAAGTTAAGTTCAAAATTGCACGAAACGAAAAAACTTGTCTATGCATAGAATTGAGCATTCCTAAGGCATCAAATTGGACCGTTATACTCTATTTAGTGTTCTAGATGTTTAACTTGCTAGTTTAGCTTTTGGACAACGTTTCGTTAGGTAAAGAAGCCAATAGACCAAGTTAAGTTCAAAATTGCACGAAACGTGAAAAACTTGTCTATGCATAGAATTGAGCATTCCTAAGGCATCAAATTGGACCGTTATACTCTATTTAGTGTTCTAGAGTTTAACTTGCTAGTTTAGCTTTTGGACAACGTTTCGTTAGGTAAAGAAGCCAATAGACCAAGTTAAGTTCAAAATTGCACGAAACGTGAAAAACTTGTCTATGCATAGAATTGAGCATTCCTAAGGCATCAAATTGGACCGTTATACTCTATTTAGTGTTCTAGAAGTTTAACTTGCTAGTTTAGCTTTTGGACAACGTTTCGTTAGGTAAAGAAGCCAATAGACCAAGTTAAGTTCAAAATTGCACGAAACGTGAAAAAACTTGTATGCATAGAATTGAGCATTCCTAAGGCATCAAATTGGACCGTTATACTCTATTTAGTGTTCTTAGAAGTCTTAACTTGCTAGTTTAGCTTTTGGACAACGTTTCGTTAGGTAAAGAAGCCAATAGACCAAGTTAAGTTCAAAATTGCACGAAACGTGAAAAACTTGTCTATGCATAGAATTGAGCATTCCTAAGGCATCAAATTGGACCGTTATACTCTATTTAGTGTTCTTAGAAGTCTTAACTTGCTAGTTTAGCTTTTGGACAACGTTTCGTTAGGTAAAGAAGCCAATAGACCAAGTTAAGTTCAAAATTGCACGAAACGTGAAAAACTTGTCTATGCATAGAATTGAGCATTCCTAAGGCATCAAATTGGACCGTTATACTCTATTTAGTGTTTAGAAGTTTAACTTGCTAGTTTAGCTTTTGGACAACGTTTCGTTAGGTAAAGAAGCCAATAGACCAAGTTAAGTTCAAAATTGCACGAAACGTGAAAAACTTGTCTATGCATAGAATTGAGCATTCCTAAGGCATCAAATTGGACCGTTATACTCTATTTAGTGTTCTAGATGTTTAACTTGCTAGTTTAGCTTTTGGACAACGTTTCGTTAGGTAAAGAAGCCAATAGACCAAGTTAAGTTCAAAATTGCACGAAACGTGAAAAACTTGTCTATGCATAGAATTGAGCATTCCTAAGGCATCAAATTGGACCGTTATACTCTATTTAGTGTTCTAGAATTTAACTTGCTAGTTTAGCTTTTGGACAACGTTTCGTTAGGTAAAGAAGCCAATAGACCAAGTTAAGTTCAAAATTGCACGAAACGTGAAAAACTTGTCTATGCATAGAATTGAGCATTCCTAAGGCATCAAATTGGACCGTTATACTCTATTTAGTGTTCTTAGAAGTCTTAACTTGCTAGTTTAGCTTTTGGACAACGTTTCGTTAGGTAAAGAAGCCAATAGACCAAGTTAAGTTCAAAATTGCACGAAACGTGAAAAACTTGTCTATGCATAGAATTGAGCATTCCTAAGGCATCAAATTGGATTATACTCTATTTAGTGTTCTTAGAAGTCTTAACTTGCTAGTTTAGCTTTTGGACAACGTTTCGTTAGGTAAAGAAGCCAATAGACCAAGTTAAGTTCAAAATTGCACGAAACGTGAAAAACTTGTCTATGCATAGAATTGAGCATTCCTAAGGCATCAAATTGGACCGTTATACTCTATTTAGTGTTCTAGAAGTTAACTTGCTAGTTTAGCTTTTGGACAACGTTTCGTTAGGTAAAGAAGCCAATAGACCAAGTTAAGTTCAAAATTGCACGAAACGTGAAAAACTTGTCTATGCATAGAATTGAGCATTCCTAAGGCATCAAATTGGACCGTTATACTCTATTTAGTGTTCTTAGAAGTGTTAACTTGCTAGTTTAGCTTTTGGACAACGTTTCGTTAGGTAAAGAAGCCAATAGACCAAGTTAAGTTCAAAATTGCACGAAACGTGAAAAACTTGTCATGCATAGAATTGAGCATTCCTAAGGCATCAAATTGAACCGTTATACTCTATTTAGTGTTTAAGATGTTTAACTTGCTAGTTTAGCTTTTGGACAACGTTTCGTTAGGTAAAGAAGCCAATAGACCAAGTTAAGTTCAAAATTGCACGAAACGTGAAAAACTTGTCTATGCATAGAATTGAGCATTCCTAAGGCATCAAATTGGACCGTTATACTCTATTTAGTGTTCTTAGTCTTAACTTGCTAGTTTAGCTTTTGGACAACGTTTCGTTAGGTAAAGAAGCCAATAGACCAAGTTAAGTTCAAAATTGCACGAAACGTGAAAAACTTGTCTATGCATAGAATTGAGCATTCCTAAGGCATCAAATTGGACCGTTATACTCTATTTAGTGTTCTTAGAAGTCTTAACTTGCTAGTTTAGCTTTTGGACAACGTTTCGTTAGGTAAAGAAGCCAATAGACCAAGTTAAGTTCAAAATTGCACGAAACGTGAAAAACTTGTCTATGCATAGAATTGAGCATTCCTAAGGCATCAAATTGGACCGTTATACTCTATTTAGTGTTCTAGATGTCTTAACTTGCTAGTTTAGCTTTTGGACAACGTTTCGTTAGGTAAAGAAGCCAATAGACCAAGTTAAGTTCAAAATTGCACGAAACGTGAAAAACTTGTCTATGCATAGAATTGAGCATTCCTAAGGCATCAAATTGACCGTTATACTCTATTTAGTGTTCTAGATGTTTAACTTGCTAGTTTAGCTTTTGGACAACGTTTCGTTAGGTAAAGAAGCCAATAGACCAAGTTAAGTTCAAAATTGCACGAAACGTGAAAAACTTGTCTATGCATAGAATTGAGCATTCCTAAGGCATCAAATTGGACCGTTATACTCTATTTAGTGTTCTTAGAAGTCTTAACTTGCTAGTTTAGCTTTTGGACAACGTTTCGTTAGGTAAAGAAGCCAATAGACCAAGTTAAGTTCAAAATTGCACGAAACGTGAAAAACTTGTCTATGCATAGAATTGAGCATTCCTAAGGCATCAAATTGGACCGTTATACTCTATTTAGTGTTCTTAGAAGTCTTAACTTGCTAGTTTAGCTTTTGGACAACGTTTCGTTAGGTAAAGAAGCCAATAGACCAAGTTAAGTTCAAAATTGCACGAAACGTGAAAAACTTGTCTATGCATAGAATTGAGCATTCCTAAGGCATCAAATGGACCGTTATACTCTATTTAGTGTTTAAGTCTTAACTTGCTAGTTTAGCTTTTGGACAACGTTTCGTTAGGTAAAGAAGCCAATAGACCAAGTTAAGTTCAAAATTGCACGAAACGTGAAAAACTTGTCATGCATAGAATTGAGCATTCCTAAGGCATCAAATTGAACCGTTATACTCTATTTAGTGTTCTAGAGTTTAACTTGCTAGTTTAGCTTTTGGACAACGTTTCGTTAGGTAAAGAAGCCAATAGACCAAGTTAAGTTCAAAATTGCACGAAACGTGAAAAACTTGTCTATGCATAGAATTGAGCATTCCTAAGGCATCAAATTGGACCGTTATACTCTATTTAGTGTTTAGAAGTCTTAACTTGCTAGTTTAGCTTTTGGACAACGTTTCGTTAGGTAAAGAAGCCAATAGACCAAGTTAAGTTCAAAATTGCACGAAACGTGAAAAACTTGTCTATGCATAGAATTGAGCATTCCTAAGGCATCAAATTGGACCGTTATACTCTATTTAGTGTTCTAGAAGTCTTAACTTGCTAGTTTAGCTTTTGGACAACGTTTCGTTAGGTAAAGAAGCCAATAGACCAAGTTAAGTTCAAAATTGCACGAAACGTGAAAAACTTGTCTATGCATAGAATTGAGCATTCCTAAGGCATCAAATTGGACCGTTATACTCTATTTAGTGTTCTTAGAATTTTAACTTGCTAGTTTAGCTTTTGGACAACGTTTCGTTAGGTAAAGAAGCCAATAGACCAAGTTAAGTTCAAAATTGCACGAAACGTGAAAAACTTGTCTATGCATAGAATTGAGCATTCCTAAGGCATCAAATTGGACCGTTATACTCTATTTAGTGTTCTAGAGTTTAACTTGCTAGTTTAGCTTTTGGACAACGTTTCGTTAGGTAAAGAAGCCAATAGACCAAGTTAAGTTCAAAATTGCACGAAACGTGAAAAACTTGTCATGCATAGAATTGAGCATTCCTAAGGCATCAAATGGAACCGTTATACTCTATTTAGTGTTCTAGAGTTTAACTTGCTAGTTTAGCTTTTGGACAACGTTTCGTTAGGTAAAGAAGCCAATAGACCAAGTGAAGTTCAAAATTGCACGAAACGTGAAAAACTTGTCTATGCAAGAATTGAGCATTCCTAAGGCATCAAAATTGGACCGTTACTCTATTTAGTGTTCTAAAGTTTAACTTGCTAGTTAGCTTTTGGACAACGTTTCGTTAGGCAAACAAGCCAATAGACCAAGTTTCGTTCAAAATTGCACGAAACGTGAAAACTTGTCTATGCATAGAATTGAGCATTCCTAAGGCATCAAATTGGACCGTTATACTCTATTTAGTGTTCTAGAATGTCTTAACTTGCTAGTTTAGCTTTTGGACAACGTTTCGTTGGTAAAGAAGCCAATAGACCAAGGTTAAGTTCAAAATTGCACGAAACGTGAAAACTTGTCTTGCTAGAATTAGATTCCTAAGGCATCAAATTGACACCGTTATACTCTATTTAGTGTTCTAAGATGTTTAACTTGCTAGTTTAGCTTTTGGACAACACGTTTCGTTCTAAAGGCCAATAGACCAAGTTAAGTTCAAATTGGCACGAACGTGAAAACTTGTCTATTCATAGAATGAGCATTCCTAAGGCATCAAATTGAACCGTTATACTCTATTTAGTGTTCTAAGATGTTTTAACTTGCTAGTTTTAGCTTTTGGACAACGTTTCGTTAGCAAAAAGCTAGACCAAGTTAAGTTCAAAATTGCACGAAACGTGAAAAACTTGTCTATGCATAGAATTGCATTCCTAAGGCATCAAATTGGACCGTTATACTCTATTTAGTGTTCTTAGAAGTAACTTGCTAGTTTAGCTTTTGGACAACGTTTCGTTAGGTAAAGAAGCCAATAGACCAAGTTAAGTTCAAAATTGCACGAAACGTGAAAAACTTGTCTATGCATAGAATTGAGCATTCCTAAGGCATCAAATTGGAACCGTTATACTCTATTTAGTGTTCTTAAATGTAACTTGCTAGTTTAGCTTTTGGACAACGTTTCGTTAGGTAAAGAAGCCAATAGACCAAGTTACGTTCAAATTGCACGAACGTGAAAAACTTGTGCATGCATAGAATTGAGCATTCCTAAGGCATCAAATTGAACCGTTATACTCTATTTAGTGTTCTAAGATGTTTTAACTTGCTAGTTTAGCTTTTGGACAACGTTTCGTTAGGCAAAGAAGCCAATAGACCAAGTGAAGTTCAAAATTGCACGAAACGTGAAAAACTTGTCTATGCATAGAATTGAGCATTCCTAAGGCATCAAATTGGACCGTTATACTCTATTTAGTGTTCTTAGAAGTCTTAACTTGCTAGTTTAGCTTTTGGACAACGTTTCGTTAGGTAAAGAAGCCAATAGACCAAGTTAAGTTCAAATTGCACGAAACGTGAAAAACTTGTCTACATAGAATTGAGCATTCCTAAGGCATCAAATTGGACCGTTATACTCTATTTAGTGTTCTACTCTTTAACTTGCTAGTTTAGCTTTTGACAACGTTTCGTTAGGTAAAGAAGCCAATAGACCAAGTTAGTTCAAAATTGCACGAAACGAAACTTGCTATGTCATAGAATTGAGCATTCCTAAGGCATCAAATTGGACCGTTATACTCTATTTAGTGTTCTTAGAAGTTTCTTAACTTGCTGTTTAGCTTTTGGACAACGTTTCGTTAGGTAAAGAAGCCAATAGACAAGTTAAGTTCAAAATTGCACGAACGTGAAAAACTTGTCTATGCATAGAATTGAGCATTCCTAAGGCATCAAATTGGAATTATACTCTATTTAGTGTTCTTAGAAGTATTAACTTGCTAGTTTAGCTTTTGGACAACGTTTCGTTAGGTAAAGAAGCCAATAGACCAAGTTAAGTTGAAAATTGCACGAAACGTGAAAAACTTGTCTACATAGAATTGAGCATTCCTAAGGCATCAAATGAACCGTTATACTCTATTTAGTGTTCTAAGATGTTTTAACTTGCTAGTTTAGCTTTTGGATAACGTTTCGTTAGGCAAGAAGCCAATAGACCAAGTGAAGTTCAAAATTGCACGAAACGTGAAAAACTTGTCTATGCATAGAATTGAGCATTCCTAAGGCATCAAAATGGAACCGTTATACTCTATTTAGTGTTCTAGAAGTTTTAACTTGCTAGTTTAGCTTTTGGACAACGTTTCGTTAGGTAAAGAAGCCATGACCAAGTTAAGTTCAAAATTGCACGAAACGTGAAAAAACTTGTCTATGCATAGATTGAGCATTCCTAAGGCATCAAATTGGACCGTTATACTCTATTTAGTGTTCTTAGAAGTCTTAACTTGCTAGTTTTAGCTTTTGACAAACGTTTCGTTAGGTAAAGAAGCCAATAGACCAAGTTAAGTATCAAAATTGCACGAAACGAGAAAAACTTGTCTATGCTATAAAGTGAGCATTCCTAAGGCATCAAATTGGACCGTTATACTCATATTTAGTGTTCTTAGAAGTCTTAACTTGCTAGTTTAGCTTTTGGACAACGTTTCGTTAGGTAAAACAGCCAATAGACCAAGTTAAGTTCAAAATTGCACGAAACGTGAAAAACTTGTCTATGCATAGAACTGAAGCATTCCTAAGGCATCAAATTGGACCGTTATACTCTATTTAGTGTTCTTAGAAGTCTTAACTGCTAGTTTAGCTTTTGGACAACGTTTCGTTAGTAAAGAAGCACATAGACCAAGTTAAGTTCAAAATTGCACGAAAACGGGAAAAACTTGTCTATCCATAGAATTGAGCATTCCTAAGGCATCAAATTGGACCGTTATACTCTATTTAGTGTTCTTAGAATTCTTAACTTGCTAGTTTAAGCTTTTGGACAACGTTTCGTTAGGTAAAGAAGCCAATAGACCAAGTTAAGTTCAAAATTGCACGAAACGTGAAAAACTTTTCTATGCATAGAATTGAGCATTCCTAAGGCATCAAATTGGACCGTTATACTCTATTTAGTGTTCTTAGAAGTCTTAACTTGCTAGTTTAGCTTTTGGACAACGTTTCGTTAGGTAAGAAAGCCAATAGACCAAGTTAAGTTCAAAATTGCACGAAACGTGAAAAACTTGTCTATGCATAGAATTGAGACATTCCTAAGGGCATCAAATTGGACCGTTATACTCTATTTAGTGTTCTTAGAAGTCTTAACTTGCTAGTTTAGCTTTTGGACAACGTTTCGTTAGGTAAAGAGCCATAGACCAAGTTAAGTTACAAAATTGCACGAAACGTGAAAAACTTGTCTATGCCATAGAATTGAGCATTCCTAAGGCATCAAATTGAACCGTATACTCTATTTAGTGTTCTAGAGAGGTCTTAACTTGCTAGTTTAGCTTTTGGACAACGTTTCGTTAGTAAAGGAAGCCAATAGACCAAGTTAGTTCAAAATTGCACGAAACGTGAAAACTTGTCTATGCATAGAATTGAGCATTCCTAAGGCATTCAAATTGGAGCCGTTATACTCTATTTAGTGTTTCTTAAAATTCTTAACTTGGTAGTTTAGCTTTGGACAACGTTTCGTTAGGTAAAGAAGCCAATAGACCAGTTAAGTTCAAAATTGCACGAAACGTAGAAAAACTTGTCTATGCATAGAATTGAGCATTCCTAAGGCATCAAATTGGACCAGTTATACTCTATTTAGTGTTCTTAGAAGTCGTTAACTTGCTAGTTTAGCTTTTGGACAACGTTTCGTTAGGTAAAGAAGCCAATAGACCAAGTTAAGTTCAAAATTGCACGAAACGTGAAAAACTTGTCTATGCATAGAATTGAGCATTCCTAAGGCAGTCAAATTGGACCGTTATACTCTATTTAGTGTTCTTAGAAGATCTTTAACTTGCTAGTTTTAGCTTTTGGACAACGTTTCGTTAGGTAAAGAAGCCAATAGACCAAGTTAAGTTCAAATTGCACGAAACGTGAAAAACTTGTCTATGCATAGAATTGAGCATTCCTAAGGCATCAAATGGACCGTTATACTCTATTTAGTGTTCTTAGATGTATTAACTTGCTAGTTTAGCTTTTGGACAACGTTTTCGTTAGGTAAAGAAGCCAATAGACCAAGGTTAAGTTCAAATTGCACGAAACGTGAAAAAACTTGTCTATGCATAGAATTGAGCATTCCTAAGGCATCAAATTGGACCGTTATACTCTATTTAGTGTTCTTAGAAGTCTTAACTTGCTAGTTTAGCTATTGGACCAACGTTTCGTTAGGTAAAGAAGCCAATAGACCAAGTTAAGTTCAAAATTGCACGAAACCGTGAAAAAACTTGTCTATGCATAGAATTGAGCATTCCTAAGGCATACAAATTGCACCGTTATACTCTATTTAGTGTTCTTAGAAGTCTTAACTTGCTAGTTTAGCTTTTGGACTAACGTTTCGTTAGGTAAAGAAGCCAATAGACCACGTTAAGTTCAAAATTGCACGAAACGTGAAAAAACTTGTCCTATGCATAGAAATTGAGCATGTCCTAAGGCATCAAATTGGACCGTTATACTCTATTTAGTGTTCTATAGATGTTTTAACTTGCTAGTTTAGCTTTTTTGGACAACGTTTCGTTAGGTAAAGAAGCCAATAGACCAAGTTAAGTTCAAAATTGGCACGAAACGTAGAAAAACTTGTCTATGCATAGAACTGAGGCATTCCTAAGGCATAAAATTGACCGTTTATACTCTATTTAGTGTTCTTAGAAAGTCGTTATACATTGCTAGTTTAGCTTTTGACAATGTTTCGTTAGGTAAAGAAGCCAATAGACCAAGGTTAAGGTCAAAATTAGCCGAAACGTGAAAAAAACTTGTCATATGCATAGAATTGAGCATTCCTAAGGCATCAAATTGGACGGTTATACTCTATTTAGTGTTCTTAAGATCTTAAGCCTGGCTAGTTTAGCTTTTGGACAACAGTTTCGTTAGGAAAAAAGCCAATAGACCAGTTAATGTTCAAAATTGCACGAAAACGGAAAACTTGTCTATCGCATAGAATTGAGCATTCCTAAGGCATCAAATTGGACCGTTATACTCCTATTTAGTGTTCTTAGGAAGTCTTAACTTGCTAGTTTAGGCTTTTGGACAACGTTTCGTTAGGTAAAGAAGCCAATAGACCAAGTTAAGTTCAAAATTGCACGAAACGTGAAAACTTGTCTATGCATAGAAATGAGCATTCCTAAGGCATCAAATTGGACCGTTATACTCTATTTAGTGTTCTAAGATGTTTAACTTGCTAGTTTAGCTTTTGGACAACGTTTCGTTAGGTAAAAGAAGCCAATAGACCAAGTTAAGTTCAAAATTGCACGAAACGTGAAAAACTTGTCTATGCATAGAATGAGCATTCCTAAGGCATCAAATTGGACCGTTATACTCTATTTAGTGTTCTTAGAAGTCTTAACTTGCTAGTTTAGCTTTTGGACAACGTTTCGTTAGGTAAAGAAGCCAATAGACCAAGTTAAGTTCAAAATTGCACGAAACGTGAAAAACTTGTCTATGCATAGAATTGAGCATTCCTAAGGCATCAAATTGGACCGTTATACTCTATTTAGTGTTCTTAGAAGTCTTAACTTGCTAGTTTAGCTTTTGGACAACGTTTCGTTAGGTAAAGAAGCCAATAGACCAAGTTAAGTTC
This sequence comes from Tripterygium wilfordii, assembly GCF_013401445.1. Taxonomy (NCBI): domain Eukaryota; kingdom Viridiplantae; phylum Streptophyta; class Magnoliopsida; order Celastrales; family Celastraceae; genus Tripterygium; species Tripterygium wilfordii. The sequence continues at coordinate 15,096 of NW_024056384.1, forward strand.
AAAATTGCACGAAACGTGAAAAACTTGTCTACACATAAATTGAGCATTCCTAAGGCATCAAATTGGAACCGTTATCTATTTAGTGTTCTAGAAGTTTAACTTGCTAGTTTAGCTTTTGGACAACGTTTCGTTAGGTAAAGAAGCCAATAGACCAAGTTAAGTTCAAAATTGCACGAAACGTGAAAAACTTGTCTATGCATAGAATTGAGCATTCCTAAGGCATCAAATTGACCGTTATACTCTATTTAGTGTTCTTAGAAGTTTAACTTGCTAGTTTAGCTTTTGGACAACGTTTCGTTAGGTAAAGAAGCCAATAGACCAAGTTAAGTTCAAAATTGCACGAAACGTGAAAAACTTGTCTATGCATAGAATTGAGCATTCCTAAGGCATCAAATTGGACCGTTATACTCTATTTAGTGTTCTTAGAAGTTTAACTTGCTAGTTTAGCTTTTGGACAACGTTTCGTTAGGTAAAGAAGCCAATAGACCAAGTTAAGTTCAAAATTGCACGAAACGTGAAAAACTTGTCTATGCATAGAATTGAGCATTCCTAAGGCATCAAATTGGACCGTTATACTCTATTTAGTGTTCAGATGTTTAACTTGCTAGTTTAGCTTTTGGACAACGTTTCGTTAGGTAAAAAGCCAATAGACCAAGTTAAGTTCAAAATTGCACGAAACGTGAAAAACTTGTCTATGCATAGAATTGAGCATTCCTAAGGCATCAAATTGGACCGTTATACTCTATTTAGTGTTCTATAGATGTCTTAACTTGCTAGTTTAGCTTTTGGACAACGTTTCGTTAGGTAAAGAAGCCAATAGACCAAGTTAAGTTCAAAATTGCACGAAACGTGAAAAACTTGTCTATGCATAGAATTGAGCATTCCTAAGGCATCAAATTGGACCGTTATACTCTATTTAGTGTTCTAGAATTTAACTTGCTAGTTTAGCTTTTGGACAACGTTTCGTTAGGTAAAGAAGCCAATAGACCAAGTTAAGTTCAAAATTGCACGAAACGTAGAAAAACTTGTCTATGCATAGAATTGAGCATTCCTAAGGCATCAAATTGGAACCGTTATACTCTATTTAGTGTTCTTAGAAGTTTAACTTGCTAGTTTAGCTTTGGACAACGTTTCGTTAGGTAAAGAAGCCAATAGACCAAGTTAAGTTCAAAATTGCACGAAACGTGAAAAACTTGTCTATGCATAGAATTGAGCATTCCTAAGGCATCAAATTGGACCGTTATACTCTATTTAGTGTTCTTAGATCTTAACTTGCTAGTTTAGCTTTTGGACAACGTTTCGTTAGGTAAAGAAGCCAATAGACCAAGTTAAGTTCAAAATTGCACGAAACGTGAAAAACTTGTCTATGCATAGAATTGAGCATTCCTAAGGCATCAAATTGGACCGTTATACTCTATTTAGTGTTCTTAGAAGCTTTTAACTTGCTAGTTTAGCTTTTGGACAACGTTTCGTTAGTAAAGAGCCAATAGACCAAGTTAAGTTCAAAATTGCACGAAACGTGAAAAACTTGTCTATGCATAGAATTGAGCATTCCTAAGGCATCAAATTGGACCGTTATACTCTATTTAGTGTTCGTGTTAACTTGCTAGTTTAGCTTTTGGACAACGTTTCGTTAGGTAAAGAAGCCAATAGACCAAGTTAAGTTCAAAATTGCACGAAACGTAAAAAACTTGTCTATGCATAGAACTGAGCATTCCTAAGGCATCAAATTGGACCGTTATACTCTATTTAGTGTTCTTAGATCTAACTTGCTAGTTTTAGCTTTTGGACAACGTTTCGTTAGGTAAAGAAGCCAATAGACCAAGTTAAGTTCAAATTGCACGAAACGTGAAAAACTTGTCTATGCATAGAACTGAGCATTCCTAAGGCATCAAATTGGACCGTTATACTCTATTTAGTGTTTCTTAGAAGTCTTAACTTGCTAGTTTAGCTTTTGGACAACGTTTTGTTAGGTAAAGAAGCCAATAGACCAAGTTAAGTTCAAATTGCACGAAACGTGAAAAACTTGTCTATGCATAGAACTGAGCATTCCTAAGGCATCAAATTGGACCGTTATACTCTATTTAGTGTTCTTAGAAGTCTTAACTTGCTAGTTTAGCTTTTGGACAACGTTTCGTTAGGTAAAGAAGCCAATAGACCAAGTTAAGTTCAAAATTGCACGAAACGTGAAAAACTTGTCTATGCATAGAATGAGCATTCCTAAGGCATCAAATTGGACCGTTATACTCTATTTAGTGTTCTTAGAAGTCTTAACTTGCTAGTTTTAGCTTTTGGACAACGTTTCGTTAGGTAAAGAAGCCAATAGACCAAGTTAAGTTCAAATTGCACGAAACGTGAAAAACTTGTCTATGCATGAATTGAGCATTCCTAAGGCATCAAATTGGACCGTTATACTCTATTTAGTGTTCTTAGAAGTCTTAACTTGCTAGTTTAGCTTTTGGACAACGTTTCGTTAGGTAAAGAAGCCAATAGACCAAGTTAAGTTTAAAATTGCACGAAACGTGAAAAACTTGTCTATGCAAGAATGAGCATTCCTAAGGCATCAAAATTGGACCGTTATACTCTATTTAGTGTTCTTAGAAGTCTTAACTTGCTAGTTTAGCTTTTGGACAACGTTTCGTTAGGTAAAGAAGCCAATAGACCAAGTTAAGTTCAAAATTGCACGAAACGTGAAAAACTTGTCTATGCATAGAATTGAGCATTCCTAAGGCATCAAATTGACCGTTATACTCTATTTAGTGTTCTTAGAAGCTTAACTTGCTAGTTTAGCTTTTGGACAACGTTTCGTTAGGTAAAGAAGCCAATAGACCAAGTTAAGTTCAAAATTGCACGAAACGAAAAACTTGTCTATGCATAGAATTGAGCATTCCTAAGGCATCAAATTGGACCGTTATACTCTATTTAGTGTTCTTAGAATCTTAACTTGCTAGTTTAGCTTTTGGACAACGTTTCGTTAGGTAAAGAAGCCAATAGACCAAGTTAAGTTCAAATTGCACGAAACGAGAAAAACTTGTCTATGCATAGAACTGAGCATTCCTAAGGCATCAAATTGGACCGTTATACTCTATTTAGTGTTCTAGAAGTCTTAACTTGCTAGTTTAGCTTTTGACAACGTTTTGTTAGGTAAAGAAGCCAATAGACCAAGTTAAGTTCAAAATTGCACAAACGTGAAAAACTTGTCTATGCATAGAACTGAGCATTCCTAAGGCATCAAATTGGACCGTTATACTCTATTTAGTGTTCTTAGAATCTTAACTTGCTAGTTTAGCTTTTGGACAACGTTTCGTTAGGTAAAGAAGCCAATAGACCAAGTTAAGTTCAAAATTGCACGAAACGTGAAAAACTTGTCTATGCATAGAACTGAGCATTCCTAAGGCATCAAATTGGACCGTTATACTCTATTTAGTGTTCTTAGAAGTCTTAACTTGCTAGTTTGCTTTTGGACAACGTTTTGTTAGGTAAAGAAGCCAATAGACCAAGTTAAGTTCAAAATTACAAAAACGTGAAAAACTTGTCTATGCATAGAACTGAGCATTCCTAAGGCATCAAATTGGACCGTTATACTCTATTTAGTGTTCTTAGAAGTCTTAACTTGCTAGTTTAGCTTTTGGCAACGTTTCGTTAGGTAAAGAAGCCAATAGACCAAGTTAAGTTCAAAATTGCACGAAACGTGAAAAACTTGTCTATGCATAGAATTGAGCATTCCTAAGGCATCAAATTGGACCGTTATACTCTATTTAGTGTTCTTAGAAGCTTAACTTGCTAGTTTAGCTTTTGACAACGTTTCGTTAGGTAAAGAAGCCAATAGACCAAGTTAAGTTCAAAATTGCACGAAACGTGAAAAACTTGTCTATGCATAGAATGAGCATTCCTAAGGCATCAAATTGGACCGTTATACTCTATTTAGTGTTTAGAAGTCTTAACTTGCTAGTTTAGCTTTTTGACAACGTTTCGTTAGGTAAAGAAGCCAATAGACCAAGTTAAGTTCAAAATTGCACGAAACGTAAAAATTTCTATGCATAGAACTGAGCATTCCTAAGGCATCAAATTGGACCGTTATACTCTATTTAGTGTTTTAGAAGTCTAACTTGCTAGTTTAGCTTTTGACAACGTTTCGTTAGGTAAAGAAGCCAATAGACCAAGTTAAGTTCAAATTGCACGAAACGTAAAAAACTTGTCTATGCATAGAACTGAGCATTCCTAAGGCGTCAAATTGGACCGTTATACTCTATTTAGTGTTCTTAGAAGTCTTAACTTGCTCTTTAGCTTTTGGACAACGTTTCGTTAGGTAAAGAAGCCAATAGACCAAGTTAAGTTCAAAATTGCACGAAACGTGAAAAACTTGTCTAGCATAGAACTGAGCATTCCTAAGGCATCAAATTGGACCGTTATACTCTATTTAGTGTTCTAGAAGTATTAACTTGCTAGTTTGCTTTTGACAACGTTTCGTTAGGTAAAGAAGCCAATAGACCAAGTTAAGTTCAAAATTGCACGAAACGTGAAAAACTTGTCTATGCATAGAACTGAGCATTCCTAAGGCATCAAATTGGACCGTTATACTCTATTTAGTGTTCTTACAAGTCTTAACTTGCTAGTTTAGCTTTTGGACAACGTTTCGTTAGGTAAAGAAGCCAATAGACCAAGTTAAGTTCAAAATTGCACGAAACGTGAAAAACTTGTCTATGCATAGAATGAGCATTCCTAAGGCATCAAATTGGACCGTTATACTCTATTTAGTGTTCTAGAAGTCTTAACTTGCTAGTTTAGCTTTTGGACAACGTTTCGTTAGGTAAAGAAGCCAATAGACCAAGTTAAGTTCAAAATTGCACGAAACGTGAAAAACTTGTCTATGCATAGAATGAGCATTCCTAAGGCATCAAATTGGACCGTTATACTCTATTTAGTGTTCTTAGAAGTCTTAACTTGCTAGTTTAGCTTTTGGACAACGTTTCGTTAGGTAAAGAAGCCAATAGACCAAGTTAAGTTTCAAATTGCACGAAACGTGAAAAACTTGTCTACACATAGAATGAGCACTAAGGCATCAAATTGGACCGTTATACTCTATTTAGTGTTCTTAGAAGTTTAACTTGCTAGTTTAGCTTTTGGACAACGTTTCGTTAGGTAAAGAAGCCAATAGACCAAGTTAAGTTCAAAATTGCACGAAACGTGAAAAACTTGTCTATGCATAGAATTGAGCATTCCTAAGGCATCAAATTGGACCGTTATACTCTATTTAGTGTTCTTAGAAGTCTTAACTTGCTAGTTTAGCTTTTGACAACGTTTCGTTAGGTAAAGAAGCCAATAGACCAAGTTAAGTTCAAAATTGCACGAAACGTAAAAAACTTGTTATGCATAGAACTGAGCATTCCTAAGGCATCAAATTGGACCGTTATACTCTATTTAGTGTTATTAGAAGTCTTAACTTGCTAGTTTAGCTTTTGGACAACGTTTCGTTAGGTAAAGAAGCCAATAGACCAAGTTAAGTTCAAAATTGCACGAAACGTAAAAACTTTCTATGCATAGAACTGAGCATTCCTAAGGCATCAAATTGCCCGTTATACTCTATTTAGTGTTTTAGAAGTCTTAACTTGCTAGTTTAGCTTTTTGACAACGTTTCGTTAGGTAAAGAAGCCAATAGACCAAGTTAAGTTCAAATTGCACGAAACGTAAAAACTTTCTATGCATAGAACTGAGCATTCCTAAGGCCAAATTGGACCGTTATACTCTATTTAGTGTTCTTAGAAGCTTAACTTGCTAGTTTAGCTTTTGACAACGTTTCGTTAGGTAAAGAAGCCAATAGACCAAGTTAAGTTCAAAATTGCACGAAACGTAAAAAACTTGTCTATGCATAGAACTGAGCATTCCTAAGGCATCAAATTGGACCGTTATACTCTATTTAGTGTTCTTAGAAGCTTAACTTGCTAGTTTAGCTTTTGGACAACGTTTCGTTAGGTAAAGAAGCCAATAGACCAAGTTAAGTTCAAAATTGCACGAAACGAGAAAAACTTGTCTATGCATAGAATTGAGCATTCCTAAGGCATCAAATTGGACCGTTATACTCTATTTAGTGTTCTTAGAAGTCTTAACTTGCTAGTTTAGCTTTTGGACAACGTTTCGTTAGGTAAAGAAGCCAATAGACCAAGTTAAGTTCAAAATTGCACGAAACGTGAAAAACTGTCTATGCATAGAACTGAGCATTCCTAAGGCATCAAATTGGACCGTTATACTCTATTTAGTGTTCTAGATGTATTAACTTGCTAGTTTGCTTTTGGACAACGTTTTGTTAGGTAAGAAGCCAATAGACCAAGTTAAGTTCAAAATTGCACGAAACGTGAAAAACTTGTCTATGCATAGAACTGAGCATTCCTAAGGCATCAAATTGGACCGTTATACTCTATTTAGTGTTCTTAGAAGTCTTAACTTGCTAGTTTAGCTTTTGGACAACGTTTTGTTAGGTAAAGAAGCCAATAGACCAAGTTAAGTTCAAAATTGCACGAAACGTGAAAAACTTGTCTATGCATAGAATGAGCATTCCTAAGGCATCAAATTGGAACGTTATACTCTATTTAGTGTTCTTAGAAGTCTTAACTTGCTAGTTTAGCTTTTGGACAACGTTTCGTTAGGTAAAGAAGCCAATAGACCAAGTTAAGTTCAAAATTGCACGAAACGTGAAAAACTTGTCTATTCATAGAATGAGCATTCCTAAGGCATCAAATTGGACCGTTATACTCTATTTAGTGTTCTTAGAAGTCTTAACTTGCTAGTTTAGCTTTTGGACAACGTTTCGTTAGGTAAAGAAGCCAATAGACCAAGTTAAGTTCAAAATTGCACGAAACGTAAAAAACTTGTCTATGCATAGAACTGAGCATTCCTAAGGCATCAAATTGGACCGTTATACTCTATTTAGTGTTCTAGAAGTCTTAACTTCTAGTTTAGCTTTTGGACAACGTTTCGTTAGGTAAAGAAGCCAATAGACCAAGTTAAGTTCAAAATTGCACGAAACGAGAAAAACTTGTCTATGCATAGAATGAGCATTCCTAAGGCATCAAATTGGACCGTTATACTCTATTTAGTGTTCTTAGAAGTCTTAACTTGCTAGTTTAGCTTTTGGACAACGTTTCGTTAGGTAAGAAGCCAATAGACCAAGTTAAGTTCAAAATTGCACGAAACGTGAAAAACTTGTCTATGCATAGAATGAGCATTCCTAAGGCATCAAATTGGACCGTTATACTCTATTTAGTGTTCTTAGAAGTAATAACTTGCTAGTTTAGCTTTTGGACAACGTTTCGTTAGGTAAAAAGCACCAATAGACCAAGTTAAGTTCAAAATTGCACGAAACGTGAAAAACTTGTCTATGCATAGAATTGAGCATTCCTAAGGCATCAAATTGGACCGTTATACTCTATTTAGTGTTCTTAGAAGTCTAACTTGCTAGTTTAGCTTGGACAACGTTTCGTTAGGTAAAGAAGCCAATAGACCAAGTTAAGTTCAAAATTGCACGAAACGTGAAAAACTTGTCTATGCATAGAATTGAGCATTCCTAAGGCATCAAATTGGACCGTTATACTCTATTTAGTGTTCTTAGAAGTCTTAACTTGCTAGTTTAGCTACTTTGGACAACGTTTCGTTAGTAAAGAAGCCAATAGACCAAGTTAAGTTCAAAATTGCACGAAACGTGAAAAACTTGTCTATGCATAGAATTGAGCATTCCTAAGGCATCAAATTGGACCGTTATACTCTATTTAGTGTTCTTAGAAGTCTTAACTTGCTAGTTTAGCTTTTGGACAACGTTTCGTTAGGTAAAGAAGCCAATAGACCAAGTTAAGTTCAAAATTGCACGAAACGTAAAAACTTGTCTATGCATAGAACTGAGCATTCCTAAGGCATCAAATTGGACCGTTATACTCTATTTAGTGTTCTTAGAAGTCTTAACTTGCTAGTTTAGCTTTTTGACAACGTTTCGTTAGGTAAAGAAGCCAATAGACCAAGTTAAGTTCAAAATTGCACGAAACGTAAAAACTTGTCTATGCATAGAACTGAGCATTCCTAAGGCATCAAATTGGACCGTTATACTCTATTTAGTGTTCTTAGAAGTCTTAACTTGCTAGTTTAGCTTTTGACAACGTTTCGTTAGGTAAAGAAGCCAATAGACCAAGTTAAGTTCAAAATTGCACGAAACGTAAAAACTTGTCTATGCATAGAACTGAGCATTCCTAAGGCATCAAATTGGACCGTTATACTCTATTTAGTGTTAGAAGTCTTAACTTGCTAGTTTAGCTTTTTGACAACGTTTCGTTAGGTAAAGAAGCCAATAGACCAAGTTAAGTTCAAAATTGCACGAAACGTGAAAAACTTGTCTATGCATAGAATTGAGCATTCCTAAGGCATCAAATTGGACCGTTATACTCTATTTAGTGTTCTTAGAGCTTAACTTGCTAGTTTAGCTTTTGACAACGTTTCGTTAGGTAAAGAAGCCAATAGACCAAGTTAAGTTCAAAATTGCACGAAACGAGAAAAACTTGTCTATGCATAGAACTGAGCATTCCTAAGGCATCAAATTGGACCGTTATACTCTATTTAGTGTTCTAGAAGTCTTAACTTGCTAGTTTAGCTTTTGACAACGTTTCGTTAGGTAAAGAAGCCAATAGACCAAGTTAAGTTCAAAATTGCACGAAACGCGAAAAACTTGTCTATGCATAGAACTGAGCATTCCTAAGGCATCAAATTGGACCGTTATACTCTATTTAGTGTTCTTAGAAGTCTTAACTTGCTAGTTTAGCTGGACAACGTTTCGTTAGGTAAAGAAGCCAATAGACCAAGTTAAGTTCAAAATTGCACGAAACGTGAAAAACTTGTCTATGCATAGAATTGAGCATTCCTAAGGCATCAAATTGGACCGTTATACTCTATTTAGTGTTTTAGAAGTCTTAACTTGCTAGTTTAGCTTTGGACAACGTTTCGTTAGGTAAAGAAGCCAATAGACCAAGTTAAGTTCAAAATTGCACGAAACGTGAAAAACTTGTCTATGCATAGAATTGAGCATTCCTAAGGCATCAAATTGGACCGTTATACTCTATTTAGTGTTCTTAGAAGCTTAACTTTCTAGTTTAGCTTGGACAACGTTTCGTTAGGTAAAGAAGCCAATAGACCAAGTTAAGTTCAAAATTGCACGAAACGTGAAAAACTTGTCTATGCATAGAATTGAGCATTCCTAAGGCATCAAATTGGACCGTTATACTCTATTTAGTGTTCTTAGAAGCTTAACTTGCTAGTTTAGCTTTTGGACAACGTTTCGTTAGGTAAAGAAGCCAATAGACCAAGTTAAGTTCAAAATTGCACGAAACGTGAAAAACTTGTCTATGCATAGAATTGAGCATTCCTAAGGCATCAAATTGGACCGTTATACTCTATTTAGTGTTCTTAGAAGTATTAACTGCTAGTTTAGCTTTTGGACAACGTTTGGTTAGAGAAGCCAATAGACCAAGTTAAGTTTAAAATTGCACGAAACGTGAAAAACTTGTCTATGCATAGAACTGAGCATTCCTAAGGCATCAAATTGGACCGTTATACTCTATTTATGTTCTAGATGTCTTAACTTGCTAGTTTAGCTTTTGACAACGTTTTGTTAGGTAAAGAAGCCAATAGACCAAGTTAAGTTCAAAATTGCACGAAACGTGAAAAACTTGTCTATGCATAGAACTGAGCATTCCTAAGGCATCAAATTGGACCGTTATACTCTATTTAGTTTCTTAGAAGTCTTAATTGCTAGTTTAGCTTGGACAACGTTTCGTTAGGTAAAGAAGCCAATAGACCAAGTTAAGTTCAAAATTGCACGAAACGTGAAAAACTTGTCTATGCATAGAATTGAGCATTCCTAAGGCATCAAATTGGACCGTTATACTCTATTTAGTGTTCTTAGAAGTTAACTTGCTAGTTTAGCTTTGGACAACGTTTCGTTAGGTAAAGAAGCCAATAGACCAAGTTAAGTTCAAATTGCACGAAACGAGAAAAACTTGTCTACGCATAGAACTGAGCATTCCTAAGGCATCAAATTGGACCGTTATACTCTATTTAGTGTTCTACATTTTAACTTGCTAGTTTGCTATTGACAACGTTTCGTTAGGTAAAGAAGCCAATAGACCAAGTTAAGTTCAAAATTGCACGAAACGTGAAAAACTTGTCTATGCATAGAACTGAGCATTCCTAAGGCATCAAATTGGACCGTTATATCTATTTAGTGTTCTTAGAAGTCTTAACTTGCTAGTTTAGCTTGACAACGTTTCGTTAGGTAAAGAAGCCAATAGACCAAGTTAAGTTCAAAATTGCACGAAACGTGAAAAACTTGTCTATGCATAGAATGAGCATCCTAAGGCATCAAATTGGACCGTTATACTCTATTTAGTGTTCTTAGAAGTCTTAACTTGCTAGTTTAGCTTTTGGACAACGTTTCGTTAGGTAAAGAAGCCAATAGACCAAGTTAAGTTCAAAATTGCACGAAACGTGAAAAACTTGTCCATGCATAGAATTGAGCATTCCTAAGGCATCAAATTGGACCGTTATACTCTATTTAGTGTTCTTACAAGTCTTAACTTGCTAGTTTAGCTTTTGACAACGTTTCGTTAGGTAAAGAAGCCTATTGACCAAGTTAAGTTCAAATTGCACGAAACGAGAAAAACTTGTCTACGTATAGAACTAAGCATTCCTAAGGCATCAAATTGGACCGTTATACTCTATTTAGTGTTCTACGATGTGTTAACTTTTGCTAGTTTGCTTTTGACAACGTTTTGTTAGGTAAAGAAGCCAATAGACCAAGTTAAGTTCAAAATTACAAGAAACGCGAAAAACTTGTCTATGCATAGAACTGAGCATTCCTAAGGCATCAAATTGGACCGTTATACTCTATTTAGTGTTCTTAGAAGTCTTAATTGCTAGTTTAGCTACTGGACAACGTTTCGTTAGGTAAAGAAGCCAATAGACCAGGTTCAGTTCAAAATTGCACGAAACGTGAAAAACTTGTCTATGCATAGAAATGAGCATTCCTAAGGCATCAAATTGGACCGTTATACTCTATATAGTGTTCTTAGAAGTCTTAACTTGCTAGTTTAGCTATTGGACAACGTTTCGTTAGGTAAAGAAGCCAATAGACCAAGTTAAGTTCAAAATTGCACGAAACGTGAAAAACTTGTCTATGCATAGAATTGAGCATTCCTAAGGCATCAAATTGGACCGTTATACTCTATTTAGTGTTCTTAGAAGCTTAACTTGCTAGTTTAGCTACTGGACAACGTTTCGTTAGGTAAAGAAGCCAATAGACCAAGTTAAGTTCAAAATTGCACGAAACGTGAAAAACTTGTCTATGCATAGAATTGAGCATTCCTAAGGCATCAAATTGGACCGTTATACTCTATTTAGTGTTCTTAGAAGCTTAACTTGCTAGTTTAGCTTTTGGACAACGTTTCTTAGGTAAAAAGCCAATAGACCAAGTTAAGTTTAAAATTGCACGAAACGTGAAAAACTTGTCTATGCATAGAATTGAGCATTCCTAAGGCATCAAATTGGACCGTTATACTCTATTTAGTGTTCTTAGAAGTATTAACTTGCTAGTTTAGCTTTTGGACAACGTTTCGTTAGGTAAGAAGCCAATAGACCAAGTTAAGTTTAAAATTGCACGAAACGAGAAAAACTTGTCTATGCATAGAACTGAGCATTCCTAAGGCATCAAATTGGACCGTTATACTCTATTTAGTGTTCTAGAAGTATTAACTTGCTAGTTTGCTTTTGACAACGTTTTTAGGTAAAGAAGCCAATAGACCAAGTTAAGTTCAAAATTACGAAACGTGAAAAACTTGTCTATGCATAGAATGAGCATTCCTAAGGCATCAAATTGGACCGTTATACTCTATTTAGTGTTCTTAGAAGTCTTAATTGCTAGTTTAGCTTGGACAACGTTTCGTTAGGTAAAGAAGCCAATAGACCAAGTTAAGTTCAAAATTGCACGAAACGTGAAAAACTTGTCTATGCATAGAATGAGCATTCCTAAGGCATCAAATTGGACCGTTATACTCTATTTAGTGTTCTTAGAAGCTTAACTTGCTAGTTTAGCTTTTGGACAACGTTTCGTTAGGTAAAGAAGCCAATAGACCAAGTTAAGTTCAAAATTGCACGAAACGAGAAAAACTTGTCTACGCATAGAACTGAGCATTCCTAAGGCATCAAATTGGACCGTTATACTCTATTTAGTGTTCTACGAATTTAACTTGCTAGTTTGCTATTGACAACGTTTTTAGGTAAAGAAGCCAATAGACCAAGTTGAAGTTCAAATTACGAAACGTGAAAAACTTGTCTATGCATAGAACTGAGCATTCCTAAGGCATCAAATTGGACCGTTATACTCTATTTAGTGTTCTTAGAAGTCTTAACTTGCTAGTTTAGCTTGGACAACGTTTCGTTAGGTAAAGAAGCCAATAGACCAAGTTAAGTTCAAAATTGCACGAAACGTGAAAAACTTGTCTATGCATAGAATTGAGCATTCCTAAGGCATCAAATTGGACCGTTATACTCTATTTAGTGTTCTTAGAAGTCTTAACTTGCTAGTTTAGCTTTTGGACAACGTTTCGTTAGGTAAAGAAGCCAATAGACCAAGTTAAGTTCAAAATTGCACGAAACGTGAAAAACTTGTCTGCATAGAATGAGCATTCCTAAGGCATCAAATTGGACCGTTATACTCTATTTAGTGTTATTACAAGTCTTAACTTGCTAGTTTAGCTTTTGACAACGTTTCGTTAGGTAAAGAAGCCAATAGACCAAGTTAAGTTCAAATTGCACGAAACGAGAAAAACTTGTCTATGCATAGAACTGAGCATTCCTAAGGCATCAAATTGGACCGTTATACTCTATTTAGTGTTCTAGAAGTCTTAACTTGCTAGTTTGCTTTTGACAACGTTTTTAGGTAAAGAAGCCAATAGACCAAGTTAAGTTCAAAATTGCACGAAACGTGAAAAACTTGTCTATGCATAGAACTGAGCATTCCTAAGGCATCAAATTGGACCGTTATACTCTATTTAGTGTTCTTAGAAGTCTTAATTTGCTAGTTTAGCTACTGGACAACGTTTCGTTAGGTAAAGAAGCCAATAGACCAAGGTTAAGTTCAAAATTGCACGAAACGTGAAAAACTTGTCTATGCATAGAATTGAGCATTCCTAAGGCATCAAATTGGACCGTTATACTCTATTTAGTGTTCTTAGAAGTCTTAATTTGCTAGTTTAGCTACTGGACAACGTTTCGTTAGGTAAAGAAGCCAATAGACCAGGTTAAGTTCAAAATTGCACGAAACGTGAAAAAGTTTCTATGCATAGAATTGAGCATTCCTAAGGCATCAAATTGGACCGTTATACTCTATTTAGTGTTATTAAAGTCTTAACTTGCTAGTTTAGCTTTTGACAACGTTTCGTTAGGTAAAGAAGCCAATAGACCAAGTTAAGTTCAAAATTGCACGAAACGTGAAAAACTTTCTATGCATAGAATTGAGCATTCCTAAGGCATCAAATTGGACCGTTATACTCTATTTAGTGTTCTTAGAAGTCTTAACTTGCTAGTTTAGCTTTTGACAACGTTTCGTTAGGTAAAAAGCCAATAGACCAAGTTAAGTTCAAAATTGCACGAAACGTGAAAAACTTGTCTATGCATAGAATTGAGCATTCCTAAGGCATCAAATTGGACCGTTATACTCTATTTAGTGTTTCTTAGAAGTTTAACTTGCTAGTTTAGCTTTTGACAACGTTTCGTTAGGTAAGAAGCCAATAGACCAAGTTAAGTTCAAAATTGCACGAAATGAAAAACTTGTCTATGCATAGAATTGAGCATTCCTAAGGCATCAAATTGGACCGTTATACTCTATTTAGTGTTCTTAGAAGTCTTAACTTGCTAGTTTAGCTTTGGACAACGTTTCGTTAGGTAAGAAGCCAATAGACCAAGTTAAGTTCAAAATTGCACGAAACGTGAAAAACTTGTCTATGCATAGAATTGAGCATTCCTAAGGCATCAAATTGGACCGTTATACTCTATTTAGTGTTCTTAGAAGTCTTAACTTGCTAGTTTAGCTTGGACAACGTTTCGTTAGGTAAAAGCCAATAGACCAAGTTAAGTTCAAAATTGCACGAAACGTGAAAAACTTATCTATGCATAGAATTGAGCATTCCTAAGGCATCAAATTGGACCGTTATACTCTATTTAGTGTTCTTAGAAGTTAACTTGCTAGTTTAGCTTTTGGACAACGTTTCGTTAGGTAGAAAGCCAATAGACCAAGTTAAGTTCAAAATTGCACGAAACGTGAAAAACTTGTCTATGCATAGAACTGAGCATTCCTAAGGCATCAAATTGGACCGTTATACTCTATTTAGTGTTCTTAGAAGTATTAACTGCTAGTTTAGCTTTTGACAACGTTTCGTTAGGTAAGAAGCCAATAGACCAAGTTAAGTTCAAAATTGCACGAAACGTGAAAAACTTGTCTATGCATAGAACTGAGCATTCCTAAGGCATCAAATTGGACCGTTATACTCTATTTAGTGTTCTAGAAGTCTTAACTTGCTAGTTTGCTTTGACAACGTTTTGTTAGGTAAAGAAGCCAATAGGCCAAGTTAAGTTCAAAATTGCACGAAACGTGAAAAACTTGTCTATGCATAGAACTGAGCAATCCTAAGGCATCAAATTGGACCGTTATACTCTATTTAGTGTTCTTAGAAGTCTTAACTTGCTAGTTTAGCTACTGGACAACGTTTCGTTAGGTAAAGAAGCCAATAGACCAGTTAAGTTCAAATTGCACGAAACGTGAAAAACTTGTCTATGCATAGAATGAGCATTCCTAAGGCATCAAATTGGACCGTTATACTCTATTTAGTGTTCTTAGAATTTAACTTGCTAGTTTAGCTTGGACAACGTTTCGTTAGGTAAAGAAGCCAATAGACCAAGTTAAGTTCAAAATTGCACGAAACGTGAAAAACTTGTCTATGCATAGAACTGAGCATTCCTAAGGCATCAAATTGGACCGTTATACTCTATTTAGTGTTCTACAAGTCTTATTAACTTGCTAGTTTGCTATGAAAACGTTTCGTTAGGTAAAGAAGCCAATAGACCAAGTTAAGTTCAAAATTGCACGAAACGTGAAAAACTTGTCTATGCATAGAATGAGCATTCCTAAGGCATCAAATTGGACCGTTATACTCTATTTAGTGTTCTTACAAGTCTTAACTTGCTAGTTTAGCTTTTGTACAACGTTTCGTTAGGTAAAGAAGCCAATAGACCAAGTTAAGTTCAAAATTGCACGAAACGTGAAAAACTTGTCTATGCATAGAATCGAGCATTCCTAAGGCATCAAATTGGACCGTTATACTCTATTTAGTGTTCTTAGAAGTCTTAACTTGCTAGTTTAGCTTTTGACAACGTTTCGTTAGGTAAAAAGCCAATAGACCAAGTTAAGTTCAAATTGCACGAAACGAAAAACTTGTCTACGCATAGAATGAGCATTCCTAAGGCATCAAATTGACCGTTATACTCTATTTAGTGTTCTAGATGTATTAACTTGCTAGTTTAGGCTTTTGACAACGTTTCGTTAGGTAAAGAAGCCAATAGACCAAGTTAAGTTCAAATTGCACGAAACGCGAAAAACTTGTCTATGCATAGAACTGAGCATTCCTAAGGCATCAAATTGGACCGTTATACTCTATTTAGTGTTCTTAGAAGTCTTAACTTGCTAGTTTAGCTTGGACAACGTTTTGTTAGGTAAAGAAGCCAATAGACCAAGTTAAGTTCAAAATTGCACGAAACGCGAAAAACTTGTCTATGCATAGAATGAGCATTCCTAAGGCATCAAATTGGACCGTTATACTCTATTTAGTGTTTTAGAAGTCTTAACTTGCTAGTTTAGCTACTGGACAACGTTTCGTTAGGTAAAGAAGTCAATAGACCAAGTTAAGTTCAAAATTGCACGAAACGTGAAAAACTTGTCTATGCATAGAATTGAGCATTCCTAAGGCATCAAATTGGACCGTTATACTCTATTTGGAGTTCTTAGAAGTCTTAACTTGCTAGTTTAGCTCTTGGACAACGTTTCGTTAGGTAAAGAAGCCAATAGACCAAGTTAAGTTCAAAATTGCACGAAACGTGAAAAACTTGTCTATGCATAGAATTGATCATTCTTAAGGCATCAAATTGGACCGTTATACTCTATTTAGTGTTCTTAGAAGCTTAACTTGCTAGTTTAGCTTTTGGACAACGTTTCGTTAGGTAAAAGCCAATAGACCAAGTTAAGTTCAAAATTGCACGAAACGTGAAAAACTTGTCTATGCATAGAATTGAGCATTCCTAAGGCATCAAATTGGACCGTTATACTCTATTTAGTGTTCTTAGAAGTTAACTTGCTAGTTTAGCTTTTGGACAACGTTTCGTTAGGTAAAGAAGCCAATAGACCAAGTTAAGTTTAAAATTGCACGAAACGTGAAAAACTTGTCTATGCATAGAACTGAGCATTCCTAAGGCATCAAATTGGACCGTTATACTCTATTTAGTGTTCTTAGAAGTATTAACTTGCTAGTTTAGCTTTTGGACAACGTTTTTAGGTAAAGAAGCCAATAGACCAAGTTAAGTTCAAAATTGCACGAAACGTGAAAAACTTGTCTATGCATAGAACTGAGCATTCCTAAGGCATCAAATTGGACCGTTATACTCTATTTAGTTTCTTAGAAGTCTTAACTTGCTAGTTTAGCTTGACAACGTTTCGTTAGGTAAAGAAGCCAATAGGCCAAGTTAAGTTCAAAATTGCACGAAACGTGAAAAACTTGTCTATGCATAGAACTGAGCATTCCTAAGGCATCAAATTGGACCGTTATACTCTATTTAGTGTTCTTAGAAGTCTTAACTTGCTAGTTTAGCTTTGGACAACGTTTCGTTAGGTAAAGAAGCCAATAGACCAAGTTAAGTTCAAAATTGCACGAAACGTGAAAAACTTGTCTATGCATAGAACTGAGCATTCCTAAGGCATCAAATTGGACCGTTATACTCTATTTAGTGTTCTTAGAAGTTAACTTGCTAGTTTAGCTTTACAACGTTTCGTTAGGTAAAGAAGCCAATAGACCAAGTTAAGTTTAAAATTGCACGAAACGTGAAAAACTTGTCTATGCATAGAACTGAGCATTCCTAAGGCATCAAATTGGACCGTTATACTCTATTTAGTGTTCTTACAATCTTAACTTGCTAGTTTAGCTATTACAACGTTTCGTTAGGTAAAGAAGCCAATAGACCAAGTTAAGTTCAAAATTGCACGAAACGTGAAAAACTTGTCTATGCATAGAACTGAGCATTCCTAAGGCATCAAATTGGACCGTTATACTCTATTTAGTGTTCTTAAGTCTTAACTTGCTAGTTTAGCTTTTGACAACGTTTCGTTAGGTAAAGAAGCCAATAGACCAGTTAAGTTCAAAATTGCACGAAACGTGAAAAACTTGTCTATGCATAGAATGAGCATTCCTAAGGCATCAAATTGGACCGTTATACTCTATTTAGTGTTCTTAGAAGTCTTAACTTGCTAGTTTAGCTTTTGACAACGTTTCGTTAGGTAAAGAAGCCAATAGACCAAGTTAAGTTCAAATTGCACGAAACGTGAAAAACTTGTCTGCATAGAACTGAGCATTCCTAAGGCATCAAATTGGACCGTTATACTCTATTTAGTGTTCTTACGAAGTCTTAACTTGCTAGTTTAGCTTTTGACAACGTTTCGTTAGGTAAAGAAGCCAATAGACCAAGTTAAGTTCAAATTGCACGAAACGAGAAAAACTTGTCTATGCATAGAACTGAGCATTCCTAAGGCATCAAATTGGACCGTTATACTCTATTTAGTGTTCTTAGAAGTCTTAACTTGCTAGTTTAGCTTTTGGACAACGTTTCGTTAGGTAAAGAAGCCAATAGACCAAGTTAAGTTCAAAATTGCACGAAACGTGAAAAACTTGTCTATGCATAGAATGAGCATTCCTAAGGCATCAAATTGGACCGTTATACTCTATTTAGTGTTCTTAGAAGTCTTAATTTGCTAGTTTAGCTACTGGACAACGTTTCGTTAGGTAAAGAAGCCAATAGACCAGTTAAGTTCAAAATTGCACGAAACGTGAAAAACTTGTCTATGCATAGAATTGAGCATTCCTAAGGCATCAAATTGGACCGTTATACTCTATTTAGTGTTCTTAGAAGTCTTAACTTGCTAGTTTAGCTTTGGACAACGTTTCGTTAGGTAAAGAAGCCAATAGACCAAGTTAAGTTCAAAATTGCACGAAACGTGAAAAACTTGTCTATGCATAGAATTGAGCATTCCTAAGGCATCAAATTGGACCGTTATACTCTATTTAGTGTTCTTAGAAGTCTTAACTTGCTAGTTTAGCTTTTGACAACGTTTCGTTAGGTAAAGAAGCCAATAGACCAAGTTAAGTTCAAAATTGCACGAAACGTGAAAAACTTGTCTATGCATAGAATTGAGCATTCCTAAGGCATCAAATTGGACCGTTATACTCTATTTAGTGTTCTTAGAAGTTAACTTGCTAGTTTAGCTTTTGGACAACGTTTCGTTAGGTAAGAAGCCAATAGACCAAGTTAAGTTCAAAATTGCACGAAATGAAAAACTTGTCTATGCATAGAATTGAGCATTCCTAAGGCATCAAATTGGACCGTTATACTCTATTTAGTGTTCTTAGAAGTCTTAACTTGCTAGTTTAGCTTGGACAACGTTTCGTTAGGTAAAGAAGCCAATAGACCAAGTTAAGTTCAAAATTGCACGAAACGTGAAAAACTTGTCTATGCATAGAATGAGCATTCCTAAGGCATCAAATTGGACCGTTATACTCTATTTAGTGTTCTTAGAAGCTTAACTTGCTAGTTTAGCTTTTGGACAACGTTTCGTTAGGTAAAGAAGCCAATAGACCAAGTTAAGTTCAAAATTGCACGAAACGTGAAAAACTTGTCTATGCATAGAATTGAGCATTCCTAAGGCATCAAATTGGACCGTTATACTCTATTTAGTGTTCTTAGAAGTTTAACTTGCTAGTTTAGCTTTTGGACAACGTTTCGTTAGGTAAAGAAGCCAATAGACCAAGTTAAGTTCAAAATTGCACGAAACGTGAAAAACTTGTCTATGCATAGAACTGAGCATTCCTAAGGCATCAAATTGGACCGTTATACTCTATTTAGTGTTCTTAGAAGTATTAACTGCTAGTTTAGCTTTTGGACAACGTTTCGTTAGGTAAAGAAGCCAATAGACCAAGTTAAGTTCAAAATTGCACGAAACGTGAAAAACTTGTCTATGCATAGAACTGAGCATTCCTAAGGCATCAAATTGGACCGTTATACTCTATTTAGTGTTCTTAGAAGTCTTAACTTGCTAGTTTAGCTTTGGACAACGTTTCGTTAGGTAAAGAAGCCAATAGACCAAGTTAAGTTCAAAATTGCACGAAACGTGAAAAACTTGTCTATGCATAGAATGAGCATTCCTAAGGCATCAAATTGGACCGTTATACTCTATTTAGTGTTCTTAGAAGTCTTAACTTGCTAGTTTAGCTACTGGACAACGTTTCGTTAGGTAAAGAAGCCAATAGACCAAGTTAAGTTCAAAATTGCACGAAACGTGAAAAACTTGTCTATGCATAGAATGAGCATTCCTAAGGCATCAAATTGGACCGTTATACTCTATTTAGTGTTCTTAGAAGTTTAACTTGCTAGTTTAGCTTTGGACAACGTTTCGTTAGGTAAAGAAGCCAATAGACCAAGTTAAGTTCAAAATTGCACGAAACGTGAAAAACTTGTCTATGCATGAACTGAGCATTCCTAAGGCATCAAATTGGACCGTTATACTCTATTTAGTGTTCTTAGAAGTCTTAACTTGCTAGTTTAGCTTTTGGACAACGTTTCGTTAGGTAAAGAAGCCAATAGACCAAGTTAAGTTCAAAATTGCACGAAACGTGAAAAACTTGTCTATGCATAGAACTGAGCATTCCTAAGGCATCAAATTGGACCGTTATACTCTATTTAGTGTTCTTAAAGTCTTAACTTGCTAGTTTAGCTTTTGGACAACGTTTCGTTAGGTAAAGAAGCCAATAGACCAAGTTAAGTTCAAAATTGCACGAAACGTGAAAAACTTGTCTATGCATAGAATGAGCATTCCTAAGGCATCAAATTGGACCGTTATACTCTATTTAGTTCTTAGAAGTCTTAACTTGCTAGTTTAGCTTTTGGACAACGTTTCGTTAGGTAAAGAAGCCAATAGACCAAGTTAAGTTCAAAATTGCACGAAACGTGAAAAACTTGTCTATGCATAGAATGAGCATTCCTAAGGCATCAAATTGGACCGTTATACTCTATTTAGTGTTCTTAGAAGTCTTAACTTGCTAGTTTAGCTTTTGACAACGTTTCGTTAGGTAAAGAAGCCAATAGACCAAGTTAAGTTCAAAATTGCACGAAACGTAAAAACTTGTCTATGCATAGAACTGAGCATTCCTAAGGCATCAAATTGGACCGTTATACTCTATTTAGTGTTCTTAGAAGTCTTAACTTGCTAGTTTAGCTTTTGACAACGTTTCGTTAGGTAAAGAAGCCAATAGACCAAGTTAAGTTCAAATTGCACGAAACGTAAAAAACTTGTCTATGCATAGAACTGAGCATTCCTAAGGCATCAAATTGGACCGTTATACTCTATTTAGTGTTCTTAGAAGTCTTAACTTGCTAGTTTAGCTTTTGACAACGTTTCGTTAGGTAAAGAAGCCAATAGACCAAGTTAAGTTCAAAATTGCACGAAACGTAAAAACTTGTCTATGCATAGAACTGAGCATTCCTAAGGCATCAAATTGGACCGTTATACTCTATTTAGTGTTTTAGAAGTCTTAACTTGCTAGTTTAGCTTTTTGGCAACGTTTCGTTAGGTAAAGAAGCCAATAGACCAAGTTAAGTTCAAAATTGCACGAAACGTAAAAACTTGTCTATGCATAGAACTGAGCATTCCTAAGGCATCAAATTGGACCGTTATACTCTATTTAGTGTTCTTAGAAGTCTTAACTTGCTAGTTTAGCTTTTTGACAACGTTTCGTTAGGTAAAGAAGCCAATAGACCAAGTTAAGTTCAAAATTGCACGAAACGTGAAAAACTTGTCTATGCATAGAACTGAGCATTCCTAAGGCATCAAATTGGACCGTTATACTCTATTTAGTGTTCTTAGAAGTCTTAACTTGCTAGTTTAGCTTTTGACAACGTTTCGTTAGGTAAAGAAGCCAATAGACCAAGTTAAGTTCAAAATTGCACGAAACGTAAAAACTTGTCTATGCATAGAATGAGCATTCCTAAGGCATCAAATTGGACCGTTATACTCTATTTAGTGTTCTTAGAAGTCTTAACTTGCTAGTTTAGCTTTTGACAACGTTTCGTTAGGTAAAGAAGCCAATAGACCAAGTTAAGTTCAAAATTGCACGAAACGTAAAAACTTGTCTATGCATAGAACTGAGCATTCCTAAGGCATCAAATTGGACCGTTATACTCTATTTAGTGTTCTTAGAAGTCTTAACTTGCTAGTTTAGCTTTGACAACGTTTCGTTAGGTAAAGAAGCCAATAGACCAAGTTAAGTTCAAATTGCACGAAACGTGAAAAACTTGTCTATGCATAGAACTGAGCATTCCTAAGGCATCAAATTGGACCGTTATACTCTATTTAGTGTTCTTAGAAGTCTTAACTTGCTAGTTTAGCTTTGACAACGTTTCGTTAGGTAAAGAAGCCAATAGACCAAGTTAAGTTCAAAATTGCACGAAACGTGAAAAACTTGTCTATGCATAGAACTGAGCATTCCTAAGGCATCAAATTGGACCGTTATACTCTATTTAGTGTTCTTAGAAGTCTTAACTTGCTAGTTTAGCTTTGGACAACGTTTCGTTAGGTAAAGAAGCCAATAGACCAAGTTAAGTTCAAAATTGCACGAAACGTGAAAAACTTGTCTATGCATAGAACTGAGCATTCCTAAGGCATCAAATTGGACCGTTATATCTATTTAGTGTTCTTACAAGTCTTAACTTGCTAGTTTAGCTTTTGGACAACGTTTCGTTAGGTAAAGAAGCCAATAGACCAAGTTAAGTTCAAAATTGCACGAAACGTGAAAAACTTGTCTATGCATAGAATGAGCATTCCTAAGGCATCAAATTGGACCGTTATACTCTATTTAGTGTTCTTAGAAGTCTTAACTTGCTAGTTTAGCTTTTGGACAACGTTTCGTTAGGTAAAGAAGCCAATAGACCAAGTTAAGTTCAAAATTGCACGAAACGTGAAAAACTTGTCTATGCATAGAATGAGCATTCCTAAGGCATCAAATTGGACCGTTATACTCTATTTAGTGTTCTTAGAAGTCTTAACTTGCTAGTTTAGCTTTTGACAACGTTTCGTTAGGTAAAGAAGCCAATAGACCAAGTTAAGTTCAAAATTGCACGAAACGTGAAAAACTTGTCTATGCATAGAACTGAGCATTCCTAAGGCATCAAATTGGACCGTTATACTCTATTTAGTGTCTTTAGAAGTCTTAACTTGCTAGTTTAGCTTTTTGACAACGTTTCGTTAGGTAAAGAAGCCAATAGACCAAGTTAAGTTCAAAATTGCACGAAACGTAAAAAACTTGTCTATGCATAGAACTGAGCATTCCTAAGGCATCAAATTGGACCGTTATACTCTATTTAGTGTTCTTAGAAGTCTTAACTTGCTAGTTTAGCTTTTGAAACGTTTCGTTAGGTAAAGAAGCCAATAGACCAAGTTAAGTTCAAAATTGCACGAAACGTAAAAAACTTGTCTATGCATAGAACTGAGCATTCCTAAGGCATCAAATTGGACCGTTATACTCTATTTAGTGTTTTAGAAGTCTTAACTTGCTAGTTTAGCTTTTTGGCAACGTTTCGTTAGGTAAAGAAGCCAATAGACCAAGTTAAGTTCAAAATTGCACGAAACGTAAAAAACTTGTCTATGCATAGAACTGAGCATTCCTAAGGCATCAAATTGGACCGTTATACTCTATTTAGTGTTCTTAGAAGTCTTAACTTGCTAGTTTAGCTTTTTGACAACGTTTCGTTAGGTAAAGAAGCCAATAGACCAAGTTAAGTTCAAAATTGCACGAAACGTGAAAAACTTGTCTATGCATAGAACTGAGCATTCCTAAGGCATCAAATTGGACCGTTATACTCTATTTAGTGTTCTTAGAAGTCTTAACTTGCTAGTTTAGCTTTTGACAACGTTTCGTTAGGTAAAGAAGCCAATAGACCAAGTTAAGTTCAAAATTGCACGAAACGTAAAAACTTGTCTATGCATAGAACTGAGCATTCCTAAGGCATCAAATTGGACCGTTATACTCTATTTAGTGTTCTTAGAAGTCTTAACTTGCTAGTTTCTTTTGACAACGTTTCGTTAGGTAAAGAAGCCAATAGACCAAGTTAAGTTCAAATTGCACGAAACGTAGAAAAACTTGTCTATGCATAGAACTGAGCATTCCTAAGGCATCAAATTGGACCGTTATACTCTATTTAGTGTTTAGAAGTCTTAACTTGCTAGTTTAGCTTTTGACAACGTTTCGTTAGGTAAAGAAGCCAATAGACCAAGTTAAGTTCAAATTGCACGAAACGTAAAAACTTGTCTATGCATAGAACTGAGCATTCCTAAGGCATCAAATTGGACCGTTATACTCTATTTAGTGTTCTTAGAAGTCTTAACTTGCTAGTTTAGCTTTTGGACAACGTTTCGTTAGGTAAAGAAGCCAATAGACCAAGTTAAGTTCAAAATTG
This sequence comes from Tripterygium wilfordii, assembly GCF_013401445.1. NCBI lineage: Eukaryota > Viridiplantae > Streptophyta > Magnoliopsida > Celastrales > Celastraceae > Tripterygium > Tripterygium wilfordii. The sequence continues at coordinate 38,949 of NW_024056384.1, forward strand.
CACGAAACGTGAAAAACTTGTCTATGCATAGAATGAGCATTCCTAAGGCATCAAATTGGACCGTTATACTCTATTTAGTGTTCTTAGAAGTCTTAACTTGCTAGTTTAGCTTTTGGACAACGTTTCGTTAGGTAAAGAAGCCAATAGACCAAGTTAAGTTCAAAATTGCACGAAACGTGAAAAACTTGTCTACATCAATGAGCATTCCTAAGGCATCAAATTGGACCGTTATACTCTATTTAGTGTTCTTGAAGTCTTAACTTGCTAGTTTGCTTTGGACAACGTTTCGTTAGGTAAAGAAGCCAATAGACCAAGTTAAGTTCAAAATTGCACGAAACGTGAAAACTTGTCTATTCATCGAATAGAGAGCATTCCTAAGGCATCAAATTGGACCGTTATATTCTATTTAGTGTTCTTAGAAGTCTTAACTTGCTAGTTTAGCTTTGGACAACGTTTCGTTAGGTAAAGAAGCCAATAGACCAAGTTAAGTTCAAAATTGCACGAAACGTGAAAAACTTGTCTATGCATAGAACTGAGCATTCCTAAGGCATCAAATTGGACCGTTATACTTATTTAGTGTTCTTAGAAGTCTTAACTTGCTAGTTTAGCTTTTGGACAACGTTTCGTTAGGTAAAGAAGCCAATAGACCAAGTTAAGTTCAAAATTGCACGAAACGTGAAAAACTTGTCTATGCATAGAATGAGCATTCCTAAGGCATCAAATTGGACCGTTATACTCTATTTAGTGTTCTTAGAAGCTTAACTTGCTAGTTTAGCTTTTGGACAACGTTTCGTTAGGTAAAGAAGCCAATAGACCAAGTTAAGTTCAAAATTACACGAAACGTGAAAAACTTGTCTATGCATAGAATGAGCATTCCTAAGGCATCAAATTGGACCGTTATACTCTATTTAGTGTTCTTAGAAGTCTTAACTTGCTAGTTTAGCTTTTGACAACGTTTCGTTAGGTAAAGAAGCCAATAGACCAAGTTAAGTTCAAAATTGCACGAAACGTGAAAAACTTGTCTATGCATAGAACTGAGCATTCCTAAGGCATCAAATTGGACCGTTATACTCTATTTAGTGTTCTTAGAAGTCTTAACTTGCTAGTTTAGCTTTTGACAACTGTTTCGTTAGGTAAAGAAGCCAATAGACCAAGTTAAGTTCAAAATTGCACGAAACGTGAAAAACTTGTCTATGCATAGAACTGAGCATTCCTAAGGCATCAAATTGGACCGTTATACTCTATTTAGTGTTCTTAGAAGTCTTAACTTGCTAGTTTAGCTTGGACAACGTTTCGTTAGGTAAAGAAGCCAATAGACCAAGTTAAGTTCAAAATTGCACGAAACGTGAAAAACTTGTCTATGCATAGAATGAGCATTCCTAAGGCATCAAATTGGACCGTTATACTCTATTTAGTGTTCTTAGAAGTCTTAACTTGCTAGTTTAGCTTTTGGACAACGTTTCGTTAGGTAAAGAAGCCAATAGACCAAGTTAAGTTCAAAATTGCACGAAACGTGAAAACTTGCTATGCATCGAATGAGCATTCCTAAGGCATCAAATTGGACCGTTATATTCTATTTAGTGTTCTTAGAAGTCTTAACTTGCTAGTTTAGCTATTGGACAACGTTTCGTTAGGTAAGAAGCCAATAGACCAAGTTAAGTTCAAAATTGCACGAAACGTGAAAACTTGTCTATGCATCGAATGAGCATTCCTAAGGCATCAAATTGGACCGTTATATCTATTTAGTGTTCTTAGAAGTCTTAACTTGCTAGTTTAGCTTTGGACAACGTTTCGTTAGGTAAAGAAGCCAATAGACCAAGTTAAGTTCAAAATTGCACGAAACGTGAAAAACTTGTCTATGCATAGAGAACTGAGCATTCCTAAGGCATCAAATTGGACCGTTATACTTATTTAGTGTTCTAGAAGTTTAACTTGCTAGTTTAGCTTTTGGACAACGTTTCGTTAGGTAAAGAAGCCAATAGACCAAGTTAAGTTCAAAATTGCACGAAACGTGAAAAACTTGTCTATGCATAGAATTGAGCATTCCTAAGGCATCAAATTGGACCGTTATACTCTATTTAGTGTTCTTAGAAGTCCTTAACTAGCTTTGCTTTTGGACAACGTTTCGTTAGGTAAAGAAGCCAATAGACCAAGTTAAGTTCAAAATTGCACGAAACGTGAAAAACTTGTCTATGCATAGAATGAGCATTCCTAAGGCATCAAATTGGACCGTTATACTCTATTTAGTGTTCTTAGAAGTCTTAACTTGCTAGTTTAGCTTTTGACAACGTTTCGTTAGGTAAAGAAGCCAATAGACCAAGTTAAGTTCAAAATTGCACGAAACGTGAAAAACTTGTCTATGCATAGAACTGAGCATTCCTAAGGCATCAAATTGGACCGTTATACTCTATTTAGTGTTCTTAGAAGTCTTAACTTGCTAGTTTAGCTTTTGGACAACGTTTCGTTAGGTAAAGAAGCCAATAGACCAAGTTAAGTTCAAAATTGCACGAAACGTGAAAAACTTGTCTATGCATAGAACTGAGCATTCCTAAGGCATCAAATTGGACCGTTATACTCTATTTAGTGTTCTTAGAAGTCTTAACTTGCTAGTTTAGCTTTTGGACAACGTTTCGTTAGGTAAAGAAGCCAATAGACCAAGTTAAGTTCAAAATTGCACGAAACGTGAAAAACTTGTCTATGCATAGAACTGAGCATTCCTAAGGCATCAAATTGGACCGTTATACTCTATTTAGTGTTCTTAGAAGTCTTAACTTGCTAGTTTAGCTTTTGGACAACGTTTCGTTAGGTAAAGAAGCCAATAGACCAAGTTAAGTTCAAAATTGCACGAAACGTGAAAAACTTGTCTATGCATAGAATGAGCATTCCTAAGGCATCAAATTGGACCGTTATACTCTATTTAGTGTTCTTAGAAGTCTTAACTTGCTAGTTTAGCTTTTGGACAACGTTTCGTTAGGTAAAGAAGCCAATAGACCAAGTTAAGTTCAAAATTGCACGAAACGTGAAAAACTTGTCTATGCATAGAATGAGCATTCCTAAGGCATCAAATTGGACCGTTATACTCTATTTAGTGTTCTTAGAAGTCTTAACTTGCTAGTTTAGCTTTTGGACAACGTTTCGTTAGGTAAAGAAGCCAATAGACCAAGTTAAGTTCAAAATTGCACGAAACGTGAAAAACTTGTCTATGCATCGAATGAGCATTCCTAAGGCATCAAATTGGACCGTTATATCTATTTAGTGTTCTTAAAGTCTTAACTTGCTAGTTTAGCTTTGGACAACGTTTCTTAGGTAAAGAAGCCAATAGACCAAGTTAAGTTCAAAATTGCACGAAACGAGAAAAACTTGTCTACATAGAATGAGCATTCCTAAGGCATCAAATTGGACCGTTATACTTATTTAGTGTTCTAGTGTTTAACTTGCTAGTTTAGCTTTTGGACAACGTTTCGTTAGGTAAAGAAGCCAATAGACCAAGTTAAGTTCAAAATTGCACGAAACGTGAAAAACTTGTCTATGCATAGAATTGAGCATTCCTAAGGCATCAAATTGGACCGTTATACTCTATTTAGTGTTCTTAGAAGCTTAACTTGCTAGTTTAGCTTTTGGACAACGTTTCGTTAGGTAAAGAAGCCAATAGACCAAGTTAAGTTCAAAATTGCACGAAACGTGAAAAACTTGTCTATGCATAGAATGAGCATTCCTAAGGCATCAAATTGGACCGTTATACTCTATTTAGTGTTCTTAGAAGTCTTAACTTGCTAGTTTAGCTTTTGACAACGTTTCGTTAGGTAAAGAAGCCAATAGACCAAGTTAAGTTCAAAATTGCACGAAACGTGAAAAACTTGTCTGTGCATAGAACTAAGCATTCCTAAGGCATCAAATTGGACCGTTATACTCTATTTAGTGTTCTTAGAAGTCTTAACTTGCTAGTTTAGCTTTTGACAAAGTTTCGTTAGGTAAAGAAGCCAATAGACCAAGTTAAGTTCAAAATTGCACGAAACGAGAAAAACTTGTCTATGCATAGAACTGAGCATTCCTAAGGCATCAAATTGGACCGTTATACTCTATTTAGTGTTCTTAGAAGTCTTAACTTGCTAGTTTAGCTTTTGGACAACGTTTCGTTAGGTAAAGAAGCCAATAGACCAAGTTAAGTTCAAAATTGCACGAAACGTGAAAAACTTGTCTATGCATAGAACTGAGCATTCCTAAGGCATCAAATTGGACCGTTATACTCTATTTAGTGTTCTTAGAAGTCTTAACTTGCTAGTTTAGCTTTTGGACAACGTTTCGTTAGGTAAAGAAGCCAATAGACCAAGTTAAGTTCAAAATTGCACGAAACGTGAAAAACTTGTCTATGCATAGAATTGAGCATTCCTAAGGCATCAAATTGGACCGTTATACTCTATTTAGTGTTCTTAGAAGTCTTAACTTGCTAGTTTAGCTTTTGGACAACGTTTCGTTAGGTAAAGAAGCCAATAGACCAAGTTAAGTTCAAAATTGCACGAAACGTGAAAAACTTGCTATGCAAGAATTGAGCATTCCTAAGGCATCAAATTGGACCGTTATACTCTATTTAGTGTTCTTAGAAGTCTTAACTTGCTAGTTTAGCTTGGACAACGTTTCGTTAGGTAAAGAAGCCAATAGACCAAGTTAAGTTCAAAATTGCACGAAACGTGAAAAACTTGTCTATGCATAGAATTGAGCATTCCTAAGGCATCAAATTGGACCGTTATACTCTATTTAGTGTTCTTAGAAGTCTTAACTTGCTAGTTTAGCTTTTGGACAACGTTTCGTTAGGTAAAGAAGCCAATAGACCAAGTTAAGTTCAAAATTGCACGAAACGTGAAAAACTTTCTATGCAGAATGAGCATTCCTAAGGCATCAAATTGGACCGTTATACTCTATTTAGTGTTCTTAAAGTCTTAACTTGCTAGTTTAGCTTTTGGACAACGTTTTTTTAGGTAAAGAAGCCAATAGACCAAGTTAAGTTCAAAATTGCACGAAACGTGAAAAACTTGTCTATGCATAGAATGAGCATTCCTAAGGCATCAAATTGGACCGTTATACTTATTTAGTGTTCTTAGTTTAACTTGCTAGTTTAGCTTTTGGACAACGTTTCTTAGGTAAAGAAGCCAATAGACCAAGTTAAGTTCAAAATTGCACGAAACGTGAAAAACTTGTCTATGCATAGAATGAGCATTCCTAAGGCATCAAATTGGACCGTTATACTCTATTTAGTGTTCTTAGAAGTTAACTTGCTAGTTTAGCTTTTGGACAACGTTTCGTTAGGTAAAGAAGCCAATAGACCAAGTTAAGTTCAAAATTGCACGAAACGTGAAAAACTTGTCTATGCATAGAATTGAGCATTCCTAAGGCATCAAATTGGACCGTTATACTCTATTTAGTGTTCTTAGAAGTCTTAACTTGCTAGTTTAGCTTTTGACAACGTTTCGTTAGGTAAAGAAGCCAATAGACCAAGTTAAGTTCAAAATTGCACGAAACGTGAAAAACTTGTCTATGCATAGAACTGAGCATTCCTAAGGCATCAAATTGGACCGTTATACTCTATTTAGTGTTCTTAGATCTTAACTTGCTAGTTTAGCTTTTGGACAACGTTTCGTTAGGTAAAGAAGCCAATAGACCAAGTTAAGTTCAAAATTGCACGAAACGAGAAAAACTTCTCTATGCATAGAACTGAGCATTCCTAAGGCATCAAATTTGACCGTTATACTCTATTTAGTGTTCTTAGAAGTCTTAACTTGCTAGTTTAGCTTTTGGACAACGTTTCGTTAGGTAAAGAAGCCAATAGACCAAGTTAAGTTCAAAATTGCACGAAACGTGAAAAACTTGTCTATGCATAGAACTGAGCATTCCTAAGGCATCAAATCGGACCGTTATACTCTATTTAGTGTTCTTAGAAGTCTTAACTTGCTAGTTTAGCTTTTGGACAACGTTTCGTTAGGTAAAGAAGCCAATAGACCAAGTTAAGTTCAAAATTGCACGAAACGTGAAAAACTTGTCTATGCATAGAATTGAGCATTCCTAAGGCATCAAATTGGACCGTTATACTCTATTTAGTGTTCTTAGAAGTCTTAACTTGCTAGTTTAGCTTTTGGACAACATTTCGTTAGGTAAAGAAGCCAATAGACCAAGTTAAGTTCAAAATTGCACGAAACGTGAAAACTTGTCTATGCATAGAATTGAGCATTCCTAAGGCATCAAATTGGACCGTTATACTCTATTTAGTGTTCTTAGAAGTCTTAACTTGCTAGTTTAGCTTGGACAACGTTTCGTTAGGTAAAGAAGCCAATAGACCAAGTTAAGTTCAAAATTGCACGAAACGTGAAAAACTTGTCTATGCATAGAATTGAGCATTCCTAAGGCATCAAATTGGACCGTTATACTCTATTTAGTGTTCTTAGAAGTTTAACTTGCTAGTTTAGCTTTTGGACAACGTTTCGTTAGGTAAAGAAGCCAATAGACCAAGTTAAGTTCAAAATTGCACGAAACGTGAAAAACTTGTCTATGCATAGAATGAGCATTCCTAAGGCATCAAATTGGACCGTTATACTCTATTTAGTGTTCTTAAAGTCTTAACTTGCTAGTTTAGCTTTGGACAACGTTTCGTTAGGTAAAGAAGCCAATAGACCAAGTTAAGTTCAAAATTGCACGAAACGAGAAAAACTTGTCTACATAGAACTGAGCATTCCTAAGGCATCAAATTGGACCGTTATACTTATTTAGTGTTCTTAGAAGTTTAACTTGCTAGTTTAGCTTTTGGCAACGTTTCGTTAGGTAAAGAACCAATAGACCAAGTTAAGTTCAAAATTGCACGAAACGTGAAAAACTTGTCTATGCATAGAATGAGCATTCCTAAGGCATCAAATTGGACCGTTATACTCTATTTAGTGTTCTTAGAAGCTTAACTTGCTAGTTTAGCTTTTGGACAACGTTTCGTTAGGTAAAGAAGCCAATAGACCAAGTTAAGTTCAAAATTGCACGAAACGAGAAAAACTTGTCTATGCATAGAATTGAGCATTCCTATGGCATCAAATTGGACCATTATACTGTATTTAGTGTTCTTCGAAGTTTTAACTTGCTAGTTTAGCTTTTGGCCAACGTTTCGCTAGGTAAAGAAGCCAATAGACCAAGTTAAGTTCAAAATTGCACGAAACGTGAAAAACTTGTCTGTGCATAGAACTAAGCATTCCTAAGGCATCAAATTGGACCGTTATACTCTATTTAGTGTTCTTAGAAGTCTTAACTTGCTAGTTTAGCTTTTGACAAAGTTTCGTTAGGTAAAGAAGCCATAGACCAAGTTAAGTTCAAAATTGCACGAAACGAAAAACTTGTCTATGCATAGAACTGAGCATTCCTAAGGCATCAAATTGGACCGTTATACTCTATTTAGTGTTCTTAGAAGTCTTAACTTGCTAGTTTAGCTTTTGGACAACGTTTCGTTAGGTAAAGAAGCCAATAGACCAAGTTAAGTTCAAAATTGCACGAAACGTGAAAAACTTGTCTATGCATAGAACTGAGCATTCCTAAGGCATCAAATTGGACCGTTATACTCTATTTAGTGTTCTTAGAAGTCTTAACTTGCTAGTTTAGCTTTTGGACAACGTTTCGTTAGGTAAAGAAGCCAATAGACCAAGTTAAGTTCAAAATTGCACGAAACGTGAAAAACTTGTCTATGCATAGAATAGCATTCCTAAGGCATCAAATTGGACCGTTATACTCTATTTAGTGTTCTTAAAGTCTTAACTTGCTATTTAGCTTTTGGACAACGTTTCGTTAGGTAAAGAAGCCAATAGACCAAGTTAAGTTCAAAATTGCACGAAACGTGAAAAACTTGTCTACATAGAAACTGAGCATTCCTAAGGCATCAAATTGGACCGTTACTCTATTTAGTGTTCTTGTTTAACTTGCTAGTTTAGCTTTTGGCAACGTTTCGTTAGGTAAAGAAGCCAATAGACCAAGTTAAGTTCAAAATTGCACGAAACGTGAAAAACTTGTCTATGCATAGAATTGAGCATTCCTAAGGCATCAAATTGGACCGTTATACCTATTTAGTGTTCTTAGAAGCTTAACTTGCTAGTTTAGCTTTTGGACAACGTTTCGTTAGGTAAAGAAGCCAATAGACCAAGTTAAGTTCAAAATTGCACGAAACGTGAAAAACTTGTCTATGCATAGAATTGAGCATTCCTAAGGCATCAAATTGGACCGTTATACTCTATTTAGTGTTTTAGAAGTCTTAACTTGCTAGTTTAGCTTTTGACAACGTTTCGTTAGGTAAAGAAGCCAATAGACCAAGTTAAGTTCAAAATTGCACGAAACGTGAAAAAACTTGTCTATGCATAGAACTGAGCATTCCTAAGGCATCAAATTGGACCGTTATACTCTATTTAGTGTTCTAGAAGTCTTAACTTGCTAGTTTAGCTTTTGACAACGTTTCGTTAGGTAAAGAAGCCAATAGACCAAGTTAAGTTCAAAATTGCACGAAACGTGAAAAACTTGTCTATGCATAGAACTGAGCATTCCTAAGGCATCAAATTGGACCGTTATACTCTATTTAGTGTTCTTAGAAGTCTTAACTTGCTAGTTTAGCTTTTGGACAACGTTTCGTTAGGTAAAGAAGCCAATAGACCAAGTTAAGTTCAAAATTGCACGAAACGTGAAAAACTTGTCTATGCATAGAACTGAGCATTCCTAAGGCATCAAATTGGACCGTTATACTCTATTTAGTGTTCTTCGAAGTTTTAACTTGCTAGTTTAGCTTTTGGCCAACGTTTCGCTAGGTAAAGAAGCCAATAGACCAAGTTAAGTTCAAAATTGCACGAAACGTGAAAAACTTGTCTGTGCATAGAACTAAGCATTCCTAAGGCATCAAATTGGACCGTTATACTCTATTTAGTGTTCTTAGAAGTCTTAACTTGCTAGTTTAGCTTTTGACAAAGTTTCGTTAGGTAAAGAAGCCATAGACCAAGTAAAGTTCAAAATTGCACAAAACGTGAAAAACTTGTCTATGCATAGAATTGAGCATTCCTAAGGCATCAAATTGGACCGTTATACTCTATTTAGTGTTCTTAGAAGTCTTAACTTGCTAGTTTAGCTTTTGGACAACGTTTCGTTAGGTAAAGAAGCCAATAGACCAAGTTAAGTTCAAAATTGCACAAACGAAAAAACTTGTCTATGCATAGAACTGAGCATTCCTAAGGCATCAAATTGGACCGTTATACTCTATTTAGTGTTCTTAGAAGTCTTAACTTGCTAGTTTAGCTTTTGGACAACGTTTCGTTAGGTAAAGAAGCCAATAGACCAAGTTAAGTTCAAAATTGCACGAAACGTGAAAAACTTGTCTATGCATAGAACTGAGCATTCCTAAGGCATCAAATTGGACCGTTATACTCTATTTAGTGTTCTAGAAGTCTTAACTTGCTAGTTTAGCTTTGGACAACGTTTTTAGGTAAAGAAGCCAATAGACCAAGTTAAGTTCAAAATTGCACGAAACGACGTGAAAAACTTGTCTATGCATAGAACTGAGCATTCCTAAGGCATCAAATTGGACGTTATACTCTATTAGTGTTCTTAGAAGTCTTAACTTGCTAGTTTAGCTTTTGGACAACGTTTCGTTAGGTAAAGAAGCCAATAGACCAAGTTAAGTTCAAAATTGCACGAAACGTGAAAAACTTGTCTATGCATAGAATGAGCATTCCTAAGGCATCAAATTGGACCGTTATATTCTATTTAGTGTTCTTTAAAGTCTTAACTTGCTAGTTTAGCTTTGGACAACGTTTCGTTAGGTAAAGAAGCCAATAGACCAAGTTAAGTTCAAAATTGCACGAAACGTGAAAAACTTGTCTATGCACAGAGAATTGAGCATTCCTAAGGCATCAAATTGACCGTTATACTCTATTTAGTGTTCTTAGAAGTTTAACTTGCTAGTTTAGCTTTTGGCAACGTTTCGTTAGGTAAAAAGCCAATAGACCAAGTTAAGTTCAAAATTGCACGAAACGTGAAAAACTTGTCTATGCATAGAATTGAGCATTCCTAAGGCATCAAATTGGACCGTTATACTCTATTTAGTGTTCTTAGAAGCTTAACTTGCTAGTTTAGCTTTTGGACAACGTTTCGTTAGGTAAAGAAGCCAATAGACCAAGTTAAGTTCAAAATTGCACGAAACGTGAAAAACTTGTCTATGCATAGAATGAGCATTCCTAAGGCATCAAATTGGACCGTTATACTCTATTTAGTGTTCTTAGAAGTCTTAACTTGCTAGTTTAGCTTTTAACAACGTTTCGTTAGGTAAAGAAGCCAATAGACCAAGTTAAGTTCAAAATTGCACGAAAATGAGAAAAACTTGTCTACGCATAGAACTGAGCATTCCTAAGGCATCAAATTGGACCGTTATACTCTATTTAGTGTTCTTAGAAGTCTTAACTTGCTAGTTTGCTTTTGACAACGTTTCGTTAGGTAAAGAAGCCAATAGACCAAGTTAAGTTCAAAATTGCACGAAACGTGAAAAACTTGTCTATGCATAGAACTGAGCATTCCTAAGGCATCAAATTGGACCGTTATACTCTATTTAGTGTTCTTAGAAGTCTTAACTTGCTAGTTTAGCTTTTGGACAACGTTTCGTTAGGTAAAGAAGCCAATAGACCAAGTTAAGTTCAAAATTGCACGAAACGTGAAAAACTTGTCTATGCATAGAACTGAGCATTCCTAAGGCATCAAATTGGACCGTTATACTCTATTTAGTGTTCTTAGAAGTCTTAACTTGCTAGTTTAGCTTTTGGACAACGTTTCGTTAGGTAAAGAAGCCAATAGACCAAGTTAAGTTCAAAATTGCACGAAACGTGAAAAACTTGTCTATGCATAGAACTGAGCATTCCTAAGGCATCAAATTGGACCGTTATACTCTATTTAGTGTTCTTAGAAGTCTTAACTTGCTAGTTTAGCTTTTGGACAACGTTTCGTTAGGTAAAGAAGCCAATAGACCAAGTTAAGTTCAAAATTGCACGAAACGTAAAAACTTGTCTATGCATAGAACTGAGCATTCCTAAGGCATCAAATTGGACCGTTATACTCTATTTAGTGTTCTTATAAGTCTTAACTTGCTAGTTTAGCTTTTGGACAACGTTTCGTTAGGTAAAGAAGCCAATAGACCAAGTTAAGTTTAAAATTGCACGAACGAGAAAAACTTGTCTATGCATAGAACTGAGCATTCCTAAGGCATCAAATTGGACCGTTATACTCTATTTAGTGTTCTATAAGTCTTAACTTGCTAGTTTAGCTTTTGGACAACGTTTCGTTAGGTAAAGAAGCCAATAGACCAAGTTAAGTTCAAAATTGCACGAAACGTGAAAAACTTGTCTATGCATAGAATTGAGCATTCCTAAGGCATCAAATTGGACCGTTATACTCTATTTAGTGTTCTACGAAGTTTAACTTGCTAGTTTGCTTTTGGACAACGTTTTGTTAGGTAAAGAAGCCAATAGACCAAGTTAAGTTCAAAATTGCACGAAACGTGAAAAACTTGTCTATGCATAGAATTGAGCATTCCTAAGGCATCAAATTGGTTATACTCTATTTAGTGTTCTTAGAAGTCTTAACTTGCTAGTTTAGCTTGGACAACGTTTCGTTAGGTAAAGAAGCCAATAGACCAAGTTAAGTTCAAAATTGCACGAAACGTGAAAAACTTGTCTATGCATAGAATTGAGCATTCCTAAGGCATCAAATTGGACCGTTATACTCTATTTAGTGTTCTTAGAAGTCTTAACTTGCTAGTTTAGCTTTGGACAACGTTTCGTTAGGTAAAGAAGCCAATAGACCAAGTTAAGTTCAAAATTGCACGAAAAGAAAAACTTGTCTATGCATAGAATTGAGCATTCCTAAGGCATCAAATTGGACCGTTATACTCTATTTGTGTTCTTAGAAGTCTTAACTTGCTAGTTTAGCTTTACAACGTTTCGTTAGGTAAAGAAGCCAATAGACCAAGTTAAGTTCAAAATTGCACGAACGAAAAAACTTGTCTACACATAGAACTGAGCATTCCTAAGGCATCAATTGGACCGTTATACTCTATTTAGTGTTCTTAGAAGTTTAACTTGCTAGTTTAGCTTTTGGACAACGTTTCGTTAGGTAAAGAAGCCAATAGACCAAGTTAAGTTCAAAATTGCACGAAACGTGAAAAACTTGTCTATGCATAGAACTGAGCATTCCTAAGGCATCAAATTGGACCGTTATACTCTATTTAGTGTTCTTAGAAGTCTTAACTTGCTAGTTTAGCTTTTGGACAACGTTTCGTTAGGTAAAGAAGCCAATAGACCAAGTTAAGTTCAAAATTGCACGAAACGTGAAAAACTTGTCTATGCATAGAACTGAGCATTCCTAAGGCATCAAATTGGACCGTTATACTCTATTTAGTGTTCTTAGAAGTCTTAACTTGCTAGTTTAGCTTTTGGACAACGTTTCGTTAGGTAAAGAAGCCAATAGACCAAGTTAAGTTCAAAATTGCACGAAACGTGAAAAACTTGTCTATGCATAGAACTGAGCATTCCTAAGGCATCAAATTGGACCGTTATACTCTATTTAGTGTTCTTAGAAGTCTTAACTTGCTAGTTTAGCTTTTGGACAACGTTTCGTTAGGTAAAGAAGCCAATAGACCAAGTTAAGTTCAAAATTGCACGAAACGTGAAAAAACTTGTCTATGCATAGAACTGAGCATTCCTAAGGCATCAAATTGGACCGTTATACTCTATTTAGTGTTCTTAGAAGTCTTAACTTGCTAGTTTAGCTTTTGGACAACGTTTCGTTAGGTAAAGAAGCCAATAGACCAAGTTAAGTTCAAAATTGCACGAAACGAGAAAAACTTGTCTATGCATAGAACTGAGCATTCCTAAGGCAAAATTGGACCGTTATACTCTATTTAGTGTTCTTAGAAGTCTTAACTTGCTAGTTTAGCTTTTGGACAACGTTTCGTTAGGTAAAGAAGCCAATAGACCAAGTTAAGTTCAAATTGCACGAAACGAAAAACTTGTCTATGCATAGAACTGAGCATTCCTAAGGCATCAAATTGGACCGTTATACTCTATTTAGTGTTCTTAGAAGTCTTAACTTGCTAGTTTAGCTTTTGGACAACGTTTCGTTAGGTAAAGAAGCCAATAGACCAAGTTAAGTTCAAAATTGCACGAAACGTGAAAAACTTGTCTATGCATAGAATGAGCATTCCTAAGGCATCAAATTGGACCGTTATACTCTATTTAGTGTTCTTAGAAGTCTTAACTTGCTAGTTTAGCTTTTGGACAACGTTTCGTTAGGTAAAGAAGCCAATAGACCAAGTTAAGTTCAAAATTGCACGAAACGTGAAAAACTTGTCTATGCATAGAATGAGCATTCCTAAGGCATCAAATTGGACCGTTATACTCTATTTAGTGTTCTTAGAAGTCTTAACTTGCTAGTTTAGCTTTTGGACAACGTTTCGTTAGGTAAAGAAGCCAATAGACCAAGTTAAGTTCAAAATTGCACGAAACGTGAAAAACTTGTCTATGCATAGAATGAGCATTCCTAAGGCATCAAATTGGACCGTTATACTCTATTTAGTGTTCTTAGAAGTCTTAACTTGCTAGTTTAGCTTTTGGACAACGTTTCGTTAGGTAAAGAAGCCAATAGACCAAGTTAAGTTCAAAATTGCACGAAACGTGAAAAACTTGTCTATGCATAGAATTGAGCATTCCTAAGGCATCAAATTGGACCGTTATACTCTATTTAGTGTTCTTAGAAGTCTTACTTGCTAGTTTAGCTTTGGACAACGTTTCGTTAGGTAAAGAAGCCAATAGACCAAGTTAAGTTCAAAATTGCACGAAACGAGAAAAACTTGTCTATGCATAGAAGAGCATTCCTAAGGCATCAAATTGGACCGTTATACTCTATTTAGTGTTCTAGAAGTATTAACTTGCTAGTTTGCTTTTGACAACGTTTCGTTAGGTAAAGAAGCCAATAGAAGTTAAGAAAAGCGAAACATAGTTAAGGTAGGTAGAAGCCAATAGACCAAGTTAAGTTTAAAATTGCACGAAACGAGAAAAACTTGTCTATGCATAGAACTGAGCATTCCTAAGGAATCAAATTGGACCGTTATACTCTATTTAGTGTTCTTAGAAGTCTTAACTTGCTAGTTTAGCTTTTGGACAACGTTTCGTTAGGTAAAAAGCCAATAGACCAAGTTAAGTTCAAAATTGCACGAAACGTGAAAAACTTGTCTATGCATAGAATTGAGCATTCCTAAGGCATCAAATTGGACCGTTATACTCTATTTAGTGTTCTTAGAAGTCTTAACTTGCTAGTTTAGCTTTTGGACAACGTTTTGTTAGGTAAAGAAGCCAATAGACCAAGTTAAGTTCAAAATTGCACGAAATGTGAAAAACTTGTCTATGCATAGAACTGAGCATTCCTAAGGCATCAAATTGGACCGTATACTCTATTTAGTGTTCTTAGAAGTCTTAACTTGCTAGTTTAGCTTTTGGACAACGTTTCGTTAGGTAAAGAAGCCAATAGACCAAGTTAAGTTCAAAATTGCACGAAACGTAAAAACTTGTCTATGCATAGAACTGAGCATTCTAAGGCATCAAATTGGACCGTTATACTCTATTTAGTGTTTTAAGTCTTAACTTGCTAGTTTAGCTTTTGGACAACGTTTCGTTAGGTAAAGAAGCCAATAGACCAAGTTAAGTTCAAAATTACGAACGAGAAAAACTTGTCTATGCATAGAACTGAGCATTCCTAAGGCATCAAATTGGACGTTATACTCTATTTAGTGTTCTTAGAAGTCTTAACTTGCTAGTTTAGCTTTGGACAACGTTGCGTTAGGTAAAGAAGTCAATAGACCAAGTTAAGTTCAAAATGCACGAAACGTGAAAAACTTGTCTATGCATAGAATGAGCATTCCTAAGGCATCAAATTGGACCGTTATACTCTATTTAGTGTTCTTAGAAGTCTTAACTTGCTAGTTTAGCTTTGGACAACGTTTCGTTAGGTAAAGAAGCAATAGACCAAGTTAAGTTCAAAATTGCACGAAACGTGAAAAACTTGTCTATGCATAGAACTGAGCATTCCTAAGGCATCAAATTGGACCGTTATACTCTATTTAGTGTTCTTAGAAGTCTTAACTTGCTAGTTTAGCTTTTGAAACGTTTCGTTAGGTAAAGAAGCCAATAGACCAAGTTAAGTTCAAAATTGCACGAAACGAGAAAAACTTGTCTATGCATAGAACTGAGCATTCCTAAGGCATCAAATTGGACCGTTATACTCTATTTAGTGTTCTACGAAGTATAACTTGCTAGTTTGCTTTTGACAACGTTTCGTTAGGTAAAGAAGCCAATAGACCAAGTTAAGTTCAAAATTGCACGAAACGTGAAAACTTGTCTATGCATAGAACTGAGCATTCCTAAGGCATCAAATTGGATTGTTATACTCTATTTAGTGTTCTTCGAAGTCTTAACTTGCTAGTTTAGCTACTGGACAACGTTTCGTTAGGTAAAGAAGCCAATAGACCAAGTTAAGTTCAAAATTGCACGGAACGTGAACCTTGTCTATGCATAGAATTGAGTATTCCTAAGGCATCAAATTGGACCTTTATACTCTATTAGCGTTCTTGAAGTCTTAACTTGCTAGTTTAGAATTTGGACAATGTTTCGTTAGGTAAAGAAGTCAATAGACCAAGTTAAGTTCAAAATTGAACGAAAAATGAAAAACTTGTCCATACATCGAATTGAGCATTCCTAAGGCATCAAATTGGACCGTTATACTCTATTTAGTTTATTTCAAGTCTTAACTTGCTAGTTTAGCTTTGGACAACGTTTCGTTAGGTAAAGAAGCAATAGACCAAGTTAAGTCCAAAATTGCACGAAACGTAAAAAACTTGTCTATGCATAGAACTGAGCATTCCTAAGGCGTCAAATTGGACCGTTATACTGTATTTAGTGTTATTAGAAGCCTTAACTTGCTAGTTTAGCTTTTGGACAACGTTTCGTTAGGTAAAGAAGCCAATAGATCAAGTTAAGTTAAAATTGCACGAAACGAAAACTTGTCTATGCATAGAACTGAGCATTCCTAATATCAAATTGGACCGTTATACTCTATTTAGCGTTCTTAGAAGTCTTAACTTGCTAGTTTAGCTTTTGGACAACGTTTCGTTCGGTAAAGAAGCCAATAGACCAAGTTAAGTTCAAAATTGCACGAAACGTGAAAAACTTGTGTATGCATAGAACTGAGCATTCCTAAGGCATCAAATTGGACCGTTATACTCTATTTAGTGTTCTTAGAAGTCTTAACTTGCTAGTTTAGCTGCTGGACAACGTTTCGTTAGGTAAAGAAGCCAATCGACCAATTAAGTTCAAAATTGCACGAAACGTGAAAAACTTGTCTATGCATGGAATTGAGTATTCCTAAGGCATCAAATTGGACCGTTATACTCTATTTAGTGTTCTTTGAAGTCTTAACTTGCTAGTTTAGCTTTGGACAATGTTTCGTTAGGTAAAGAAGCCAATAGACCAAGTTAAGTTCAAAACTGCACGAAACGTGAAAAACTTGTCCATGCATCGAATTGAGCATTCCTAAGGCATCAAATTGACCGTTATACTCTATTTAGTGTTCTTAGAAGTCTTAACTTGCTAGTTTAGCTATTGGACAACGTTTCGTTAGGTAAAGAAGTCAATAGACCAAGTTAAGTTCAAAATTGCACGAAACGTGAAAAACTTGTCTATGCATAGAACTGAGCATTCCTAAGGCATCAAATTGGACCGTTATACTCTATTTAGTGTTCTTAGAAGTCTTATTGCTGTGGTTTAGCTTTAGATAACGTTTCGTTAGGTAAAGAAGCCAATAGACCAAGTTAAGTTCAAAATTGCACAAACGAGAAAAACTTGTCTATGCATAGAACTTAGCATTCCTAAGGCATCAAATTGGACCGTTATACTCTTTTAGTGTTCTACGATGTATTAACTTGCTAGTTTGCTTTTGAACAACGTTTTTTAGGTAAAGAAGCCAATAGACCAAGTTAAGTTCAAAATTACACGAAACGTGAAAAACTTGTCTATGCATAGAACTGAGCATTCCTAAGGCATCAAATTGGATTGTTATACTCTATTTAGTGTTCGTCGAAGTCTTACTTGCTAGTTTAGCTACTGGACAGCGTTTCGTTAGGTAAAGAAGCCAATAGACCAAGTTAAGTTCAAAATTGCACGAACGTGAAACTTGTCTATGCATAGAATTGAGTATTCCTAAGGCATCAAATTGGACCTTTATACTCTATTTAGCGTTCTTTGAAGTCTTAACTTGCTAGTTTAGAATTTGGACAATGTTTCGTTAGGTAAAGAAGTCAATAGACCAAGTTAAGTTCAAAATTGCACGAAAAATGAAAAACTTGTCCATTCATCGAATTGAGCATTCCTAAGGCATCAAATTGGACCGTTATACTTTATTTAGTGTTATTTCAAGTCTTAACTTGCTAGTTTAGCTTTGGACAACGTTTCGTTAGGTAAAGAAGTCAATAGACCAAGTTAAGTTCAAAATTGCACGAAACGTTGAAAAACTTGTCTATGCATAGAACTGAGCATTCCTAAGGCATCAAATTGGACCGTTATACTCTATTTAGTGTTCTACGATGCATTAACTTGCTGGTTTGGCTTTTAAACAACGTTTTGTTCGGTAAAGAAGCCAATAGACCAAGTTAAGTTCAAAATTACACGAAATGTGAAAAACTTGTCTATGCAAAGAACTGAGCATTCCTAAGGCATCAAATTGGACCGTTATACTCTATTTAGTGTTCTTAGAAGTCTTCACTTGCTAGTTTAGCTGCTGAACAACGTTTCGTTAGGTAAAGAAGCCAATAGACCAATTTAAGTTCAAAATTGCACGAAACGTGAAAAACTTGTCTATGCAAGGAATTGAGCATTCCTAAGGCATCAAATTGGACCGTTATACTCTATTTAGTGTTCTTTGAAGTCTTAACTTGCTAGTTTAGCTTTTGGACAATGTTTCGTTAGGTAAGAAGCCAATAGACCAAGTTAAGTTCAAAACTGCACAAAAACGTGAAAAACTTTTCCATGCATCGAATTGAGCATTCCTAAGGCATCAAATTGGACCGTTATACTCTATTTAGTGTTCTTAGAAGTCTTTATTTGCTAGTTTAGCTATTGGACAACGTTTCATAAGGTAAAGAAGTCAATAGACCAAGTTAAGTTCAAAATTGCACGAAACGTGAAAAACTTGTCTATGCGTAGAACTGAGCATTCCTAAGGCATCAATTGGACCGTTATACTCTATTTAGTGTCTTATAAGTCTTAACTTGCTAGTTTAGCTGCTGGACAACGTTTCGTTAGGTAAAGAAGCCAATAGACCAATTTAAGTTCAAAATTGCACGAAACGTGAAAAACTTGTCTATGCATGGAATTGAGCATTCCTAAGGCATCAAATTGGACCGTTATACTCTATTTAGTGTTATTTGAAGTCTTAACTTGCTAGTTTAGCTTTTGGACAATGTTTCGTTAGGTAAAGAAGCTAATAGACCAAGTTAAGTTCAAAACTGCACGAAACGTGAAAAACTTGTCCATGCATCGAATTGAGCATTCCTAAGGCATCAAATTGGACCGTTATACTCTATTTAGTGTTCTTAGAAGTCTTAACTTGCTAGTTTAGCTATTGGACAACGTTTCGTTAGGTAAAGAAGTCAATAGGCCAAGTTAAGTTCAAAATTGCACGAAACGTGAAAAACTTGTCTATGCATAGAACTGAGCATTCCTAAGGCATCAAATTGGGACCGTTATACTCTATTTAGTGTTCTTAGAAGTCTTAACCTGCTGGTTTAGCTTTTAGACAACGTTTCGTTAGGTAAAGAAGCCAATAGACGAAGTTAAGTTCAAATTGCACAGAACGAGGAAAAAACTTGTCTACGCATAAGAACTGAGCATTCCTAAGGCATCAAAGTGGACCGTTATACTCTTTTTAGTGTTCTACGATGTATTAACTTGCTAGTTTGGCTTTTGAACAACGTTTTGTTAGGTAAGAAGCCAATAGACCAAGTTAAGTTCAAAATTACACGAAATGTGAAAAACTTGTCTATGCAAAGAACTGAGCATTCCTAAGGCATCAAATTGGACCGTTATACTCTATTTAGTGTTCTTAGAAGTCTTCACTTGCTAGTTTAGCTGCTGAACAACGTTTCGTTAGGTAAAGAAGCCAATAGACGAAGTTAAGTTCAAAATTGCACAGAACGAGAAAAACTTGTCTACGCATAGAACTGAGCATTCCTAAGGCATCAAAGTGGACCGTTATACTCTTTTTAGTGTTCTACGATGTATTAACTTGCTAGTTTGGCTTTTGAACAACGTTTTTGTTAGGTAAAGAAGCCAATAGACCAATTTAAGTTCAAAATTTCACGGAACGTGAAAACTTGTCTATGCATAGAATTGAGTATTCCTAAGGCATCAAATTGGACCTTTATACTCTATTTAGCGTTCTTTGAAGTCTTAACTTGCTAGTTTAGAATTTGGACAATGTTTCGTTAGGTAAAGAAGTCAATAGACCAAGTTAAGTTCAAAATTGCCACGAAAAATGAAAAACTTGTCCATGCATCGAATTGAGCATTCCGAAGGCATCAAATTGAACCGTTATACTCTATTTAGTGTTCTTAGAAGTCTTAACTTGCTAGTTTAGCTATATGACAACGTTTCGTTAGGTAAAGAAGTCAATAGACCCAAGTTAAGTTCAAAACTGCACGGAACGAGAAAACTTGTCAACACATAAAACTGAGCATTCCTAAGGCATCAAATTGAACCGTTATACTCTATTTAGTGTTCTACGATGTTTTAACTTGCTAGTTTAGCTTTTGGACAACGTTTCGTTAGGTAAAGAAGCCAATAGACCAAGTTAAGTTTAAAATTGCACGAAACGAGAAAAACTTGTCTATGCATAGAACTGAGCATTCCTAAGGTATCAAATTGGACCGTTATACTCTATTTAGTGTTCTTAGAAGTCTTAATTGCTAGTTTAGCTTTTGGACAAAGTTTCGTTCGGTAAAGAAGCCAATAGACCAAGTTAAGTTCAAAATTGCACGAAACGTGAAAAACTTGTCTATGCATAGAACTCAGCATTCCTAAGGCATCAAATTGGACAGTTATACTCTATTTAGTGTTTTTAGAAGTCTTAACTTTCTAGTTTAGCTTTTGGACAACGTTTCGTTAGGTGAAGAAGCCAATAGACCAAGTTAAGTTCAAAATTACACGAAACGTGAAAAACTTGTCTATGCATAGAACTGAGCATTCCTAAGGCATCAAATTGGACCGCTATACTCTATTTAGTGTTCTTAGAAGTCTTAACTTGCTAGTTTAGCTTTTGGACAACGTTTCGTTAGGTAAAGAAGCCAATAGACCAAGTTAAATCCAAAATTGCACGAAACGTAAAAAACTTGTCTATGCATAGAACTGAGCATTCCTAAGGCGTCAAATTGGACCGTTTTACTGTATTTAGTGTTATTAGAAGTCTTAACTTGCTAGTTTAGCTTTTGGACAACCTTTCGTTAGGTAAAGAAGCCAATAGACCAAGTTAAGTTTAAATTACACGGAACGAGAAAAACTTGTCTATGCATAGAACTGAGCATTACTAAGGCAGAAAATTGGACCGTTATACTCTATTTAGTGTTCTTAGAAGTCTTAACTTGCTAGTTTAGCTTTTGGACAACGTTTCGTTAGGTAAAGAAGTCAATAGACCAAGTTAAGTTCAAAATTGCACGAAACGTGAAAGGCTTGTCTATGCATAGAACTGAGCATTCCTAAGGCATCAAATTGGACCGTTATACTCTATTTAGTGTTCTACGATGCATTAACTTGCTGGTTTGGCTTTTAAACAACGTTTTGTTAGGTAAAGAAGCCAATAGACCAAGTTAAGTTCAAAATTACACGAAACCTGAAAAACTTGTCTATGCAAAGAACTGAGCATTCCTAAGGCATCAAATTGGACCGTTATACTCTATTTAGTGTTCTTAGAAGTCTTAACTTGCTAGTTTAGCTGCTGGACAACGTTTCGTTAGGTAAAGAAGCCAATAGACCAATTTAAGTTCAAAATTGCACGAAACGTGAAAAACTTGTCTATGCATGGAATTGAGCATTCCTAAGGCATCAAATTGGATCGTTATACTCTATTTAGTGTTCTTTGAAGTCTTAACTTGCTAGTTTAGCTTTTGGACAATGTTTCGTTAGGTAAAGAAGCCAATAGACCAAGTTAAGTTCAAAACTGCACGAAACGTGAAAAACTTGTCCATGCATCGAATTGAGCATTCCTAAGGCATCAAATTGGACCGTTATACTCTATTTAGTGTTCTTAGAAGTCTTAACTTGCTAGTTTAGCTATTGCACAACGTTTCGTTAGGTAAAGAAGTCAATAGGCCAAGTTAAGTTCAAAATTGCACGAAACGTGAAAAACTTGTCTATGCATAGAACTGAGCATTCCTAAGGCATCAAACTGGACCGTTATACTCTATTTAGTGTTCTTAGAAGTCTTAACCTGCTGGTTTAGCTTTAGACAACGTTTCGTTAGGCAAAGAAGCCAATAGACGAAGTTAAGTTCAAAATTGCACAAAACGAGAAAAACTTGTCTACGCATAGAACTGAGCATTCCTAAGGCATCAAAGTGGACCGTTATACTCTTTTTAGTGTTCTACGATGTATTAACTTGGTAGTTTGGCTTTTGAACAACGTTTTGTTAGGTAAAAAAGCCAATAGACCAAGTTAAGTTCAAAATTACACGAAACGTGAAAAACTTGTCTATGCATAGAACTGAGCATTCCTAAGGCATCAAATTGGATTGTTATACTCTATTTAGTGTTCTTCGAAGTCTTAACTTGATAGTTTAGCTACTGGACAACGTTTCGTTAGGTAAAGAAGCCAATAGACCAAGTTAAGTTCAAAATTGCACGAAACGTGAAAAACTTGTCTATGCATAGAACTGAGCATTACTAAGGCATCAAATTGGACAGTTATACTCTATTTAGTGTTCTTAGAAGTCTTAACTTGCTAGTTTAGCTTTTGGACAACGTTTCGTTAGGTAAAGAAGCCAATAGACCAAGTTAAGTTCAAAATTACACGAAATGTGAAAAACTTGTCTATGCATAGAACTGAGCATTCCTAAGCCCTCAAATTGGACCGCTATACTCTATTTAGTGTTCTTAGAAGTTTTAACTTGCTAGTTTAGCTTTTGGACAACGTTTCGTTAGGTAAAGAAGCCAATAGACCAAGTTAAGTTTAAAATTACACGGAACGAGAAAAACTTGTCTATGCATAGAACTGAGCATTCCTAAGGCAGAAAATTGGACCGTTATACTCTATTTAGTGTTCTTAGAAGTCTTAACTTGCTAGATTAGCTTTTGGACAACGTCTCGTTAGGTAAAGAAGTCAATAGACCAAGTTAAGTTCAAAATTGCACGAAAAGTGAAAAACTTGTCTATGCATAGAACTGAGCATTCCTAAGGCATCAAATTGGACCGTTATACTCTATTTAGTGTTCTACGATGCATTAACTTGCTGGTTTGGCTTTTAAACAACGTTTTGTTAGGTAAAGAAGCCAATAGACCAAGTTAAGTTCAAAATTACACGAAACGTGAAAAACTTGTCTATGCAAAGAACTGAGCATTCCTAAGGCATCAAATTGGACCGTTATACTCTATTTAGTGTTCTTAGAAGTCTTAACTTGCTAGTTAGCTGCTGGACAACGTTTCGTTAGGTAAAGAAGCCAATAAACCAATTTAAGTTCAAAATTGCACGAAACATGAAAACTTGTCTATGCATGGAATTGAGCATTCCTAAGGCATCAAATTGGACCGTTATACTCTATTTCGTGTTCTTTGAAGTCTTAACTTGCTAGTTTAGCTTTTGGACAATGTTTCATTAGGTAAAGAAGCCAATAGACCAAGTTAAGTTCAAAACTGCACGAAACGTGAAAAACTTGTCCATGCATCGAATTGAGCATTCCTAAGGCATCAAATTGGACCGTTATACTCTATTTAGTGTTCTTAGAAGTCTTAACTTGCTAGTTTAGCTATTGGACAACGTTTCGTTAGGTAAAGAATTCAATAGACCCAAGTTAAGTTCAAAATTGCACGGAACGTGAAAAACTTGTCTATGCATAGAACTGAGCATTCCTAAGGCATCAAACTGGACCGTTATACTCTATTTAGTGTTCTTAGAAGTCTTAACCTGCTGGTTTAGCTTTTAGACAATGTTTCGTTAGGCAAAGAAGCCAATAGACGAAGTTAAGTTCAAAATTGCACAAAACGAGAAAAACTTGTCTACGCATAGAACTGAGCATTCCTAAGGCATCAAAGTGGACCGTTATACTCTTTTTAGTGTTCTACGATGTATTAACTTGGTAGTTTGGCTTTTGAACAACGTTTTGTTAGGTAAAAAGCCAATAGACCAAGTTAAGTTCAAAATTACACGAAACGTGAAAAACTTGTCTATGCATAGAACTGAGCATTCCTAAGGCATCAAATTGGATTGTTATACTCTATTTAGTGTTCTTCGAAGTCTTAACTTGATAGTTTAGCTACTGGACAACGTTTCGTTAGGTAAAGAAGCCAATAGACCAAGTTAAGTTCAAAATTGCACGAAACGTGAAAAACTTGTCTATGCAAAGAACTGAGCATTACTAAGGCATCAAATTGGACAGTTATACTCTATTTAGTGTTCTTAGAAGTCTTAACTTGCTAGTTTAGCTTTTGGACAACGTTTCGTTAGGTAAAGAAGCCAATAGACCAAGTTAAGTTTAAAATTACACGAAATGTGAAAAACTTGTCTATGCATAGAACTGAGCATTCCTAAGCCCTCAAATTGGACCGCTATACTCTATTTAGTGTTCTTAGAAGTTTTAACTTGCTAGTTTAGCTTTTGGACAACGTTTCGTTAGGTAAAGAAGCCAATAGACCAAGTTAAGTTTTAAAATTACACGGAACGAGAAAAACTTGTCTATGCATAGAACTGAGCATTCCTAAGGCAGAAAATTGGACCGTTATACTCTATTTAGTGTTCTTAGAAGTCTTAACTTGCTAGTTTAGCTTTTGGACAACGTCTCGTTAGGTAAAGAAGTCAATAGACCAAGTTAAGTTCAAAATTGCACGAAAAGTGAAAAACTTGTCTATGCATAGAACTGAGCATTCCTAAGGCATCAAATTGGACCGTTATACTCTATTTAGTGTTCTACGATGCATTAACTTGCTGGTTTGGCTTTTTAAACAACGTTTTGTTAGGTAAAGAAGCCAATAGACCAAGTTAAGTTCAAAATTACACGAAACGTGAAAAACTTGTCTATGCAAAGAACTGAGCATTCCTAAGGCATCAAATTGGACCGTTATACTCTATTTAGTGTTCTTAGAAGTCTTAACTTGCTAGTTTAGCTGCTGGACAACGTTTCGTTAGGTAAAGAAGCCAATAAACCAATTTAAGTTCAAAATTGCACGAAACATGAAAAACTTGTCTATGCATGGAATTGAGCATTCCTAAGGCATCAAATTGGACCGTTATACTCTATTTCGTGTTCTTTGAAGTCTTAACTTGCTAGTTTAGCTTTTGGACAATGTTTCATTAGGTAAAGAAGCCAATAGACCAAGTTAAGTTCAAAACTGCACGAAACGTGAAAAACTTGTCCATGCATCGAATTGAGCATTCCTAAGGCATCAAATTGGACCGTTATACTCTATTTAGTGTTCTTAGAAGTCTTAACTTGCTAGTTTAGCTATTGGACAACGTTTCGTTAGGTAAAGAAGTCAATAGACCCAAGTTAAGTTCAAAATTGCACGGAACGAGAAAAACTTGTCTACACATAGAACTGAGCATTCCTAAGGCATCAAATTGAACCGTTATACTCTATTTAGTGTTCTATGATATTTTAACTTGCTAGTTTAGCTTTTGGACAACGTTTCGCTAGGTAAAGAAGCCAATAGACCATGTTAAGTTTAAAATTGCACGAAACGAGAAAAACTTTTCTATGCATAAAACTGAGCATTCTTAAGGCATCAAATTCGACCGTTATACTCTATTTAGTGTTCTTAGAAGTCTTAACTTGCTAGTTTAGCTTTTGGACAACGTTTCGTTAGGTAAAGAACCCAATAGACCAAGTTAAGTTCAAAATTGCACGAAACGTGAAACACTTGTCTATGCATAGAACTGAGCATTCCTAAGGCATCAAATTGCACCGTTATACTCTATTTAGTGTTCTTAGAAGTCTTAACTTGCTAGTTTAGCTTTTGGACAATGTTTCGTTAGGTAAAGAAGCCAATAGACCAAGTTAAGTTCAAAATTGCACGAAACGTGAAGAACTTGTCTATGCATAGAACTGAGCATTCCTAAGGCATCAAATTGGACCGTTATACTCTATTTAGTGTTCTACGATGCATTAACTTGCTGGTTTGGCTTTTAAACAACGTTTTGTTAGGTAAAGAAGCCAATAGACCAAGTTAAGTTCAAAATTACACGAAACGTGAAAAACTTGTCTATGCAAAGAACTGAGCATTCCTAAGGCATCAAATTGGACCTTTATACTCTATTTAGTGTTCTTAGAAGTCTTAGCCTGCTAGTTTAGCTGCTGGACAACGTTTCATTAGGTAAAGAAGCCAATAAACCAATTTAAGTTCAAAATTGCACGAAACGTGAAAAACTTGTCTATGCATGGAATTGAGCATTCCTAAGGCATCAAATTGGACCGTTATACTCTATTTAGTGTTTTTTGAAGTCTTAACTTTCTAGTTTAGCTTTTGGACAATGTTTCGTTAGGTAAAGAAGCCAATAGACCAAGTTAAGTTCAAAACTGCACGAAACGTGAAAAACTTGTCCATGCATCGAATTGAGCATTCCTCAGGCATCAAATTGGACCGTTATACTCTATTTAGTGTTCTTAGAAGTCTTAACTTGCTAGTTTAGCTATTGGACAACGTTTCGTTAGGTAAAGAAGTCAATAGACCCAAGTTAAGTTCAAAATTGCACGGAACGAGGAAAAACTTGTCTACACATAGAACTGAGCATTCCTAAGGCATCAAATTGAACCGTTATACTCTATTTAGTGTTCTATGATGTTTAAACTTGCTAGTTTTGCTTTTGGACAACGTTTCGCTAGGTAAAGAAGTCAATAGACCATGTTAAGTTTAAAATTGCACGAAACGGGAAAAACTTTTCTATGCATAAATTTGAGCATTCTTAAGGCATCAAATTGGACTGTTATACTCTATTTAGTGTTCTTAGAAGTCTTAACTTGCTAGTTTAGCTTTTGGACAACGTTTCGTTAGGTAAAGAAGCCAATAGACCAAGTTAAGTTCAAAATTGCACGAAACGTGAAAAACTTGTCTATGCATAGAACTGAGCATTCCTAAGGCATCAAATTGCACCGTTATACTCTATTTAGTGTTCTTAGAAGTCTTAACTTGCTAGTTTAGCTTTTGGACAATGTTTCGTTAGGTAAAGAAGCCAATAGACCAAGTTAAGTTCAAAATTGCACGAAACGTGAAAAACTTATCTATGCATAGAACTGAGCATTCCTAAGGCATCAAATTGGACCGTTATACTCTATTTAGTGTTCTACGATGCATTAACTTGCTGGTTTGGCTTTTAAACAACGTTTTGTTAGGTAAAGAAGCCAATAGACCAAGTTAAGTTCAAAATTACACGAAACGTGAAAAACTTGTCTATGCAAAGAACTGAGCATTCCTAAGGCATCAAATTGGACCTTTATACTCTATTTAGTGTTCTTTGAAGTCTTAACTTGCTAGTTTAGCTGCTGGACAACGTTTCGTTAGGTAAAGAAGCCAATAAACCAATTTAAGTTCAAAATTGCACGAAACGTGAAAAACTTGTCTATGCATGGAATTGAGCATTCCTAAGGCATCAAATTGTACCGTTATACTCTATTTAGTGTTTTTTGAAGTCTTAACTTTCTAGTTTAGCTTTTGGACAATGTTTCGTTAGGTAAAGAAGCCAATAGACCAAGTTAAGTTCAAAACTGCACGAAACGTGAAAAACTTGTCCATGCATCGAATTGAGCATTCCTCAGGCATCAAATTGGACCGTTATACTCTATTTAGTGTTCTTAGAAGTCTTAACTTGCTAGTTTAGCTTTTGGACAACGTTTCGTTAGGTAAAGAAGCCAATAGACCAAGTTAAGTTCAAAATTGCACGAAACGTGAAAAACTTGTCTATGCATAGAACTGAGCATTCCTAAGGCATCAAATTGCACCGTTATACTCTATTTAGTGTTCTTAGAAGTCTTAACTTGCTAGTTTAGCTTTTGGACAATGTTTCGTTAGGTAAAGAAGCCAATAGACCAAGTTAAGTTCAAAATTGCACGAAACGTGAAAAACTTGTCTATGCATAGAACTGAGCATTCCTAAGGCATCAAATTGGACCGTTATACTCTATTTAGTGTTCTACGATGCATTAACTTGCTGGTTTGGCTTTTAAACAACGTTTTGTTAGGTAAAGAAGCCAATAGACCAAGTTAAGTTCAAAATTACACGAAACGTGAAAAACTTGTCTATGCAAAGAACTGAGCATTCCTAAGGCATCAAATTGGACCTTTATACTCTATTTAGTGTTCTTTGAAGTCTTAACTTGCTAGTTTAGCTGCTGGACAACGTTTCGTTAGGTAAAGAAGCCAATAAACCAATTTAAGTTCAAAATTGCACGAAACGTGAAAAACTTGTCTATGCATGGAATTGAGCATTCCTAAGGCATCAAATTGTATTGTTATACTCTATTTAGTGTTTTTTGAAGTCTTAACTTTCTAGTTTAGCTTTTGGACAATGTTTCGTTAGGTAAAGAAGCCAATAGACCAAGTTAAGTTCAAAACTGCACGAAACGTGAAAAACTTGTCCATGCATCGAATTGAGCATTCCTAAGGCATCAAATTGGACCGTTATACTCTATTTAGTGTTCTTAGAAGTCTTAACTTGCTAGTTTAGCTATTGGACAACGTTTCGTTAGGTAAAGAAGTCAATAGACCCAAGTTAAGTTCAAAATTGCACGGAACGAGAAAAACTTGTCTACACATAGAACTGAGCATTCCTAAGGCATCAAATTGAACCGTTATACTCTATTTAGTGTTCTATGATGTTTAAACTTGCTAGTTTTGCTTTTGGACAACGTTTCGCTAGGTAAAGAAGTCAATAGACCATGTTAAGTTTAAAATTGCACGAAACGGGAAAAACTTTTCTATGCATAAATTTGAGCATTCTTAAGGCATCAAATTGGACCGTTATACTCTATTTAGTGTTCTTAGAAGTCTTAACTTGCTAGTTTAGCTTTTGGACAACGTTTCGTTAGGTAAAGAAGCCAATAGACCAAGTTAAGTTCAAAATTGCACGAAACGTGAAAAACTTGTCTATGCATAGAACTGAGCATTCCTAAGGCATCAAATTGCACCGTTATACTCTATTTAGTGTTCTTAGAAGTCTTAACTTGCTAGTTTAGCTTTTGGACAATGTTTCGTTAGGTAAAGAAGCCAATAGACCAAGTTAAGTTCAAAATTGCACGAAACGTGAAAAACTTATCTATGCATAGAACTGAGCATTCCTAAGACATCAAATTGGACCGTTATACTCTATTTAGTGTTCTACGATGCATTAACTTGCTGGTTTGGCTTTTAAACAACGTTTTGTTAGGTAAAGAAGCCAATAGACCAAGTTAAGTTCAAAATTACACGAAACGTGAAAAACTTGTCTATGCAAGGAACTGAGCATTCCTAAGGCATCAAATTGGACCTTTATACTCTATTTAGTGTTCTTAGAAGTCTTAACTTGCTAGTTTAGCTGCTGGACAACGTTTCGTTAGGTAAAGAAGCCAATAAACCAATTTAAGTTCAAAATTGCACGAAACGTGAAAAACTTGTCTATGCATGGAATTGAGCATTCCTAAGGCATCAAATTGTACCGTTATACTCTATTTAGTGTTTTTTGAAGTCTTAACTTTCTAGTTTAGCTTTTGGACAATGTTTCGTTAGGTAAAGAAGCCAATAGACCAAGTTAAGTTCAAAACTGCACGAAACGTGAAAAACTTGTCCATGCATCGAATTGAGCATTCCTCAGGCATCAAATTGGACCGTTATACTCTATTTAGTGTTCTTAGAAGTCTTAACTTGCTAGTTTAGCTTTTGGACAACGTTTCATTAGGTAAAGAAGCCAATAGACCAAGTTAAGTTCAAAATTGCACGAAACGTGAAAAACTTGTCTATGCATAGAACTGAGCATTCCTAAGGCATCAAATTGCACCGTTATACTCTATTTAGTGTTCTTAGAAGTCTTAACTTGCTAGTTTAGCTTTTGGACAATGTTTCGTTAGGTAAAGAAGCCAATAGACCAAGTTAAGTTCAAAATTGCACGAAACGTGAAAAACTTGTCTATGCATAGAACTGAGCATTCCTAAGGCATCAAATTGGACCGTTATACTCTATTTAGTGTTCTACGATGCATTAACTTGCTGGTTTGGCTTTTAAACAACGTTTTGTTAGGTAAAGAAGCCAATAGACCAAGTTAAGTTCAAAATTACACGAAACGTGAAAAACTTGTCTATGCAAAGAACTGAGCATTCCTAAGGCATCAAATTGGACCTTTATACTCTATTTAGTGTTCTTAGAAGTCTTAACTTGCTAGTTTAGCTGCTGGACAACGTTTCGTTAGGTAAAGAAGCCAATAAACCAATTTAAGTTCAAAATTGCACGAAACGTGAAAAACTTGTCTATGCATGGAATTGAGCATTCCTAAGGCATCAAATTGTACCGTTATACTCTATTTAGTGTTTTTTGAAGTCTTAACTTTCTAGTTTAGCTTTTGGACAATGTTTCGTTAGGTAAAGAAGCCAATAGACCAAGTTAAGTTGAAAACTGCACGAAACGTGAAAAACTTGTCCATGCATCGAATTGAGCATTCCTCAGGCATCAAATTGGACCGTTATACTCTATTTAGTGTTCTTAGAAGTCTTAACTTGCTAGTTTAGCTATTGGACAACGTTTCGTTAGGTAAAGAAGTCAATAGACCCAAGTTAGGTTCAAAATTGCACGGAACGAGAAAAACTTGTCTACACATAGAACTGAGCATTCCTAAGGCATCAAATTGAACCGTTATACTCTATTTAGTGTTCTATGATGTTTTAACTTGCTAGTTTAGCTTTTGGACAACGTTTCGCTAGGTAAAGAAGCCAATAGACCATGTTAAGTTTAAAATTGCACGAAACGGGAAAAACTTTTCTATGCATAAATTTGAGCATTCTTAAGGCATCAAATTGGACCGTTATACTCTATTTAGTGTTCTTAGAAGTCTTAACTTGCTAGTTTAGCTTTTGGACAACGTTTCGTTAGGTAAAGAAGCCAATAGACCAAGTTAAGTTCAAAATTGCACGAAACGTGAAAAACTTGTCTATGCATAGAACTGAGCATTCCTAAGGCATCAAATTGCACCGTTATACTCTATTTAGTGTTCTTAGAAGTCTTAACTTGCTAGTTTAGCTTTTGGACAATGTTTCGTTAGGTAAAGAAGCCAATAGACCAAGTTAAGTTCAAAATTGCACGAAACGTGAAAAACTTGTCTATGCATAGAACTGAGCATTCCTAAGGCATCAAATTGGACCGTTATACTCTATTTAGTGTTCTACGATGCATTAACTTGCTGGTTTGGCTTTTAAACAACGTTTTGTTAGGTAAAGAAGCCAATAGACCAAGTTAAGTTCAAAATTACACGAAACGTGAAAAACTTGTCTATGCAAAGAACTGAGCATTCCTAAGGCATCAAATTGGACCGTTATACTCTATTTAGTGTTCTTAGAAGTCTTAGCCTGCTAGTTTAGCTGCTGGACAACGTTTCATTAGGTAAAGAAGCCAATAAACCAATTTAAGTTCAAAATTGCACGAAACGTGAAAAACTTGTCTATGCATGGAATTGAGCATTCCTAAGGCATCAAATTGGACCGTTATACTCTATTTAGTGTTCTTTGAAGTCTTAACTTTCTAGTTTAGCTTTTGGACAATGTTTCGTTTGGTAAAGAAGCCAATAGACCAAGTTAAGTTCAAAACTGCACGAAACGTGAAAAACTTGTCCATGCATCGAATTGAGCATTCCTAAGGCATCAAATTGGACCGTTATACTCTATTTAGTGTTCTTAGAAGTCTTAACTTGCTTGTTTAGCTATTGGACAGCGTTTCGTTAGGTAAAGAAGTCAATAGACCCATGTTAAGTTCAAAATTGCACGGAACGAGAAAAACTTGTCTACACATAGAACTGAGCATTCCTAAGGCATCAAATTGAACCGTTATACTCTATTTAGTGTTCTGTGATGTTTTAACTTGCTAGTTTAGCTTTTGGACAATGTTTCGTTAGGTAAAGAAGCCAATAGACCAAGTTAAGTTCAAAATTGCACGAAACGTGAAAAACTTGTCTATGCATAGAACTGAGCATTCCTAAGGCATCAAATTGGACCGTTATACTCTATTTAGTGTTCTACGATGCATTAACTTGCTGGTTTGGCTTTTAAACAACGTTTTGTTGGGTAAAGAAGCCAATAGACCAAGTTAAGTTCAAAATTACACGAAACGTGAAAAACTTGTCTATGCAAAGAACTGAGCATTCCTAAGGCATCAAATTGGACCGTTATACTCTATTTAGTGTTCTTAGAAGTCTTAGCCTGCTAGTTTAGCTGCTGGACAACGTTTCATTAGGTAAAGAAGCCAATAAACCAATTTAAGTTCAAAATTGCACGAAACGTGAAAAACTTGTCTATGCATGGAATTGAGCATTCCTAAGGCATCAAATTGGACCGTTATACTCTATTTAGTGTTCTTTGAAGTCTTAACTTTCTAGTTTAGCTTTTGGACAATGTTTCGTTTGGTAAAGAAGCCAATAGACCAAGTTAAGTTCAAAACTGCACGAAACGTGAAAAACTTGTCCATGCATCGAATTGAGCATTCCTAAGGCATCAAATTGGACCGTTATACTCTATTTAGTGTTCTTAGAAGTCTTAACTTGCTTGTTTAGCTATTGGACAACGTTTCGTTAGGTAAAGAAGTCAATAGACCCATGTTAAGTTCAAAATTGCACGGAACGAGAAAAACTTGTCTACACATAGAACTGAGCATTCCTAAGGCATCAAATTGAACCGTTATACTCTATTTAGTGTTCTGTGATGTTTTAACTTGCTAGTTTAGCTTTTGGACAATGTTTCGCTAGGTAAAGAAGCCAATAGACCAAGTTAAGTTTAAAATTGCACGAAACGAGAAAAACTTTTCTATGCATAAAACTGAGCATTCTTAAGGCATCAAATTGGACCGTTATACTCTATTTAGTATTCTTAGAAGTCTTAACTTGCTAGTTTAGCTTTTGGACAACGTTTCGTTAGGTAAAGAAGCCAATAGACCAAGTTAAGTTCAAAATTGCACGAAACGTGAAAAACTTGTCTATGCATAGAACTGAGCATTCCTAAGGCATCAAATTGCACCGTTATACTCTATTTAGTGTTCTTAGAAGTCATAACTTGCTAGTTTAGCTTTTGGACAACGTTTCGTTAGGTAAAGACGCCAATAGACCAAGCTAAGTTCAAAATTGCGCGAAACGTAAAAAACTTGTCTATGCATAGAACTGAGCATTCCTAAGGCGTCAAATTGGACCGTTATACTGTATTTAGTGTTCTTAGAAGTCTTAACTTGCTAGTTTAGCTTTTGGACAACGTTTCGTTCGGTAAAGACGCCAATAGACCAAGTTAAGTTCAAAATTGCACGAAACGTGAAAAACTTGTCTATGCATAGAACTGAGCATTCCTAAGGCATCAAATTGGACCGTTATACTCTATTTAGTGTTCTACGATGCATTAACTTGCTGGTTTGTCTTTTAAACAACGTTTTGTTAGGTAAAGAAGCCAATAGACCAAGTTAAGTTCAAAATTAGACGAAACGTGAAAAACTTGTCTATGCAAAGAACTGAGCATTCCTAAGGCATCAAATTGGACCTTTATACTCTATTTAGTGTTCTTAGAAGTCTTAACTTTCTAGTTTAGCTGCTGGACAACGTTTCGTTAGGTAAAGAAGCCAATAAACCAATTTAAGTTCAAAGTTGCACGAAACGTGAAAAACTTGTCTATGCATGGAATTGAGCATTCCTAAGGCATCAAATTGTACCGTTATACTCTATTTAGTGTTGTTTGAAGTCTTAACTTTCTAGTTTAGCTTTTGGACAATGTTTCGTTAGGTAAAGAAGCCAATAGACCAAGTTAAGTTCAAAACTGCACGAAACGTGAAAAACTTGTCCATGCATCGAATTGAGCATTCCTCAGGCATCAAATTGGACCGTTATACTCTATTTAGTGTTCTTAGAAGTCTTAACTTGCTAGTTTAGCTATTGGACAACGTTTCGTTAGGTAAAGAAGTCAATAGACCCAAGTTAAGTTCAAAATTGCACGGAACGAGAAAAACTTGTCTACACATAGAACTGAGCATTCCTAAGGCATCAAATTGAACCGTTATACTCTATTTAGTGTTCTATGATGTTTAAACTTGCTAGTTTTGCTTTTGGACAACGTTTCGCTAGGTAAAGAAGTCAATAGACCATGTTAAGTTTAAAATTGCACGAAACGGGAAAAACTTTTCTATGCATAAATTTGAGCATTCTTAAGGCATCAAATTGGACCGTTATACTCTATTTAGTGTTCTTAGAAGTCTTAACTTGCTAGTTTAGCTTTTGGACAACGTTTCGTTAGGTAAAGAAGCCAATAGACCAAGTTAAGTTCAAAATTGCATGAAACGTGAAAAACTTGTCTATGCATAGAACTGAGCATTCCTAAGGCATCAAATTGCACCGTTATACTCTATTTAGTGTTCTTAGAAGTCTTAACTTGCTAGTTTAGCTTTTGGACAATGTTTCGTTAGGTAAAGAAGCCAATAGACCAAGTTAAGTTCAAAATTGCACGAAACGTGAAAAACTTATCTATGCATAGAACTGAGCATTCCTAAGGCATCAAATTGGACCGTTATACTCTATTTAGTGTTCTACGATGCATTAACTTGCTGGTTTGGCTTTTAAACAACGTTTTGTTAGGTAAAGAAGCCAATAGACCAAGTTAAGTTCAAAATTACACGAAACGTGAAAAACTTGTCTATGCAAAGAACTGAGCATTCCTAAGGCATCAAATTGGACCTTTATACTCTATTTAGTGTTCTTAGAAGTCTTAACTTGCTAGTTTAGCTGCTGGACAACGTTTCGTTAGGTAAAGAAGCCAATAAACCAATTTAAGTTCAAAATTGCACGAAACGTGAAAAACTTGTCTATGCATAGAATGGAGCATTCCTAAGGCATCAAATTGTACCGTTATACTCTATTTAGTGTTTTTTGAAGTCTTAACTTTCTAGTTTAGCTTTTGGACAATGTTTCGTTAGGTAAAGAAGCCAATAGACCAAGTTAAGTTCAAAACTGCACGAAACGTGAAAAACTTGTCCATGCATCGAATTGAGCATTCCTCAGGCATCAAATTGGACCGTTATACTCTATTTAGTGTTCTTAGAAGTCTTAACTTGCTAGTTTAGCTTTTGGACAACGTTTCGTTAGGTAAAGAACCCAATAGACCAAGTTAAGTTCAAAATTGCACGAAACGTGAAAAACTTGTCTATGCATAGAACTGAGCATTCCTAAGGCATCAAATTGCACCGTTATACTCTATTTAGTGTTCTTAGAAGTCTTAACTTGCTAGTTTAGCTTTTGGACAATGTTTCGTTAGGTAAAGAAGCCAATAGACCAAGTTAAGTTCAAAATTGCACGAAACGTGAAAAACTTGTCTATGCATAGAACTGAGCATTCCTAAGGCATCAAATTGGACCGTTATACTCTATTTAGTGTTCTACGATGCATTAACTTGCTGGTTTGGCTTTTAAACAACGTTTTGTTAGGTAAAGAAGCCAATAGACCAAGTTAAGTTCAAAATTACACGAAACGTGAAAAACTTGTCTATGCAAAGAACTGAGCATTCCTAAGGCATCAAATTGGACGTTTATACTCTATTTAGTGTTCTTAGAAGTCTTAACTTGCTAGTTTAGCTGCTGGACAACGTTTCGTTAGGTAAAGAAGCCAATAAAGCAATTTAAGTTCAAAATTGCACGAAACGTGAAAAACTTGTCTATGCATGGAATTGAGCATTCCTAAGGCATCAAATTGTACCGTTATACTCTATTTAGTGTTTTTTGAAGTCTTAACTTTCTAGTTTAGCTTTTGGACAATGTTTCGTTAGGTAAAGAAGCCAATAGACCAAGTTAAGTTCAAAACTGCACGAAACGTGAAAAACTTGTCCATGCATCGAATTGAGCATTCCTCAGGCATCAAATTGGACCGTTATACTCTATTTAGTGTTCTTAGAAGTCTTAACTTGCTAGTTTAGCTATTGGACAACGTTTCGTTAGGTAAAGAAGTCAATAGACCCAAGTTAGGTTCAAAATTGCACGGAACGAGAAAAACTTGTCTACACATAGAACTGAGCATTCCTAAGGCATCAAATTGAACCGTTATACTCTATTTAGTGTTCTATGATGTTTTAACTTGCTAGTTTAGCTTTTGGACAACGTTTCGCTAGGTAAAGAAGCCAATAGACCATGTTAAGTTTAAAATTGCACGAAACGGGAAAAACTTTTCTATGCATAAATTTGAGCATTCTTAAGGCATCAAATTGGACCGTTATACTCTATTTAGTGTTCTTAGAAGTCTTAACTTGCTAGTTTAGCTTTTGGACAACGTTTCGTTAGGTAAAGAAGCCAATAGACCAAGTTAAGTTCAAAATTGCACGAAACGTGAAAAACTTGTCTATGCATAGAACTGAGCATTCCTAAGGCATCAAATTGCACCGTTATACTCTATTTAGTGTTCTTAGAAGTCTTAACTTGCTAGTTTAGCTTTTGGACAATGTTTCGTTAGGTAAAGAAGCCAATAGACCAAGTTAAGTTCAAAATTGCACGAAACGTGAAAAACTTGTCTATGCATAGAACTGAGCATTCCTAAGGCATCAAATTGGACCGTTATACTCTATTTAGTGTTCTACGATGCATTAACTTGCTGGTTTGGCTTTTAAACAACGTTTTGTTAGGTAAAGAAGCCAATAGACCAAGTTAAGTTCAAAATTACACGAAACGTGAAAAACTTGTCTATGCAAAGAACTGAGCATTCCTAAGGCATCAAATTGGACCGTTATACTCTATTTAGTGTTCTTAGAAGTCTTAGCCTGCTAGTTTAGCTGCTGGAAAACGTTTCGTTAGGTAAAGAAGCCAATAAACCAATTTAAGTTCAAAATTGCACGAAACGTGAAAAACTTGTCTATGCATGGAATTGAGCATTCCTAAGGCATTAAATTGGACCGTTATACTCTATTTAGTGTTCTTTGAAGTCTTAACTTTCTAGTTTAGCTTTTGGACAATGTTTCGTTTGGTAAAGAAGCCAATAGACCAAGTTAAGTTCAAAACTGCACGAAACGTGAAAAACTTGTCCATGCATCAAATTGAGCATTCCTAAGGCATCAAATTGGACCGTTATACTCTATTTAGTGTTCTTAGAAGTCTTAACTTGCTTGTTTAGCTATTGGACAGCGTTTCGTTAGGTAAAGAAGTCAATAGACCCATGTTAAGTTCAAAATTGCACGGAACGAGAAAAACTTGTCTACACATAGAACTGAGCATTCCTAAGGCATCAAATTGAACCGTTATACTCTATTTAGTGTTCTGTGATGTTTTAACTTGCTAGTTTAGCTTTTGGACAATGTTTCGTTAGGTAAAGAAGCCAATAGACCAAGTTAAGTTTAAAATTGCACGAAACGAGAAAAACTTTTCTATGCATAAAACTGAGCATTCTTAAGGCATCAAATTGGACCGTTATACTCTATTTAGTATTCTTAGAAGTCTTAACTTGCTAGTTTAGCTTTTGGACAACGTTTCATTAGGTAAAGAAGCCAATAGACCAAGTTAAGTTCAAAATTGCACGAAACGTGAAAAACTTGTCTATGCATAGAACTGAGCATTCCTAAGGCATCAAATTGCACCGTTATACTCTATTTAGTGTTCTTAGAAGTCATAACTTTCTAGTTTAGCTTTTGGACAACGTTTCGTTAGGTAAAGACGCCAATAGACCAAGCTAAGTTCAAAATTGCGCGAAACGTAAAAAACTTGTCTATGCATAGAACTGAGCATTCCTAAGGCGTCAAATTGGACCGTTATACTGTATTTAGTGTTCTTAGAAGTCTTAACTTGCTAGTTTAGCTTTTGGACAACGTTTCGTTCGGTAAAGACGCCAATAGACCAAGTTAAGTTCAAAATTGCACGAAACGTGAAAAACTTGTCTATGCATAGAACTGAGCATTCCTAAGGCATCAAATTGGGCCTTTATACTCTATTTAGTGTTCTTAGAAGTCTTAACTTGCTAGTTTAGCTTTTGGACAACGTTTCGTTAGGTCAAGAAGCCAATAGACCAAGTTAAGTTTAAAATTAGACGAAACGAGAAAAACTTGTCTATTCATAGAACTGACCATTCCTAAGGCATCAAATTGGACCATTATACTCTATTTGGTGTTCTTAGAAGTCTTAACTTGCTACTTTAGCTTTTGGACAACGTTTCGTTAGGTAAAGAAGCCAATAGACAAAGTTAAGTTCAAAATTGCACGAAACGTGAAAATCTTGTCTATGCATCGAATTGAGCATTCCTAAGGCATCAAATTGGACCGTTATACTCTATTTAGTGTTCTTAAAAGTCTTAACTTGCTAGTTTAGCTTTTGGACAACGTTTCGTTAGTTAAAGAAGCCAATAGACCAAGTTAAGTTTAAAATTGCATGAAACGAGAAAAACTTGTCTATGCATAGAACTGAGCATTCCTAAGGCATCAAATTGGACCGTTATACTCTATTTAGTGTTCTTAGAAGTCTTAACTTGCTAGTTTAGCTTTTGGACAACGTTCCGTTAGGTAAAGAAGCCAATAGACCAAGTTAAGTTCAAAATTACACGAAACGAGAAAAACTTGTCTTCACATAGAACTGAGCATTCCTAAGACATCGAATTGAACCGTTATACTCTATTTAGTGTTCTATGATGTTTTAACTTGCTAGTTTAGCTTTTGGATAACGTTTCGTTAGGTAAAGAAGCCAATAGACCAAGTTAAGTTTAAAATTGCACGAAACGAGAAAAAGTTATCTATGCATAGAACTGAGCATTCCTAAGGCATCAAATTGGACCGTTATACTCTATTTAGTGTTCTTAGATGTCTTAACTTGCTAGTTTAGCTTTTGGACAACGTTTCGTTAGGTAAAGAAGCCAATCGACCAATTTAAGTTCAAAATTGCACGAAACGTGAAAAACTTGTCTACGCATAGAACTGAGCATTCCTAAGGCGTCAAATTGGACCGTTATACTGTATTTAGTGTTATTAGAAGTCTTAACTTGCTAGTTTAGCTTTTGGACAACGTTTCGTTAGGCAAAGAAGCCAATAGACCAAGTTAAGTTTAAAATTACACGGAACGAGAAAAACTTGTCTATGCATAGAACTGAGCATTCCTAAGGCAGAAAATTGGACCGTTATACTCTATTCAGTTTTCTTAGAAGTCTTAACTTGCTAGTTTAGCTTTTGGACAACGTTTCGTTAGGTAAAGAAGTCAATAGACCAAGTTAAGTTCAAAATTCAACGAAACGTGAAAAACTTGTCTATGCATAGAACTGAGCATTCCTAAGGCATCAAATTGGACCGTTATACTCTATTTAGTGTTCTACGATGCATTAACTTGCTGGTTTGGCTTTTAAACAACGTTTTGTTAGGTAAAGAAGCCAATAGACCAAGTTAAGTTCAAAATTACACGAAACGTGAAAAACTTGTCTATGCAAAGAGCTGAGCATTGCTAAGGCATCAAATTGGACCGTTATACTCTATTTAGTGTTCTTAGAAGTCTTAACTTGCTAGTTTAGCTGCTGGACAACGTTTCGTTAGGCAAAGAAGCCAATAGACCAATTTAAGTTCAAAATTGCACGGAACGTGAAAAACTTGTCTATGCATGGAATTGAGCATTCCTAAAACATCAAATTGGACCGTTATACTCTATTTAGTGTTCTTTGAAGTCTTAACTTACTAGTTTAGCTTTTGGACAATGTTTCGTTAGGTAAAGAAGCCAATAGACCAAGTTATGTTCAAAACTGCATGAAATGTGAAAAACTTGTCCATGCATCGAATTGAGCATTCCTAAGGCATCAAATTGGACCGTTATACTCTATTTAGTGTTCTTAGAAGTCTTAACTTGCTAGTTTACTTATTGGACAACGTTTCTTTAGGTAAAGAAGTCAATAGACCCAAGTTAAGTTCAAAATTGCACGGAACGAGAAAAACTTGTCTACACATAGAACTGAGCATTCCTAAGGCATCAAATTGAACCGTTATACTCTATTTAGTGTTCTATGATGTTTTAACTTGCTAGTTTAGCTTTTGGACAACGTTTCGCTAGATAAAGAAGCCAATAGACCAAGTTAAGTTTAAAATTGCAGGAAACGAGAAAAACTTTTCTATGCATAAAACTGAGCATTCTTAAGGCATCAAATTGGACCGTTATACTCTATTTAGTGTTCTTAGAATTAGTGTTCTTAGAAGTTTTAACTTGCT
This sequence comes from Tripterygium wilfordii, assembly GCF_013401445.1. NCBI lineage: Eukaryota > Viridiplantae > Streptophyta > Magnoliopsida > Celastrales > Celastraceae > Tripterygium > Tripterygium wilfordii. Next base: position 78,632 of record NW_024056384.1, read on the forward strand.
AGTTTAGCTTTTGGACAACGTTTCGTTAGGTAAAGAGGCCAATAGACCAAGTTAAGTTCAAAATTGCACGAAACGTGAAAAACTTGTCTATGCATAGAACTGAGCTTTCCTAAGGCATCAAATTGCACCGTTATACTCTATTTAGTGTACTTAGAAGTCATAACTTGCTAGTTTAGCTTTTGGACAACGTTTCGTTAGGTAAAGACGCCAATAGACCAAGTTAAGTTCAAAATTGCGCGAAACGTAAAAAACTTGTCTATGCATAGAACTGAGCATTCCTAAGGCGTCAAATTGGACCGTTATACTGTATTTAGTGTTCTTAGAAGTCTTAACTTGCTAGTTTAGCTTTTGGACAACGTTTCGTTAGGTAAAGACGCCAATAGACCAAGTTAAGTTCAAAATTACACAAAACGTGAAAAACTTGTCTATGCATAGAACTGAGCATTCCTAAGGCATCAAATTGGGCCTTTATACTCTATTTACTGTTGTTAGAAGTCTTAACCTGCTAGTTTAGCTTTTGGACAACGTTTCGTTAGTTAAAGAAGCCAATAGACCAAGTTAAGTTTAAAATTGCTCGAAACGAGAAAAACTTGTCTATGCATAGAACTGACCATTCCTAAGGCATCAAATTGGACCGTTATACTCTATTTAGTGTTCTTAGAAGTCCTAACTTGCTAGTCAAGCTTTTGGAAAACGTTTCGTTAGGTAAAGAAGCCAATAGACCAAGTTAAGTTCAAAATTGCACGAAACGTGAAAAACTTGTCTATGCCTAGAATTGAGCATTCCTAAGGCATCAAATTGGGCCGTCATACTCTATTTAGTGTTCCTAGAAGTCTTAACTTGCTACTTTATCTTTTGGACAACGTTTCGTTAGGTAAAGAAGCCAATGGACCAAGTGAAGTTCGAAATTGCACGAAACATGAAAAACTTGTCTATGCATAGAATTGAGCATTCCTAAGGCATCAAATTGGGCCATCATACTCTATTTAGTGTTCTTAGAAGTCTTAACTTGCTACTTTAGCTTTTGGACAACGTTTCATTAGGTAAAGAAGCCAATAGACCAAGTTAAGTTCAAAATTGCACGAAACGTGAAAAACTTGTCTATGCATCGAATTGAGCATTCCTAAGGCATCAAATTGGACCGTTATACTCTATTTAGTGTTCTTAAATGTCTTAACTTTCTAGTTTAGCTTTTGGACAACGTTTCACTAGGTAAAGAAGCCAATAGACCAATTTAAGTTTAAAATTGCACGAAACGAGAAAAACTTGTCTATGCATAGAACTAAGCATTTCTAAGGCATCAAATTGGACCGTGATACTCTATTTAGTGTTTTTAGAAGTCCTAAGTTGGTATTGTAGCATTTGGAAAACGTTTCGTTAGGTAAAGAAGCCAACAGACCAAGCTAAGTTCAAAATTGCACGAAACGTGAAAAACTTGTCTATGCATCAAATTGAGCATTCCTAAGGCATCAAATTGGGCCGTCATACTCTATTTATTGTTCTTTGAAGTCTTAACTTGCTAGTTTGGCTTTTGGACAACGTTTCGTTAGGTAAAAAAGCCAATAGACTAGGTTAAGTTCAAAATTGCACGAAACGAGAAAAAGTTGTCGATGCGTAGAATTGAGCATTCCTAAGGCATCAAATTGGACCTCTATACTCTATTTAGTGTTCTTAGAAGTCTTAACTTGCTATTTTAGCTTTTGGACAATGTTTCGTTAGGTCAAGAAGTCAATAGACCAAGTTAAGTTTAAAATTACACGAAACGAGAAAAACTTGTCTATGCATAGAACTGAGCATTCCTAAGGCATCAAATTGGACTGTAATACTCTATTGAGTGTTCTTAGAAGTCCTAACTTGCTATTCTAGCTTTTGGAAAACGTTTCGTTAGGTGAAAAAGCCAATAGACCAAGTTAAGTTCTAAATTGCACGAAACGTGAAAAACTTGTCTACGCATAGAATAAAGCATTCCTAAGGCATCAAATTGGGCCGTCATACTCTATTTAGTGTTCCTAGAAGTCTTAAATTGCTAGTTTAGCTTTTGGACAACGTTTCGTTAGGTAAAGAAGCCAATGGACCAAGTTAAGTTGAAAATTGCGCGAAACGTGAAAAACTTGTCTATGCATTGAATTGAGCATTCCTAAGGCATCAAATTGGACCGTGATACTCTATTTAGTGTTCTTAGAAGTCTTAACTTGCTAGTTTAGCTATGGACAACGTTTCGTTAGGTAACGAAGCCAATCGACCAAGTTAAGTTCAAAATTGCACGAAACGTGAAAAACTTATCTACGCATAGAACTCAGCATTCCTAAGGCTTCCAATTGAACCGTTATACTCTATTTAGTGTTCTATGATGTTTTAACTTGCTAGTTTTGCTTTTGGATAACGTTTCGTTAGGTAAAGAAGCCAATAGACCAAGTTAAGTTTAAAATTGTACGAAACGAGAAAAAATTGTCTATGCATAGAACTGAGCATTCCTAAGGCATCAAATTGGACCGTTATACTCTATTTAGTATTCTTAGAAGTCTTAACTTGCTAGTTTAGCTTTTGGACAACGTTTCGTTAGGTTAAAAAGCCAATAGACCAAGTTAAGTTCAAAATTGCACGAAACGTGAAAAACTTATCTATGCATAGAACTGAGCATTCCTAAGGCATCAAATTGGACCTCTATACTCTATTTAGTGTTCTTAGAAGTCTTAAATTGCTAGTTTAGCTTTTGGACAATGTTTCGTTAGGTCAAGAAGCCAATAGGCCAAGTTAAGTTTAAAATTGCACGAAACGAGAAAAACTTGTCTATGCATAGAACTGAGCATTCCTAAGGCATCAAATTGGACCGTAATACTCTATTTAGTGTTCTTAGAAGTCCTAACTTGCTATTCTAGCTTTTGGAAAACGTTTCGTTAGGTGAAGAAGCCAATAGACCAAGTTAAGTTCTAAATTGCACGAAACGTGAAAAACTTGTCTATGCATAGAATTGACCATTCCTAAGGCATCAAATTGCGCTGTCATACTCTATTTAGTGTTCCTAGAAGTCTTAACTTGCTAGTTTAGCTTTTGGACAACGTTTCGTTAGGTAAAGAAGCTAATGGACCAAGTTAAGTTGAAAATTACAGGAAACGTGAAAAACTTGTCTATGCATTGAATTGAGCATTCCTAAGGCATCAAATTGGACCGTTATACTCTATTTAGTGTTCTTAGAAGTCTTAACTTGCTAGTTTAGCTATGGACAACGTTTCGTTAGGTAAGGAAGCCAATCGACCAAGTTAAGTTCAAAATTGCACGAAACGAGAAAAACTTGTCTATGCATAGAACTGAGCATTCCTAAGGCATCAAATTGGACTGTAATACTCTATTGAGTGTTCTTAGAAGTCCTAACTTGCTATTCTAGCTTTTGGAAAACGTTTCGTTAGGTGAAAAAGCCAATAGACCAAGTTAAGTTCTAAATTGCACGAAACGTGAAAAACTTGTCTATGCATAGAATTGAGCATTCCTAAGGCATCAAATTGGGCCGTCATACTCTATTTAGTGTTCCTAGAAGTCTTAAATTGCTAGTTTAGCTTTTGGACAACGTTTCGTTAGGTAAAGAAGCCAATGGACCAAGTTAAGTTGAAAATTGCGCGAAACGTGAAAAACTTGTCTATGCATTGAATTGAGCATTCCTAAGGCATCAAATTGGACCGTGATACTCTATTTAGTGTTCTTAGAAGTCTTAACTTGCTAGTTTAGCTATGGACAACGTTTCGTTAGGTAAGGAAGCCAATCGACCAAGTTAAGTTCAAAATTGCACGAAACGTGAAAAACTTATCTACGCATAGAACTCAGCATTCCTAAGGCTTCCAATTGAACCGTTATACTCTATTTAGTGTTCTATGATGTTTTAACTTGCTAGTTTGTCTTTTGGATAACGTTTCGTTAGGTAAAGAAGCCAATAGACCAAGTTAAGTTTAAAATTGTACGAAACGAGAAAAACTTGTCTATGCATAGAACTGAGCATTCCTAAGGCATCAAATTGGACCGTTATACTCTATTTAGTGTTCTTAGAAGTCTTAACTTGCTAGTTTAGCTTTTGGACAACGTTTCGTTAGGTTAAAAAGCCAATAGACCAAGTTAAGTTCAAAATTGCACGAAACGTGAAAAACTTGTCTATGCATAGAACTGAGCATTCCTGAGGCATCAAATTGGACTTCTATACTCTATTTAGTTTTCTTAGAAGTCTTAACTTGCTAGTTTAGCTTTTGGACAATGTTTCGTTAGGTCAAGAAGCCAATAGACCAAGTTAAGTTTAAAATTGCACGAAACGAGAAAAACTTGTCTATGCATAGAACTGAGCATTCCTAAGGCATCAAATTGGACCGTAATACTCTATTTAGTGTTCTTAGAAGTCCTAACTTGCTATTCTAGCTTTTGGAAAACGTTTCGTTAGGTGAAGAAGCCAATAGACCAAGTTAAGTTCTAAATTGCACGAAACATGAAAAACTTGTCTATGCGTAGAATTGAGCATTCCTAAGGCATCAAATTGCGCCGTCATACTCTATTTAGTGTTCCTAGAAGTCTTAACTTGCTAGTTTAGCTTTTGGACAACGTTTCGTTAGGTAAAGAAGCCAATGGACCAAGTTAAGTTTAAAATTGCAGGAAACGTGAAAAACTTGTCTATGCATTGAATTGAGCATTCCTAAGGCATCAAATTGGACCGTTATACTCTATTTAGTGTTCTTAGAAGTCTTAACTTGCTAGTTTAGCTATGGACAACGTTTCGTTAGGTAAGGAAGCCAATCGACCAAGTTAAGTTCAAAATTGCACGAAACGTGAAAAACTTGTCTACGCATAGAACTCAGCATTCCTAAGGCATCAAATTGAACCGTTATACTCTATTTAGTGTTCTATGATGTATTAACTTGCTAGTTTGGCTTTTGAACAACGTTTCGTTAGGTTAAGAACCCAATAGACCAAGTTAAGCTCAAAATTACACGAAACGTGAAAAACTTGTCTATGCATAGAACTGAGCATTCCTAAGGCATCAAATTGGACCGTTATACTCTATTTAGTGTTCTTAGAAGTCTTAACTTGATAGTTTAGCTACTGGACAACGTTTCGTTAGGTAAAGAAGCCAATAGACCAAGTTAAGTTTAAAATTGCACGAAACGTGAAAAACTTGTCTATGCATAGAATTGAGCATTCCTAAGGCATCAAATTGTACTTTTATACTCTATTTAGTGTTCTTAGAAGTCTTAACTTGCTAGTTTAGCTGTTGGACAACGTTTCGTTAGGTATAGAAGCCAATAGACCAAGTTAAGTTTAAAATTGCACGAAACGAGAAAAACTTGTCTATGCATAGAACTGAGCATTCCTAAGGCAACAAATTGGACCGTGATACTCTATTTAGTGTTTTTAGAAGTCCTAACTTGGTATTCTAGCTTTTGGAAAATGTTTCATTAGGTAAAGAAGCCAATAGGCCAAGTTAAGTTCAAAATTGCACGAAACGTGAAAAACTTGTCATGCATAGAATTGAGCATTTCTAAGGCATCAAATTGGGCCGTCATACTCTATTTAGTGTTCCTAGAAGTCTTAACATGCTACTCTAGCTTTTGGACAACGTTTCGTTAGGTAAAGAATCCAATAGACCAAGTTAAGTTCAAAATTGCATGAAACGAGAAAAACCTGTCTATGCATAGAATTGAGCATTCCTAAGGCATCAAATTAGGCCGTCATACTCTATTTAGTGTTCTTAGAAGTCTTAACTTGCTAGTTTAGCTGTTGGACAACGTTTCGTTAGGTATAGAAGCCAATAGACCAAGTTAAGTTTAAAATTGCACGAAACGTGAAAAACTTGTCTATGCACAGAATTGAGCATTGCTAAGGCATCAAATTCGACCGCTATACTCTATTTAATTCTCTTAGAAGTCTTAACTTGGTAGTTAAGCATTTGGACAACGTTTCGTCAGGTAAAGAAGACAATAAACCAAGTTAAGTTTAAAATTGGACGAAGCGAGAAAAACTTGTCAATGGATAGAACTGAGCATTCCTAAGGCATCAAATTGGACAATTATACTCTCTTTAGCGTTCTTAGAAGTCTTAACTTGCTATTTTAGCTATGGACAACGTTTCGTTAGGTAAGGAAGCCAATAGACCAAGTTAAGTTCAAAATTGCACGAAACGAGAAAAACTTGTCTTCACATAGAACTGAGCATTACTAAGGCATCAAATTAGACCGTTATACTCTATTTAGTGTTCTTAGAAGTCTTAACTTGCTAGTTTAGCTGTTGGACAACGTTTCGTTAGGTAAAGAAGCCAATAGACCAAGTTAAGTTCAAAATTGCACGAAACGTGAAAAACTTGTCGATGCATAGAACTGAGCATTCCTAAGGCATCAAATTGGACCGTTATACTCTATTTAGTGTTCTTAGAAGTCTTAACTTGCTAGTTTAGCTATGGACAACGTTTCGTTAGGTAAGGAAGCCAATAGACCAAGTTAAGTTCAAAATTGCACGAAACGAGAAAAACTTGTCATCACATAGAACTGAGCATTACTAAGGCATCAAATTAGACCGTTGTACTCTATTTAGTGTTCTTAGAAGTCTTAACTTGCTAGTTTAGCTGTTGGACAACGTTTCGTTAGGTAAAGAAGCCAATAGACCAAGTTAAGTTCAAAATTGCACGAAACGTGAAAAACTTGTCGATGCATAGAACTGAGCATTCCTAAGGCATCAAATTGGACCGTTATACTCTATTTAGTGTTCTTACAAGTCTTAACTTGCTAGTTTAGCTATGGACAACGTTTCGTTAGGTAAGGAAGCCAATAGACCAAGTTAAGTTCAAAATTGCACGAAACGAGAAAAACTTGTCTTCACATAGAACTGAGCATTACTAAGGCATCAAATTAGACCGTTATACTCTATTTAGTGTTCTTAGAAGTCTTAACCTGATAGTTTAGCTGTTGGACAACGTTTCGTTAGGTAAAGAAGCCAATAGACCAAGTTAAGTTCAAAATTGCACGAAACGTGAAAAACTTGTCTATGCATAGAACTGAGCACTCCTAAGGCATCAAATTGGACCGTTATACTCTATTTAGTGTTCTTAGAAGTCTTAACTTGCTAGTTTAGCTTTTGGACAATGTTTCGTTAGGTAAAGAAGCCAATAGACCAAGTTAAGTTCAAAATTGCACGAAACGTGAAAAACTTGTCTATGCATAGAACTGAGCATTCCTAAGGCATCAAATTGGACCGTTATACTCTATTTAGTGTTCTTAGAAGTCTTAACTTGCTAGTTTAGCTATGGACAACGTTTCGTTAGGTAAGGAAGCCAATAGGCCAAGTTAAGTTCAAAATTGCACGAAACGAGAAAAACTTGTCTTCATATAGAACTGAGCATTCCTAAGGCATCAAATTGGACCGTTATACTCTATTTAGTGTTCTTAGAAGTCTTAACTTGCTAGTTTAGCTGTTGGACAATGTTTCGTTAGGTAAAGAAGCCAATAGACCAAGTTAAGTTTAAAAATGTACGAAACGAGAAAAACTTGTCTATGCATAGAACTGAGCATTCCTAAGGCATCAAATTGGACAGTTATACCCTATTTAGCGTTCTTAGAAGTCTTAACTTGCTAGTTTAGCTTTTGGACAACGTTTCGTTTGGTAAAGAAGCCAATAGACCAAGTTAAGTTCAAAATTGCACGAAACGAGAAAAACTTGTCTATGCATAGAACTGAGCATTCCTAAGGCATCAAATTGGACCGTTATACTCTATTTAGTGTTCTTACTAGTCTTAACTTGATAGTTTAGCTACTGGACAACGTTTCGTTAGGTAAAGAAGCCAATAGACCAAGTTAAGTTTAAAATTGCACGAAACGTGAAAAACTTGTCTATGCATAGAATTGAGCATTCCTAAGGCATCAAATTGTACTTTTATACTCTATTTAGTGTTCTTAGAAGTCTTAACTTGCTAGTTTAGCTGTTGGACAACGTTTCGTTAGGTATAGAGGCCAATAGGCCAAGTTAAGTTTAAAATTGCACGAAACGAGAAAAACTTGTCTATGCATAGAACTGAGCATTCCTAAGGCAACAAATTGGACCGTGATACTCTATTTAGTGTTTTTAGAAGTCCTAACTTGGTATTCTAGCTTTTGGAAAATGTTTCATTAGGTAAAGAAGCCAATAGGCCAAGTTAAGTTCAAAATTGCACGAAACGTGAAAAACTTGTCATGCATAGAATTGAGCATTTCTAAGGCATCAAATTGGGTCGTCATACTCTATTTAGTGTTCCTAGAAGTCTTAACATGCTACTTTAGCTTTTGGACAACGTTTCGTTAGGTAAAGAATCCAATAGACCAACTTAAGTTCAAAATTGCATGAAACGAGAAAAACCTGTCTATGCATAGAATTGAGCATTCCTAAGGCATCAAATTGGGCCGTCATACTCTATTTAGTGTTCTTAGAAGTCTTAACTTGCTAGTTTAGCTTTTGGACAATGTTTCGTTAGGTCAATAAGCCAATAGACCATGTTAAGTTTAAAATTACACGAAACGAGAAAAACTTGTCTATGCATAGAACTGAGCATTCCTAAGGCATCAAATTACACTGTAATACTCTATTGAGTGTTCTTAGAAGTCCTAACTTGCTATTCTAGCTTTTGGAAAACGTTTCGTTAGGTGAAGAAGCCAATAGACCAAGTTAAGTTCTAAATTGCACGAAACGTGAAAAACTTGTCTATGCATTGAATTCAGCATTCCGAAGTTGAAAATTGCACGAAACGTGAAAAACTTTTCTATGCATTGAATTCAGCATTCCTAAGGCATCAAATTGGACCGTGATACTCTATTTAGTGTTCTTAGAAGTCTTAACTTGCTAGTTTAGCTATGGACAACGTTTCGTTAGGTAAGGAAGCCAATCGACCAAGTTAAGTTCAAAATTGCACGAAACGCGAAAAACTTGTCTACGCATAGAACTCAGCATTCCTAAGGCATCCAATTAAACCGTTATACTCTATTTAGTGTTCTACGATGTTTTAACTTGCTAGTTTTGCTTTTCGATAACGTTTCGTTAGGTAAAGAAGCCAATAGACCAAGTTAAGTTTAAAATTGCACGAAACGAGAAAAACTTGTCTATGCATAGAACTGAGCATTCCTAAGGCATCAAATTGGACCGTTATACTCTATTTAGTGTTCTTAGAAGTCTTAACTTGCTAGTTTAGCTATGGACAACGTTTCGTTAGGTAAGGAAGCCAATCAACCAAGTTAAGTTCAAAATTGCACGAAACGTGAAAAACTTGTCTACGCATAGAACTCAGCATTTCTAAGGCATCAAATTGAACCGTTATACTCTATTTAGTGTTCTATGATGTTTTAACTTGCTAGTTTGTCTTTTGGATAACGTTTCGTTAGGTAAAGAAGCCAATAGACCAAGTTAAGTTTAAAATTGCACGACACGAGAAAAACTTGTCTATGCATAGAACTGAGCATTCCTAAGGCATCAAATTGGACCGTTATACTCTATTTAGTGTTCTTAGAAGTCTTAACTTGCTAGTTTAGCTTTTGGACAACGTTTCGTTAGGTAAAGAAGCCAATAGACCAAGTTAAGTTCAAAATTGCACGAAACGTGAAAAACTTGTCTACGCATAGAACTCAGCATTCCTAAGGCATCCAATTGGATCGTTATACTCTATTTAGTGTTCTACAATGTATTAACTTGTAGTTTGGCTTTTGAACAACGTTTCGTTAGGTTAAGAACCCAATAGACCAAGTTAAGCTCAAAATTACACGAAACGTGAAAAACTTGTCTATGCATAGAACTGAGCATTCCTAAGGCATCAAATTGGACCGTTATACTCTATTTAGTGTTCTTAGAAGTCTTAACTTGCTAGTTTAGCTACTGGACAACGTTTCGTTAGGTAAAGAGGCCAATAGACCAAGTTAAGTTCAAAATTGCACGAAAAGTGAAAAACTTGTCTATGCATAGAATTGAGCATTCCTAAGGCATCAAATTGGACTTTTATACTCTATTTAGTGTTCTTAGAAGTCTTAACTTGCTGGTTTAGCAGTTGGACAACGTTTCGTTAGGTATAGAAGCGAATAGACCAAGTTAAGTTTAAAATTGCACGAAACGAGAAAAACTTGTCTATGCATAGAACTGACCATTCCTAAGGCATCAAATTGGACCATGATACTCTATTTAGTGTTTTTAGAAGTCCTAACTTGGTATTCTAGCTTTTGGAAAATGTTTCATTAGGTAAAGAAGCCAATAGGCCAAATTAAGTTCAAAATTGCACGAAACGTGAAAAACTTGTCATGCATAGAATTGAGCATTCCTAAGGCATCAAATTGGGCCGTCATACTCTATTTAGTGTTCCTAGAAGTCTTAACATGCTACTTTAGCTTTTGGACAACGTTTCGTTAGGTAAAGAAGCCAATAGACCAAGTTAAGTTCAAAATTACACGAAACGAGAAAAACCTGTCTATGCATAGAATTGAGCATTCCTAAGGCATCAAATTAGGCCGTCATACTCTATTTAGTGTTCTTTGAAGTCTTAACTTGCTAGTTTAGCTTTTGGACAACGTTCCGTTAGGTAACGAAGCCAATAGACTAGGTTAAGTTCAAAATTGCACGAAACGAGAAAAAGTTGTCGATGCGTAGAATTGAGCATTCCTAAGGCATCGAATTGGACCGTTATACTCTATTTAGTGTTCTTAGAAGTCTTAACTTGCTAGTTTAGCTTTTGGACAACGTTTCGTCAGGTAAAGAAGCCAATACACCAAGTTAAGTTCACAATTGCACGAAACGTGAAAAACTTGTCTATGCATCGAATTGAGCATTCCTAAGGCATCAAATTGGACCGTTGTACTCTATGTAGTGTTTTTAGAAGTCTTCACTTGCTAGTTTATCTTTTGGACAACGTTTCGTTAGGTAAAGAAGCCGATAGACCAACTTAAGTTTGAAATTGCACGAAACGAGAAAAACTTGTCTATGCATAGAACTGAGCATTCCTAAGGCATCAAATTGGACCGTTTTACTCTATTTAGTGTTCTTAGAAGTCGTAACTTGCTAGTTTTGCTTTTGGACAATGTTTCGTTAGGTAAAGAAGCCAATAGACCAAGTTAAGTTCAAAATTGCACGAAATGTAAAAAACTTGTCTATGCATAGAACTGAGCATTCGTAAGGCGTCAAATTGGACAGTTATACTTTATTTAGTGTTCTTAGAAGTCTTAACTTGTTAGTTTAGCTGTTGGACAACGTTTCGTTAGGTAAAGAAGCCAATAGACCAAGTTAAGTTTAAAATTGCACGAAACGAGAAAAACTTGTCTATGCATCGAATTAAGCATTCCTAAGGCATCAAATTGGACCGTTATACTCTATGTAGTGTTCTTAGAAGTCTTAACTTGCTAGTTTATCTTTTGGACAACGTTTCGTTAGGTAAAAAAGCCGATAGACCAACTTAAGTTTGAAATTGCACGAAACAAGAAAAACTTGTCTATGCATAGAACTGAGCATTCCTAAGGCATCAAATTGGACCGTTTTACTCTATTTAGTGTTCTTAGAAGTCGTAACTTGCTAGTTTTGCTTTTGGACAATGTTTCGTTAGGTAAAGAAGCCAATAGACCAAGTTAAGTTCAAAATTACACGAAATGTAAAAAACTTGTCTATGCATAGAACTGAGCATTCGTAAGGCGTCAAATTGGACCGTTATACTCTATTTAGTGTTCTTAGAAGTCTTAACTTGCTAGTTTAGCTGTTGTACAACGTTTCGTTAGGTAAAGAAGCCAATAGACCAAGGTAAGTTTAAAATTGCACGAAACGAGAAAAACTTGTCTATGCATCGAATTGAGCATTCGTAAGGCATCAAATTGGACCGTTATACTCTATGTAGTGTTATTAGAAGTCTTAACTTGCTAGTTTATCTTTTGGACAATGTTTCGTTAGGTAAAGAAGCCGATAGACCAACTTAAGTTTGAAATTGCACGAAACGAGAAAAACTTGTCTATGCATAGAACTGAGCATTCCTAAGGCATCAAATTGGACCGTTATACTCTATTTAGCGTTCTTAGTAGTCTTAACTTTCTAGTCTAGCTTTTGGAAAACGTTTCGTTAGGTGAAGAAGCCAATAGACCAAGTTAAGTTCTAAATTGCACGAAACGTGAAAAACTTGTCTATGCATTGAATTGAGCATTCCTAAGGCATCAAATTGGACCGTTATACTCCATTTAGTGTTCTTAGAAGTCTTAACTTGCTAGTTTAGCTATGGACAACGTTTCGTTAGGTAAGGAAGCCAATCGACCAAGTTAAGTTCAAAATTGCACGAAACGCGAAAAACTTGTCTACGCATAGAACTCAGCATTCCTAAGGCATCCAATTGAACCGTTATAATCTATTTAGTGTTATATGATGTTTTAACTTGCTAGTTTTGCTTTTGGATAACGTTTCGTTAGGTAAAGAAGCGAATAGACCAAGTTAAGTTTAAAATTGCACGAAACGAGAAAAACTTGTCTATGCATAGAACTGAGCATTCCTAAGGCATCAAATTGGACCATTATACTCTATTTAGTGTTCTTAGAAGCCTTAACTTGCTAGTTTAGCTTTTGGACAACGTTTCGTTAGGTAAAAAAGCCAATAGACCAAGTTAAGTTCAAAATTGCACGAAACGTGAAAAACTTGTCTATGCATGGAACTGAGCATTCCTAAGGCATCAAATTGGACCTCTATACTCTATTTAGTGTTCTTAGAAGTCTTAACTTGCTAGTTTAGCTTTTGGACAATGTTTCGTTAGGTCAAGAAACCAATAGACCAAGTTAAGTTTAAAATTGCACGAAACGAGAAAAACTTGTCTATACATAGAACTGAGCATTCCTAGGGCATCAAATTGGACCGTAATACTCTATTTAGTGTTCTTAGAAGTCCTAACTTGCTATTCTAGCTTTTGGAAAACGTTTCGTTAGGTGAAGAAGCCAATAGACCAAGTTAAGTTCTAAATTGCACGAAACGTGGAAAACTTGTCTATGCATAGAATTGAGCATTCCTAAGGCATCAAATTGGGCCGTCATACTCTATTTAGTGTTCCTAGAAGTCTTAACTTGCTAGTTTAGCTTTTGTACAATGTTTCGTTAGGTAAAGAAGCCAATGGACCAAGTTAAGTTGAAAATTGCACGAAACGTGAAAAACTTGTCTATGCATTGAATTGAGCATTCCTAAGGCATCAAATTGGACCGTTATACTCTATTTAGTGTTCTTAGAAGTCTTAACTTGCTAGTTTAGCTATGGACAACGTTTCGTTAGGTAAGGAAGCCAATCGACCAAGTTAAGTTCAAAATTGCACGAAACGTGAAAAACTTGTCTACGCATAGAACTCAGCATTCCAAAGGCATCAAATTGAACCGTTATACTCTATTTAGTGTTCTATGATGTTTTAACTTGCTACTTTTGCTTTTGGATAACGTTTCGTTAGGTAAAGAAGCCAATAGACCAAGTTAAGTTTAAAATTGCACGAAACGAGAAAAACTTGTCTACGCATAGAACTGAGCATTCCTAAGGCATCAAATTGGACCGTTATACTCTATTTAGTGTTCTTAGAAGTCTTAACTTGCTAGTTTAGCTTTTGGACAACGTTTCGTTAGGTAAATAAGCCAATAGACCAAGTTAAGTTCAAAATTGCACGAAACATGAAAAACTTGTCTACGCATAGAACTCAGCATTCCTAAGGCATCCAATTGGATCGTTATACTCTATTTAGTGTTCTACAATGTATTAACTTGCTAGTTTGGCTTTTGAACAACGTTTCGTTAGGTTAAGAACCCAATAGACCAAGTTAAGCTCAAAATTACACGAAACGTGAAAAACTTGTCTATGCATAGAACTGAGCATTCCAAAGGCATCAAATTGGACCGTTATACTCTATTTAGTGTTCTTAGAAGTCTTAACTTGCTAGTTTAGCTGTTGGACAACGTTTCGTTAGGTAAAGAAGCCAATAGACCAAGTTAAGTTCAAAATTGCACGAAACGTGAAAAACTTGTCTATACATAGAACTGAGCATTCCTAAGGCATCAAATTGGACCGTGATACTCTATTTAGTGTTTTTAGAAGTTCTAACTTCGTATTCTAGCTTTCGGAAAATGTTTCATTAGGTAAAGAAGCCAATAGGCCAAGTTAAGTTCAAAATTGCACGAAACGTGAAAAACTTGTCATGCATAGAATTGAGCATTCCTAAGGCATTAAATTGGGCCGTCATACTCTATTTAGTGTTCCTAGAAGTCTTAACATGCTACTTTAGCTTTTGGACAACGTTTCGTTAGGTAAAGAAGCCAATAGACCAAGTTAAGTTCAAAATTGCACGAAACGAGAAAAACCTGTCTATGCATAGAATTGAGCATTCCTAAGGCATCAAATTGGGCCGTCATACTCTATTTAGTGTTCTTAGAAGTCTTAACTTGCTAGTTTAGCTTTTAGACAACGTTTCGTTAGGTAAAGAAGCCAATAGACTAGGTTAAGTTCAAAATTGCACGAAACGAGAAAAAGTTGTCAATGCGTAGAATTGAGCATTCGTAAGGCATCGAATTGGAACATTATACTCTATTTAGTGTTCTTAGAAGTCTTAACTTGCTAGTTTAGCTTTTGGACAACGTTTCGTCAGGTAAAGAAGCCAATAGACCAAGTTAAGTTCAAAATTGCACGAAACGTGAAAAACTTGTCTATGCATCGAATTGAGCATTCCTAAGGCATCAAATTGGACCGTTATACTCTGTGTAGTGTTTTTAGAAGTCTTCACTTGCTAGTTTATCTTTTGGACAACGTTTCGTTAGGTAAAGAAGCCGATAGACCAACTTAAGTTTGAAATTGCACGAAACGAGAAAAACTTGTCTATGCATAGAACTGAGCATTCCTAAGGCATCGAATTGGACCGTTTTACTCTATTTAGTGTTCTTAGAAGTCGTAACTTGCTAGTTTTGCTTTTGGACAATGTTTCGTTAGGTAAAGAAGCCAATAGACCAAGTTAAGTTCAAAATTGCACGAAACGTGAAAAACTTGTCTATGCATAGAATTGAGCATTCCTAAGGCATCAAATTGGACTTTTATACTCTATTTAGTGTTCTTAGAAGTCTTAACTTGCTAGTTTAGCTGTTGGACAACGTTTCGTTAGGTATAGAAGCCAATAGACCAAGTTAAGTTTAAAATTGCACGAAACGAGAAAAACTTGTCTGTGCATAGAACTGAGCATTCCTAAGGCATCAAATTGGACCGTGATACTCTATTTAGTGTTTTTAGAAGTTCTAACTTCGTATTCTAGCTTTCGGAAAATGTTTCATTAGGTAAAGAAGCCAATAGGCCAAGTTAAGTTCAAAATTGCACGAAACGTGAAAAACTTGTCATGCATAGAATTGAGCATTCCTAAGGCATTAAATTGGGCCGTCATACTCTATTTAGTGTTCCTAGAAGTCTTAACATGCTACTTTAGCTTTTGGACAACGTTTCGTTAGGTAAAGAAGCCAATAGACCAAGTTAAGTTCAAAATTGCACGAAACGAGAAAAACCTGTCTATGCATAGAATTGAGCATTCCTAAGGCATCAAATTGGGCCGTCATACTCTATTTAGTGTTCTTAGAAGTCTTAACTTGCTAGTTTAGCTTTTAGACAACGTTTCGTTAGGTAAAGAAGCCAATAGACTAGGTTAAGTTCAAAATTGCACGAAACGAGAAAAAGTTGTCGATGCGTAGAATTGAGCATTCGTAAGGTATCGAATTGGAACGTTATACTCTATTTAGTGTTCTTAGAAGTCTTAACTTGCTAGTTTAGCTTTTGGACAACGTTTCGTCAGGTAAAGAAGCCAATAGACCAAGTTAAGTTCAAAATTGCACGAAACGTGAAAAACTTGTCTATGCATCGAATTGAGCATTCCTAAGGCATCAAATTGGACCGTTATACTCTATGTAGTGTTTTTAGAAGTCTTCACTTGCTAGTTTATCTTTTGGACAACGTTTCGTTAGGTAAAGAAGCCGATAGACCAACTTAAGTTTAAAATTGCACGAAACGAGAAAAACTTGTCTATGCATAGAACTGAGCATTCCTAAGGCATCAAATTGGACAGTTTTACTCTATTTAGTGTTCTTAGAATTCGTAACTTGCTAGTTTAGCTTTTGGACAATGTTTCGTTAGGTAAAGAAGCCAATAGACCAAGTTAAGTTCAAAATTGCACGAAATGTAAAAAACTTGTCTATGCATAGAACTGAGCATTCGTAAGGCGTCAAATTGGACCGTTATACTCTATTTAGTGTTCTTAGAAGTCTTAACTTGCTAGTTTAGCTGTTGGACAACGTTTCGTTAGGTAAAGAAGCCAATAGACCAAGTTAAGTTTAAAATTGCACGAAACGAGAAAAACTTGTCTATGCATCGAATTGAGCATTCCTAAGGCATCAAATTGGACCGTTATACTCTATGTAGTGTTCTTAGAAGTCTTAACTTGCTAGTTTATCTTTTGGACAACGTTTCGTTAGGTAAAGAAGCCGATAGACCAACTTAAGTTTTAAATTGCTCGAAACGAGAAAAACTTGTCTATGCATAGAACTGAGCATTCCTAAGGCATCAAATTGGACCGTTATACTGTATTTAGCGTTCTTAGTAGTCTTAACTTGCTAGTTTAGCTTTTGGACAACGTTTCGTTAGGTAAAGAAGCCAATAGACTAGGTTAAGTTCAAAATTGCATGAAACGAGAAAAACTTGTCGATGCGTAGAATTGAGCATTCCTAAGGCATCGAATTGGACCGTTATACTCTATTTAGTGTTCTTAGAAGTCTTAACTTGCTAGTTTAGCTTTTGGACAACGTTTCGTCAGGTAAAGAAGCCAATAGACCAAGTTAAGTTCAAAATTGCACGAAACGTGAAAAACTTGTCTATGCATCGAATTGAGCATTCCTAAGGCATCAAATTGGACCGTTATACTCTATGTAGTGTTTATAGAAGTCTTCACTTGCTAGTTTATCTTTTGGACAACGTTTCGTTAGGTAAAGAACCCGATAGACCAACTTAAGTTTGAAATTGCACGAAACGAGAAAAACTTGTCTATGCATAGAACTGAGCATTCCTAAGGCATCAAATTGGACAGTTTTACTCTATTTAGTGTTCTTAGAAGTCGTAACTTGCTAGTTTTGCTTTTGGACAATGTTGCGTTAGGTAAAGAAGCCAATAGACCAAGTTAAGTTCAAAATTGCACGAAATGTAAAAAACTTGTCTATGCATAGAACTGAGCATTCGTAAGGCGTCAAATTCGACCGTTATACTCTATTTAGTGTTCTTAGAAGTCTTAACTTGCTAGTTTAGCTGTTGGACAACGTTTCGTTAGCTAAAGAAGCCAATAGACCAAGTTAAGTTTAAAATTGCACGAAACGAGAAAAACTTGTCTATGCATCGAATTGAGCATTCCTAAGGCATCAAATTGGACCGTTATACTCTATGTAGTGTTCTTAGAAGTCTTAACTTGCTAGTTTATCTTTTGGATAACGTTTCGTTAGGTAAAGAAGCCGATAGACCAACTTAAGTTTGAAATTGCACGAAACGAGAAAAACTTGTCTATGCATAGAACTGAGCATTCCTAAGGCATCAAATTGGACCGTTATACTCTATTTAGCGTTCTTAGAAGTCTTAACTTGCTAGTTTAGCTTTTGCACAACGTTTCGTTAGGTAAAGAAGCCAATAGACCAAGTTAAGTTCAAAATTCCACGAAACGTGAAAAACTTGTCCATGGATCGAATTGAGCATTACTAAGGCATCAAATTAGACCGTTATACTCTATTTAGTGTTCTTAGAAGTCTTAACTTGCTAGTTTAGCTGTTGGACAACGTTTCGTTAGGTAAAGAAGCCAATAGACCAAGTTAATTTTAAAATTGCACGAAACAAGAAAAACTTGTCTATGCATCAAACTGAGCATTCCTAAGGCATAAAATTGGACCGTTATACTCTATTTAGTGTTCTTAGAAGTCCTAACTTGTTAGTCTAGCTTTTGGAAAACGTTTCGTTAGGTAAAGAAGCCAATAGACCAAGTTAAGTTCAAAATTGCACGAAACGTGAAAAACTTGTCTATGCATAGAATTGAGCATTCCTAAGGCATCAAATTGGGCCGTCATACTCTATTTAGTGTTCCTAGAAGTCTTAACCTGCTACTTTAGCTTTTGGACAACGTTTCGTTAGGTAAAGAAGCCAATGGACCAAGTTAAGTTCAAAATTGCACGAAACGTTAAAAACTTGTCTATGCATAGAATTGAGCATTCCTGAGGCATCAAATTGGGCCACCATACTCTATTTAGTGTTCTTAGAAGTCTTAACTTGCTACTTTTGCTTTTGGACAACGTTTCGTTAGGTAAAGAAGCCAATAGACCAAGTTAAGTTTAAAATTGCACGAAACGTGAAAAACTTGTCTATGCAACGAATTGAGCATTCCTAAGGCATCAAATTGGACTGTTATACTCTATTTAGTGTTCTTATAAGTCTTAACTTGCTAGTTTAGCTTTTGGACAATGTTTCGTTAGGTAAAGAAGCCAATAGACCAAGTTAAGTTCAAAATTGCACGAAACGAGAAAAACTTGTCTATGCATAGAACTGAGCATTCCTAAGGCATCAAATTGGACCGTTATACTCTATTTAGTGTTCTTAGAAGTCTTAACTTGCTAGTTTAGCTTTTGGACAACGTTTCGTTAGGTAATGAAGCCAATAGACCAAGTTAAGTTCAAAATTGCACGAAACGTGAAAAACTTGTCTATACATAGAACTGAGCATTCCTAAGGCATCAAATCGGACCTTTATACTCTATTTAGTGTTGTTAGAAGTCTTAACTTGCTAGTTTAGCTTTTGGACAACGTTTCGTTAGGTCAAGAAGCCAATAGACCAAGTTAAGTTTAAAATTGCACGAAACGAGAAAAACTTGTCTATGCATAGAACTGAGCATTCCTAAGGCGTCAAATTGGACCGTGATACTCTATTTACTGTTCTTAGAAGTCCTAACTTGGTATTCTAGCTTTTGGAAAATGTTTCGTTAGGTAAAGAAGCCAATAGGCCAAGTTAAGTTCAAAATTGCACGAAACGTGAAAAACTTGTCATGCATAGAATTGAGCATTCCTAAGGCATCAAATTGGGCCGTCATACTCTATTTAGTGTTCCTAGAAGTCTTAACTTGCTACTTTAGCTTTTGGACAACGTTTCGTTAGGTAAAGAAGCCAATAGACCAAGTTAAGTTTAAAATTACACGAAACGATAAAAACTTGTCTATGCATCAAATTGAGCATTTCTAAGGCATCAAATTGGACCGTGATACTCTATTTAGTGTTCTCAGAAGTCCTAACTTGCTATTCTAGCTTTTGGAAAACGTTTCGTTAGGTAAAGAAGCCAATAGACCAAGTTAAGTTCAAAATTGCACGACACGTGAAAAACCAGTCTATGCATAGAATTGAGCTTTCCTAATGCATCAAATTGGGCCGTCATACTCTATTTAGTGTTCTTAGAAGTCTTAACTTGCTAGTTTAGCTTTTGGACAACGTTTCGTTAGGTAAAGAAGCCAATGGACTAGGTTAAGTTCAAAATTGCACGAAACGAGAAAAAGTTGTCGATGCGTAGAATTGAGCATTCCTAAGGCATCGAATTGGACCGTTATACTCTATTTAGTGTTCTTGGAAGTCTTAACTTGCTAGTTTAGCTTTTGGACAACGTTTCGTCTGGTAAAGAAGCCAATAGACCAAGTTAAGTTCAAAATTGCACGAAACGTGAAAAACTTGTCTATGCATCGAATTGAGCATTGCTAAGGCATCAAACTGGACCGTTATACTCTATGTAGTGTTTTTAGAAGTCTTCACTTGCTAGTTTATCTTTTGGACAACGTTTCGTTAGGTAAAGAAGCCGATAGACCAACTTAAGTTTGAAATTGCACGAAACGAGAAAAACTTGTCTATGCATAGAACTGAGCATTCCTAAGGCATCAAATTGGATCTATTTAGTGTTCCTAGAAGTCGTAACTTGCTAGTTTAGCTTTTGGACAATGTCGCGTTAGGTAAAGAAGCCAATAGACTAAGTTAAGTTCAAAATTGCACGAAATGTAAAAAACTTGTCTATGCATAGAACTGAGCATTTGTAAGGCGTCAAATTGGACCGTTATACTCTATTTAGTGTTCTTAGAAGTCTTAACTTGCTAGTTTAGCTGTTGGACAACGTTTCGTTAGGTAAAGAAGCCAATAGACCAAGTTAAGTTTAAAATTGCACGAAACGAGAAAAACTTGTCTATGCATCGAATTGAGCATTCCTAAGGCATCAAATTAGACCGTTATACTCTATGTTGTGTTCTTCGAAGTCTTAACTTGCTAGTTTATCTTTTGGACAACGTTTCGTTAGGTAAAGAAGCCGATAGACCAACTTAAGTTTGAAATTGCACGAAACGAGAAAAACTTGTCTATGCATAGAATTGAGCATTCCTAAGGCGTCAAATTGGACCGTTATACTCTATTTAGCGTTCTTAGAAGTCTTAACTTGCTAGTTTAGCTTTTGCACAACGTTTCGTTAGGTAAAGAAGCCAATAGACCAAGTTAAGTTCAAAATTCCACAAAACGGGAAAAACTTGTCCATGCGTCGAATTGAGCATTCCTAAGGCATCAAATTAGGACCGTTATACTCTATTTAGTGTTCTTAGAAGTCTTAACTTGCTAGTTTAGCTGTTGGACAACGTTTCGTCAGGTAAAGAAGCCAATAGACCAAGTTAAGTTCTAAATTGCACGAAACGTGAAAAACTTGTCTATGCATCGAATTGAGCATTCCCTAAGGCATCAAATTGGACCGTTATACTCTATGTAGTGTTTTTAGAAGTCTTCACTTGCTAGTTTATCTTTTGGACAACGTTTCATTAGGTAAAGAAGCCGATAGACCAACTTAAGTTTGAAATTGCACGAAACGAGAAAAACTTGTCTATGCATAGAACTGAGCATTCCTAAGGCATCAAATTGGACCGTTTATACTCTATTTAGTGTTCTTAGAAGTCGTAACTTGCTAGTTTTGCTTTTGGACAATGTTTCGTTAGGTAAAGAATCCAATAGACCAAGTTAAGTTCAAAATTGCACGAAATGTAAAAACTTGTCTATGCATAGAACTGAGCATTCGTAAGGCGTCAAATTGGACCGTTATACTCTATTTAGTGTTCTTAGAAGTCTTAACTTGCTAGTTTAGCTGTTGGACAACGTTTCGTTAGGTAAAGAAGCCGATAGACCAACTTAAGTTTGAAATTGTACGAAACGAGAAAAACTTGTCTATGCATAGAACTGAGCATTCCTAAGGCATCAAATTGGACCGTTATACTCTATTTAGCGTTCTTAGAAGTCTTAACTTGCTAGTTTAGCGTTTGCACAACGTTTCGTTAGATAAAGAAGCCAATAGACCAAGTTAAGTTCAAAATTCCACGAAACGTGAAAAACTTGTCCATGCATCGAACTGAGCATTCCTAAGGCATGAAATTAGACCGTTATACTCTATTTAGTGTTCTTAGAAGTCTTAACTTGCTAGTTTAGTTGTTGGACAACGTTTCGTTAGGTAAAGAAGCCAATAGACCAAGTTAAGTTCAAAATTGCACGAAACGTGAAAAACTTGTCTATGCATAGAATTGAGCATTCCTAAGGCATCAAATTGGACAGTTATACTCTATTTAGTGTTCTTAGAAGTCTTAACTTGCTAGTTTAGCTTTTGGACAACGTTTCGTTAGGTAAAGAAGCCAATAGACCAAGTTAAGTTCAAAATTGCACGAAACGTGAAAAACTTGTCTATGCATAGAATTGAGCATTCCTAAGGCATCAAATTGGACTGTTATACTCTATTTAGTGTTCTTAGAAGTCTTAACTTGCTAGTTTAGCTTTTGGACAATGTTTCGTTAGGTAAAGAAGCCAATAGACCAAGTTAAGTTCAAAATTGCACGAAACGAGAAAAACTTGTCTATGCATAGAATTGAGCATTCCTAAGGCATCAAATTGGACCGTTATACTCACTTTAGTGTTCTTTAGAAGTCTTAACTTGCTAGTTTAGCTTTTGGACAACGTTTCGTTAGGTAAAGAAGCCAATAGACCAAGTTAAGTTCAAAATTGCACGAAACGTGAAAAACTTGTCTATGCATAGAACTTGAGCATTCCTAAGGCATCAAATTGGACCGTTATACTCTATTTAGTGTTCTTAGAAGTCTTAACTTGCTAGTTTAGCTTTTGGACAACGTTTCGTTAGGTAAAGAAGCCAATAGACCAAGTTAAGTTTCAAAATTGCACGAAACGTGAAAAACTTGTCTATGCATAGAATTGAGCATTCCTAAGGCATCAAATTGGACCGTTATACTCTATTTAGTGTTCTTAGAAGTCTTAACTTGCTAGTTTAGCTTTGGACAACGTTTCGTTAGGTAAAGAAGCCAATAGACCAAGTTAAGTTCAAAATTGCACGAAACGTGAAAAACTTGTCTATGCATAGAATTGAGCATTCCTAAGGCATCAAATTGGACCGTTATACTCTATTTAGTGTTCTTAGATGTCATATCTTGCTACTTTATCTTTTGGACAACGTTTCGTTAGGTAAAGAAGCCAATAGACCAAGTTAAGTTCAAAATTGCACGAAACGTGAAAAACTTGTCTATGCATCAAATTGAGCATTCCTAAGGAATCAAATTGGACCGTGATACTCTATTTAGTGTTCTTAGAAGTCCTAACTTGCTAGTTCTAGCTTTTGGAAAACGTTTCGTTAGGTAAAGAAGCCAATAGACCAAGTTAAGTTCAAAATTGCACGACACGTGAAAAACCTGTCTATGCATAGAATTGAGCATTCCTAATGCATCAAATTGGGCCGTCATACTCTATTTAGTGTTCTTAGAAGTCTTAACTTGCTAGTTTAGCTTTTGGACAACGTTTCGTTAGGTAAAGAAGCCAATAGACTAAGTTAAGTTCAAAATAGCACGAAACGTGAAGAAGTTGTCGATGCAGTACAATTGAAGCATTCCTAAGGCATCGAATTGGACCGTTATAATCTATTTAGTGTTCTTAGAAGTCTTAACTTGCTAGTTTAGCTTTTGGACAACGTTTCGTCAGGTAAAGAAGCCAATAGACCAAGTTAAGTTCAAAATTGCACGAAACGTGAAAAACTTTTCTATGCATCGAATTGAGCATTCCTAAGGCATCAAACTGGACCGTTATACTCTATGTAGTGTTTTTAGATGTCTTCACTTGCTAGTTTATCTTTTGGACGAACGTTTCGTTAGGGTAAAGAAGCCGAATAGACCAAGCTTAAGTTTGAAAATTGCACGAAACGAGAAAAACTTGTCTATGCATAGAACTGAGCATTCCTAAGGCATCAAATTGGACCGTTATACTCTATTTAGCTGTTCTTAGAAGTCTTAACTTGCTAGTTTAGCTTTTGGACAACGTTTCGTTAGGTAAAGAAGCTAATAGACGAAGTTAAGTTTAAAATTCCACGGAACGTGAAAAACTTGTCCTATGCATCGAATTGAGCATTCCTAAGGCATCAAATTAGACCGTTATACTCTATTTAGTGTTCTTAGAAGTCTTAACTTGCTAGTTCTAGCTTTTGGACAACGTTTCGTTAGGTAAAGAAGCCAATAGACCAAGTTAAGTTCAAAATTGCACGAAACGTGAAAAACTTGTCTATGCATAGAATTGAGCATTCCTAAGGCATCAAATTGGACCGTTATACTCTATTTAGTGTTCTTAGAAGTCTTAACTTGCTAGTTTAGCTTTTGGACAACGTTTCGTTAGGTAAAGAAGCCAATAGACCTAGTTAAGTTCAAAATAGCACTGAAACGTGAAGAACTTGTCTATGCATACGAATTGAGCATTTCTAAGGCATCAAATTGGACCGTTATACTCTATTTAGTGTTCTTAGAAGTTTTAACTTGCTAGTTTAGCTTTTGGACAATGTTTCGTTAGGTAAAGAAGCCAATAGACCAAGTTAAGTTCAAAATTGCACGAAACTGTGAAAAACTTGTCTATGCATAGAACTGAGCATTCCTAAGGCATCAAATTGGACCGTTATACTCTATTTAGTGTTCTTAGAAGTCTTAACTTGCTAGTTTAGCTTTTGGACAACGTTTCGTTAGGTAAAGAAGCCAATAGACCAAGTTAAGTTCAAAATTGCACGAAACGTGAAAAACTTGTCTATGCATCGAATTGAGCATTCCTAAGGCATCAAATTGGACCGTTATACTCTATTTAGTGTTCTTAGAAGTCTTAACTTGCTAGTTTAGCTTTGGACAACGTTTCGTTAGGTAAAGAAGCCAATAGACCAAGTTAAGTTCAAAATTGCACGAAACGTGAAAAACTTGTCTATGCATAGAACTTGAGCATTCCTAAGGCATCAAATTGGACCGTTATACTCTATTTAGTGTTCTTAGAAGTCTTAACTTGCTAGTTTAGCTTTTGGACAACGTTTCGTTAGGTAAAGAAGCCAATAGACCAAGTTAAGTTCAAAATTGCCACGAAACGTGAAAAACTTGTCCTATGCATAGAATTGAGCATTCCTAAGGCATCAAATTGGACCGTTATACTCTATTTAGTGTTCTTAGAAGTCTTAACTTGCTAGTTTAGCTTTGGACAACGTTTCGTTAGGTAAAGAAGCCAATAGACCAAGTTAATTTCAAAATTGCACGAAACAGTGAAAAACTTGTCTATGCATCGAACTGAGCATTCCTAAGGCATAAAATTGGACCGTTATACTCTATTTAGTGTTCTTAGAAGTCTTAACTTGCTAGTTTAGCTTTTGGAAACGTTTCGTTAGGTAAAGAAGCCAATAGACCAAGTTAAGTTCAAAATTGCACGAAACGTGAAAAACTTGTCTATGCATAGAATTGAGCATTCCTAAGGCATCAAATTGGGCCGTTATACTCTATTTAGTGTTCTTAGAAGTCTTAACTTGCTACTTTAGCTTTTGGACAACGTTTCGTTAGGTAAAGAAGCCAATAGACCAAGTTAAGTTCAAAATTGCACGAAACGTGAAAAACTTGTCTATGCATAGAATTGAGCATTCCTAAGGCATCAAATTGGACCGTTATACTCTATTTAGTGTTCTTAGAAGTCTTAACCTTGCTAGTTTAGCTTTTGGACAATGTTTCGTTAGGTAAAGAAGCCAATAGACCAAGTTAAGTTCAAAATTGCACGAAACGTGAAAAACTTGTCTATGCATCGAATTGAGCATTCCTAAGGCATCAAATTGGACCGTTATACTCTATTTAGTGTTCTTAGAAGTCTTAACTTGCTAGTTTAGCTTTTGGACAACGTTTCGTTAGGTAAAGAAGCCAATAGACCAAGTTAAGTTCAAAATTGCACGAAACGTAGAAAAACTTGTCTATGCATAGAACTGAGCATTCCTAAGGCATCAAATTGGACCGTTATACTCTATTTAGTGTTCTTAGAAGTCTTAACTTGCTAGTTTAGCTTTTGGGACAACGTTTCGTAGGTAAAGAAGCCAATAGACCAAGTTAAGTTCAAAATTGCACGAAACGTGAAAAAACTTGTCTATGCATAGAATTGAGCATTCCTAAGGCATCAAATTGGACCGTTATACTCTATTTAGTGTTCTTAGAAGTCTTAACTTGCTAGTTTAGCTTTTGGACAACGTTTCGTTAGGTAAAGAAGCCAATAGACCAAGTTAAGTTCAAAATTGCACGAAACGTGAAAAACTTGTCTATGCATAGAATTGAGCATTCCTAAGGCATCAAATTGGACCGTTATACTCTATTTAGTGTTCTTAGAAGTCTTAACTTGCTAGTTTAGCTTTTGGACAACGTTTCGTTAGGTAAAGAAGCCAATAGACCAAGTTAAGTTCAAATTGCACGAAACGTGAAAAAACTTGTCTATGCATAGAATTGAAGCATTCCTAAGGCATCAAATTGGACCGTTATACTCTATTTAGTGTTCTTAGAAGTCTTAACTTGCTAGTTTAGCTTTTGGACAACGTTTCGTTAGGTAAAGAAGCCAATAGACCAAGTTAAGTTCAAAATTGCACGAAACGTGAAAAACTTGTCTATACATAGAATTGAGCATTCCTAAGGCATCAAATTGGACCGTTATACTCTATTTAGTGTTATTAGAAGTCTTAACTTGCTAGTTTAGCTATTGGACAATGTTTCGTTAGGTAAAGAAGCCAATAGACCAAGTTAAGTTCAAAATTGCACGAAACGTAGAAAAACTTGTCTATGCACTAGAATTGAGCATTCCTAAGGCATCAAATTGGACCGTTATACTCTATTTAGTGTTCTTAGAAGTCTTAACTTGCTAGTTTAGCTTTTGGACAACGTTTCGTTAGGTAAAGAATCCAATAGACGAAGTTAAGTTCAAAATTGCACGAAACGTGAAAAACTTGCCTACGCATCGAACTGAGCATTCCTAAGGCATCAAATTGGACCGTTATACTCTATTTAGTGTTCTTAGAAGTCTTAACTTGCTAGTTTAGCTTTTGGACAACGTTTCGTTAGGTAAAGAAGCCAATAGACCAAGTTAAGTTCAAAATTGCACGAAACGTGAAAAACTTGTCTATGCATAGAATTGAGCATTCCTAAGGCATCAAATTGGACCGTTATACTCTATTTAGTGTTCTACGATGTATTAACTTACTAGTTTAGGCTTTTGAACAACGTTTCGTTAGGTAAGAAGCCAATAGACCAAGTTAAGCTCAAAATTACACGAAACGTGAAAAACTTGTCTATGCATAGAACTGAGCGTCCTAAGTCATCAAATTGGACTGTTATACTCTAATTTAGTGTTCTTAGAAGTCTTAACTTGCTAGTTTAGCTACTGGACAATGTTTCGTTAGGTAAAGAAGCCAATAGACCAAGTTAAGTTCAAAATTGCACGAACGTGAAAAACTTGTCTATGCATAGAATTGAGCATTCCTAAGGCATCAAATTGGACTGTTATACTCTATTTAGTGTTCTTAGAAGTCTTAACTTGCTAGTTTAGCTGTTGGACAATGTTTCGTTAGGGCATTCCTAAGCATCAAATTGGACCGTGATACACTATTTAGTGTTTTTAGAAGTCCTACCTTGGTATTCTAGCTTTTGGAAAACGTTCGTTAGGTAAAGAAGCGAATAGGCCAAGTTAAGTTCAAAATTGCACGAAACGTGAAAAACTTGTCTATGCATAGAATTGAGCATTCCTAAGGCATCAAATTGGACCGTTATACTCTATTTAAGTGTTCCTAGAAGTCTTAACTTGCTAGTTTAGCTTTTGGACAACGTTTCGTTAGGTAAAGAAGCCAATAGACCAAGTTAAGTTCAAAATTGCACGAAACGTGAAAAACTTGTCTATGCATAGAACCTGAGCATTCCTAAGGCAGTCAAATTGGACCGTTATACTCGTATTTAGTGTTCTTAGAAGTCTTAACTTGCTACTTTAGCTTTGGACAACGTTTCGTTAGGCTAAAGAAGCCAATAGACCAAGTTAAGTTTCAAAATTGACACGAAACGTGAAAAACTTGTCTATGCATCAGAATTGAGCATTCCTAAGGCATCAAATTGGACCGTTATACTCTATTTAGTGTTCTTAGAAGTCCTTAACTTGCTAGTTCTAGCTTTTGGACAACGTTTCGTTAGGTAAAGAAGCCAATAGACCAAGTTAAGTTCAAAATTGCACGAAACGTGAAAAACTGTCTATGCATAGAATTGAGCATTCCTAATGCATCAAATTGGACCGTCTATACTCTATTTAGTGTTCTTAGAAGTCTTAACTTGCTAGTTTAGCTTTTGGACAACGTTTCGTTAGGTAAAGAAGCCAATAGACCTAGGTTAAGTTCAAAATAGCACGAAACGTGAAGAACTTTGTCTATTGCATACGAATTGAGCATTCCTAAGGCATCGAATTGGACCGTTATACTCTATTTAGTGTTCTTAGAAGTCTTAACTTGCTAGTTTAGCTTTTGGACAACGTTTCGTCAGGTAAAGAAGCCAATAGACCAAGTTAAGTTCAAAATTGCACGAAACGTGAAAAACTTGTCTATGCATCGAATTGAGCATTCCTAAGGCATCAAACTGACCGTTATACTCTATTTAGTGTTCTTAGAAGTCTTAACTTGCTAGTTTATCTTTTGGACAGACGTTTCGTTAGGTAAAGAAGCCAATAGACCAAGTTAAGTTCGAAATTGCACGAAACGATGAAAAACTTGTCTATGCATAGAATTGAGCATTCCTAAGGCATCAAATTGGACCGTTATACTCTATTTAGTGTTCTTAGAAGTCTTAACTTGCTAGTTTAGCTTTTGGACAACGTTTCGTTAGGTAAAGAAGCCAATAGACCAAGTTAAGTTCAAAATTGCACGAAACGTGAAAAACTTGTCTATGCATAGAATTGAGCATTCCTAAGACATCAAATTGGACCGTTATACTCTATTTAGTGTTCTTAGAAGTCTTAACTTGCTAGTTTAGCTTTTGGACAACGTTTCGTTAGGTAAAGAAGCCAATAGACCAAGTTAAGTTCAAAATTGCACGAAACGTAGAAAACTTGTCTATGCATAGAACTGAGCATTCCTAAGGCATTCAAATTGGACCGTTATACTCTATTTAGTGTTCTTAGAAGTCTTAACTTGCTAGTTTAGCTTTTGGACAACGTTTCGTTAGGTAAAGAAGCCAATAGACCAAGTTAAGTTTCAAAATTGCACGAAACGTGAAAAACTTGTCTATGCATAGAATTGAGCATTCCTAAGGCATCAAATTGGACCGTTATACTCTATTTAGTGTTCTTAGAAGTCTTAACTTGCTAGTTTAGCTTTTGGACAACGTTTCGTTAGGTAAAGAAGCCAATAGACCAAGTTAAGTTCAAAATTGCACGAAACGTGAAAAAACTTAGTCTAATGCATAGAATTGAGCATTCCTAAGGCATCAAATTGGACCGTTATACTCTATTTAGTGTTCTAGAAGTCTTAACTTGCTAGTTTAGGCTTTTGGACAACGTTTCGTTAGGTAAAGAAGCCAATAGACCAAGTTAAGTTCAAAATTGCACGAAACGATGAAAAACTTGTCTATGCATAGAACTGAGCATTCCTAAGGCATCAATTGGACCGTTATACTCTATTTAGTGTTCTTAGAAGTCTTAACTTGCTAGTTTAGCTTTTGGACAACGTTTCGTTAGGTAAAGAAGCCAATAGACCAGTTAAGTTCAAAATTGCACGAAACGTGAAAAACTTGTCTATGCATCAAATTGAGCATTCCTAAGGCATCAAATTGGACCGTTATACTCTATTTAGTGTTCTTAGAAGTCTTAACTTGCTAGTTTAGCTTTGGACAACGGTTTCGTTAGGTAAAGAAGCCAATAGACCAAGTTAAGTTTAAAATTGCACGAAACGTGAAAAACTTGTCTATGCATAGAATTGAGCATTCCTAAGGCATCAAATTGGACCTGTTATACTCTATTTAGTGTTCTTAGAAGTCTTAACTTGCTAGTTTAGCTTTTGGACCAACGTTTCGTTAGGTAAAGAAGCCAATAGACCAAGTTAAGTTCAAAATTGCACGAAACGAGAAAAACTTGTCTATGCATAGAACTGAGCATTCCTAAGGCATCAAATTGGACCGTTATACTCTATTTAGTGTTCTTAGAAGTCTTAATCTTGCTAGTTTAGCTTTTGGACAACGTTTCGTTAGGTAAAGAAGCCAATAGACCAAGTTAAGTTCAAAATTGCACGAAACGTAGAAAAACTTGTCTATGCATAGAACTGAGCATTCCTAAGGCATCAAATTGGACCGTTATACTCTTATTTAGTGTTCTTAGAAGTCTTAACTTGCTAGTTTAGCTTTTGGACAACGTTTCGTTAGGTAAAGAAGCCAATAGACCAAGTTAAGTTCAAAATTGCACGAAACCGTGAAAAACTTGTCTATGCATAGAATTGAGCATTCCTAAGGCATCAAATTGGACCGTTATACTCTATTTAGTGTTCTTAGAAGTCCTTAACTTGCTAGTTTAGCTTTTGGACAACGTTTCGTTAGGTAAGAAGCCAATAGACCAAGTTAAGTTCAAAATTGCACGAAACGTGAAAAACTTGTCTATGCATAGAATTGAGCATTCCTAAGGCATCAAATTGGACCGTTATACTCTATTTAGTGTTCTTAGAAGTCTTAACTTGCTAGTTTAGCTTTGGACAACGTTTCGTTAGGTAAAGAAGCCAATAGACCAAGTTAAGTTTAAAATTGCACGAACGAGAAAAACTTGTCCTATGCATAGAACTAGCATTCCTAAGGAGCATCAAATTGGACCGTTATACTCTATTTAGTGTTCTTAGAAGTCCTAACTTGCTAGCTTTAGCTTTTGGACAATGTTTCGTTAGGTAAAGAAGCCAATAGACCAAGTTAAGTTCAAAAATTGCACGAAACGATGAAAAACTGCTCTATGCATAGAACTGAGCATTCCTAAGGCGTCATAATTGGACCGTTATACTCTATTTAGTGTTCTTAGAAGTCTTAACTTGCTAGTTTAGCTCTTAGGACAACGTTTCGTTAGGTAAAGAATCCATAGACCAAGTTAAGCTTAAAATTTGCACGAAATGATGAAAAACTTGTCTATGCATAAACCGAGCATTCCTAAGGCATCAAATTGGACCGTTATACTCTATTTAGCTGTTCTTAGAAAGTCTTAACTTGCTAGTTTAGCTTTTGGACAATGTTTCGTTAGGTAAAGATGCCAGTAGACCAAGTTAAGTTTTAAAATTGCACGAAACGAGAAACACTTTTCTATGCATAGAACTGAGCATTCCTAAGCCATCAAATTGGATCGTTATACTCTATTTGGCATTCTTAGAAGTCTTAACTTGCTAGTTTAGCTTTTGGACAACGTTTCGTTAGGTAAAGAATGTTGAATATATATGTTGAGTGATTACAAAAGTATGATTGATTGAACTTTGATCCATAATGCTCATGAGAAATCTTAGACCTATATGTCCTACCCAAAATGCATGGGAATTTGATTTGTTGAACTAACATGGACTAGCATTGCAAGAAGCCCTAACAAGGCTTACATAGCATGTCTTGAGTTTAATTGTGTGTAGGATGATCAAGTTGATCAAGTATCAACATGGTGACCTTGACCGAACTGTAATGAAGACTTAATCATGGTCAAACATGATTAAGAAAGTCATTTTCGTGGTCAATCATAGTCATAATAGATTGGAGCAATTGAAGTAAAGTTGAGTTTCTGGTCAGAGTCAAAGTCAACAGACTGACGTGGCAGATGACATGGACGTGATGACATGGCATATGAAGTGGATACATGAAATGGATTAGTGGAGCCAATAAGAGCTACAAGTCAAGAATAGAGATTTAAAGCCAAAAAGCAAGAAGAGACATGCAATAAATGCCTCACATTTTCAAGACCTTTTTGCTACAAAAGAGATATAGTTTGCTGGAAAAGCACTTTGGAAAGAGACAAAGGAAGGTGATTTATTTCAAAGGTTTTCCTCATCCAATGGTCCACATTCCTTCCCTCCAAAATATCTTTTTGATCCATTGGTTCAAGATTAAACCTTTCCACTACACCTTTTTATCCAATGGCTATCTTTAAATCTTCCTCATCTAATGGCCATTATTCCTCCCAGCAAAGAGAGACTTGTTGTAATCATTTTCACACTTCTCTAAGCCTTCTAACAGCTATATTGATCCAAGGGTCCATATTTTTTCATATCTAATCCAATGGCCCTCATTTCATGAGCTTACACTCCACAATTTCTACAAAAATTAACTCTTTGTCTATGGTGCATAGAGTTGGCCGAAAATTACTCTTTCTCTCTTAAGTGTTCTTCATCTCTCAAGCTTTCATTCTCTCACTCATTCATTCCTTGATTACATACTTGATT
Source organism: Tripterygium wilfordii (assembly GCF_013401445.1). Classification (NCBI taxonomy): domain Eukaryota; kingdom Viridiplantae; phylum Streptophyta; class Magnoliopsida; order Celastrales; family Celastraceae; genus Tripterygium; species Tripterygium wilfordii. The sequence continues at coordinate 110,437 of NW_024056384.1, forward strand.
TTGAAGAGAGATCATATACTAGCCAAGCAAAGCTTTATTGTTACTCTTGAGCCTTTCAAATCTGATTTTCATCATATTCTCAAGAGTCATTTCCTTTGTGATATAATCTGGTTTCCAGCCCTTCTAAGGCTACATTCATCATCTCCATTTCATCATTCAAGCCTTGTGATAACTGATTTTCGTTGGTTGTTACACTACTCAAAGTTTCACAAACCCTAACAACCAAAAATCTCAAATCTGAGTTTTGTGCTTACCATTCCCATTCCAGCTTTTCAAGAGCTTCATTTGAGCCCTATACACTTACAAATCCAGCTACAAAAGAGCCAGCCTTTGAACCTAAACTTACCTCATATCCGGCTACACTTAGAGCCTTATTTGAGTTTGTATTTGTTGATTGAGTTAGTGTGGTGAGCTATAAACCACACGGTGTGTAAAGTTTGGTGTTTGAGCTACAAAAACACTGGTTGTATGAGTTCCGCTTGACTCGGTTGAACAAGCCATAGTGGAGTGTTTGAAATTCCCAAGTGGGACTTGGGGAGTGGAGTAGGCTTGGGTTAAGCCGAACCACTATAAATCTCTTGCCTCTTTACTTTCCAGCAATTTCAATTAGCATTGCATTCTCATATCATACATACTTGAAATTGATCATTTAGGTTGCTAGAGTCAAGCTTGTTTAATTAATTGTCAAATATGATTTTGTGCCCTAATTACATTTGTTTTGCAAGTGACATATACATACTTGATCATCTTGCTTGGTTCTTGATCTTAAAGTTATCTATCTTGTTTATATCAATTGTCCTTGACTTGCTTGAGCTTATTTGATTGCTTTGTGCTCAAATCTGCCATTAGGAGGACCATACAATCATATTAGGATTTTATATGTGATTTGCTCAAATTGATTGTTCTACTTGACTTCTATACATCTACACTAGTACTCAATTTGGTATTTAGCTTCCGCTTAGAGTGAAACTGAAAAAAGAGGTGACCTAGTCTAAAATTGACAAAGGACACAATTCACCCCCCTCTTGTGGTGCCATCCGATCCAACAAAGAAGCCAATAGACCAAGTTAAGTTCAAAATTGCACGAAACGTGAAAACTAGTCCATGCATCGAATTGAGCATTCTAAGGCATCAATTTGACTGTTATACTCTATTTAGTGTTCTTAGAAGTCTTAACTTGCTAGTTTAGCTGTGGGACAACGTTTGGTTAGGTAAAGAAGCCAATAGACCAGTAAGTTTAAAATTGCACGAAACGAGAAAAACTTGTCTATGCATAGACCGAGCATTCCTAAGGCATCAAATTGGACCGTGATACTCTATTTAGTGTTCTTAGAAGTCTTAACTTGCTAGTCTAGGCTTTTGGACAACGTTTTTCGTTAGGTAAAGAAGCCAAGAGACCAAGTTAAGTTCAAAATTGCACGAAACGTGAAAAAACTTGTCTATGCATAGAAATTGAGCATTCCTAAGGAATCAAATTGGACCGTCATACTCTATTCAGTGTTCTTAGAAGTTCTTAACTTGCTAGTTTTAGCTTTTGGACAACGTTTCGTTAGGTAAAGAAGCCAATAGACAAGTTAAGTTCAAAATTGCATGAAATGATGAAAAACTTGTCTATGCATAGAACTGAGCATTCCGTAAGGCGTCAATTGGACCGTTATACTCTATTTAGTGTTCTTAGAAGTCTTAACTTGCTAGTTTAGCTTTTGGACAACGTTTCGTTAGGTAAAGAAGCCAATAGACCAAGTTAAGTTTAAAATTGCACGAAACGAGAAAACTTGTCGATGCATAGAACTGAGCATTCCTAAGGCATCAAATTGGACCGTTATACTCTATTTAGCGTTCTTAGAAGTCTTAACTTGCTAGTTTAGCTTTTGGACAACGTTTCGTTAGGTAAAGAAGCCAATAGACCAAGTTAAGTTCAAATTGCACGAAACGTGAAAAACTAGTCTATGCATCGAATTGAGCATTCCTAAGGCATCAAATTTGACCGTTATACTCTATTTAGTGTTCTTAGAAGTCTTAACTTGCTAGTTTAGCTTTTGACAACGTTTCGTTTAGGTTAAAGAAGCCAATAGACCAAGTTAAGTTCAAAATTGCAGACGAAACGGAAAAACTTGTCTATGCATAGAACTGAGCATTCCTAAGGCATCAAATTGGACCGTTATACTCTATTTAGTGTTCTTAGAAGTCTTAACTTGCTAGTTTAGCTTTTGGACAACGTTTCGTTAGGTAAAGAAGCAATAGACTAAGTTAAGTTCAAAATTGCACGAAACGTGAAAAACTTGTCTATGCATAGAATTGAGCATTCCTAAGATCAAAATTGGACCGTCATACTCTATGTAGTGTTCTTAGAAGTCTTAACTTGCTAGTTTGCTTTTGTACAACGTTTCGTTAGGTAAAGAAGCCAATAGACCAGTTAAGTTCAAAATTGCACGAAACGTGAAAACTTGTCTATGAATCGAATTGAGCATTCCTATGGCATCAAATTGGACCGTTATACTCTATTTAGTGTTCTTAGAAGTCTTAAGCTTGCCTAGTTTAGGTCTTTGGACAACGTTTCGTTAGGTAAAGAAGCCAATAGACCAAGTCTAAGTTTAAAAATTGCACGAAACGAGATAAAACTTGTCTATGCATAGAATTCTGAGCATTCCTAAGGCATCAATTGGACCGTTATACTCTATTTAGTGTTCTTAGAAGTCTTAACTTGCTAGTTTAGCTTTTGGACAACGTTTCGTGAGGTAAAGAAGCCAATAGGACCAAGTTAAGTTCAAAATTGCACGAAACGTGAAAAACTTGTCTATGCATAGAATTGAGCATTCCTAAGGCATCAAATTGGACCGTTATACTCTATTTAGTGTTCTTAGAAGTCTTAACTTGCTAGTTTAGCTTTCTGGACAACGTTTCGTTAGGTAAAGAAGCCAATAGACCAAGTTAAGTTCAAAATTGCACGAAACGTGAAAAACTTGTCTATGCATAGAATTGAGCATTCCTAAGGCATCAAATTGGACCGTTATACTCTATTTAGTGTTCTAGAAGTCTTAACTTGCTAGTTTAGCTTTTGGAAAACGTTTCGTTAGGTAAAGAAGCCAATAGACCAAGTTAAGTTCAAAATTGCACGAAACGTGAAAAACTTGTCTATGCATAGAACTGAGCATTCCTAAGGCATCAAATTGGACCGTTATACTCTATTTAGTGTTCTTAGAAGTCTTAACTTGCTAGTTTAGCTTTTGGACAACGTTTCGTTTAGGTAAAGAAGCCAATAGACCAAGTTAAGTTCAAAATTGCACGAAACGGTGAAAAACTTGTCTATGCATAGAACTGAGCATTCCTAAGGCATCAATTGGACCGTTATACTCTATTTAGTGTTCTTAGAAGTCTTAACTTGCTAGTTTAGCTTTTGGACAACGTTTCGTTAGGTAAAGAAGCCAATAGACCAAGTTAAGTTCAAAATTGCACGAAACTGTGAAAAACTTGTCTATGCATAGAATTGAGCATCCTAAGGCATCAAATTGGACCGTTATACTCTATTTAGTGTTCTTAGAAGTCTTAACTTGCTAGTTTAGCTTTTGGACAACGTTTCGTTAGGTAAAGAAGCCAATAGACCAAGTTAAGTTCAAAATTGCACGAAACGTGAAAAACTTGTCTATGCATAGAACTGAGCATTCCTAAGGCATCAAATTGGACCGTTATACTCTATTTAGTGTTCTTAGAAGTCTTAACTTTGCTAGTTAGCTTTTGGACAACGTTTCGTTAGGTAAAGAAGCCAATAGACCAAGTTAAGTTCAAAATTGCACGAAACGTGAAAAACTTGTCTATCGCATAGAATTGAGCATTCCTAAGGCATCAAATTGGACCGTTATACTCTATTTAGTGTTCTTAGAAGTCCTTAACTTGCTAGTTTAGCTTTTGGACAACGTTTCGTTAGGTAAAGAAGCCAATAGACCAAGTTAAGTTCAAATTGCACGAAACGTGAAAAACTTGTCTATGCATAGAATGAGCATTCCTAAGGCATCAAATTTGGACCGTTATACTCTATTTAGTGTTCTTATAAGTCTTAACTTGCTAGTTTAGCTTTTGGACAACGTTTCGTTAGGTAAAGAAGCCAATAGACCAAGTTAAGTTCAAAATTGCACGAAAGTGAAAAAACTTGTCTATGCATAGAATTGAGCATTCCTAAGGCATCAAATTGGACCGTTATACTCTATTTAGTGTTCTTAGAAAGTCTTAACTTGCTAGTTAGCTTTTGGACAACGTTTCGTTAGGTAAAGAAGCCAATAGACCAAGTTAAGTTAAAATTGCACGAAACGATGAAAAACTTGTCTATGCATAGAACTTGAGCATTCATAAGGCATCAAATTGACCGTTATACTCTATTTAGTGTTCTTAGAAGTCTTAACTTGCTAGTTTAGCTTTTGGACAACGTTTCGTTAGTAAAGAAGCCAATAGACCAAGTTAAGTTCAAAATTGCACGAAACGTGAAAAACTTGTCTATGCATCGAACTGAGCATTCCTAAGGCATCAAATTGGACCGTTATACTCTATTTAGTGTTCTTAGAAGTCTTAACTTGCTAGTTTAGCTTTGGACAACGTTTCGTTAGGTAAAGAAGCCAATAGACCAAGTTAAGTTCAAAATTGCACGAAACGTGAAAAACTTGTCTATGCATCGAATTGAGCATTCCTAAGGCATCAAATTGGACCGTTATACTCTATTTAGTGTTCTTAGAAGTCTTAACTTGCTAGTTTAGCTTTTGGACAACGTTTCGTTAGGTAAAGAAGCCAATAGACCAAGTTAAGTTTAAAATTGCACGAAACGGGAAAAACTTGTCTATGCATAGAATTGAGCATTCCTAAGGCATCAATTGGACCGTTATACTCTATTTAGTGTTCTTAGAAGTCTTAACTTGCTAGTTTAGCTTTTGGACAACGTTTCGTTAGGTAAAGAAGCCAATAGACCAAGTTAAGTTCAAAATTGCACGAAACGATGAAAAACTTGTCTATGCATAGAACTGAGCATTCCTAAGGCATCAATTGGACCCGTTATACTCTATTTAGTGTTCTTAGAAGTCTTAACTTGCTAGTTTAGCTTTTGGACAACGTTTCGTTAGGTAAAGAAGCCAATAGACCAAGTTAAGTTCAAAATTGCACGAAACGTGAAAAACTTGTCTATGCATAGAATTGAGCATTCCTAAGGCATCAAATTGGACCGTTATACTCTATTTAGTGTTCTTAGAAGTCTTAACTTGCTAGTTTAGCTTTTGGACAACGTTTCGTTAGGTAAAGAAGCCAATAGACCAAGTTAAGTTCAAAATTGCACGAAACGTGAAAAACTTGTCTATGCATAGAATTGAGCATTCCTAAGGCATCAAATTGGACCGTTATACTCTATTTAGTGTTCTTAGAAGTCTTAACTTGCTAGTTTAGCTTTTGGACAACGTTTCGTTAGGTAAAGAAGCCAATAGACCAAGTTAAGTTCAAAATTGCACGAAACGTGAAAAACTTGTCTATGCATAGAACTTGAGCATTCCTAAGGCATCATATTGGACCGTTATACTCTATTTAGTGTTCTTAGAAGTCTTAACTTGCTAGTTTAGCTTTTGGACAACGTTTCGTTAGGTAAAGAAGCCAATAGACCAAGTTAAGTTCAAAATTGCCACGAAACGTGAAAAACTTGTCTATGCATAGAATTGAGCATTCCTAAGGCATCAAATTGGACCGTTATACTCTATTTAGTGTTCTTAGAAGTCTTAACTTGCTAGTTTAGCTTTTGGACAACGTTTCGTTAGGTAAAGAAGCCAATAGACCAAGTTAAGTTCAAAATTGCACGAAACGTGAAAAACTTGTCTATGCATAGAATTGAGCATTCCTAAGGCATCAAATTGGACCGTTATACTCTATTTAGTGTTCTTAGAAGTCTTAACTTGCTAGTTTTAGCTTTTGGACAACGTTTTCGTTAGGTAAAGAAGCCCAATAGACCAAGTTAAGTTCAAATTGCACGAAACGTGAAAAACTTGTCTATGCATCGAATTGAGCATTCCTAAGGCATCAAATTGGACCGTTATACTCTATTTAGTGTTCCTTAGAAGTCTTAACTTGCTAGTTTAGCTTTTGGACAACGTTTCGTTTAGGTAAAGAAGCCAATAGACCAAGTTAAGTTCAAAATTGCACGAACGTGAAAAACTTGTCTATGCATAGAATTGAGCATTCCTAAGGCATCAAATTGGACCGTTATACTCTATTTTAGTGTTCTTAGAAGTCTTAACTTGCTAGTTTAGCTATTGGACGAACGTTTCGTTAGGTAAAGAAGCCAATAGACCAAGTTAAGTTCAAAATTGCACGAAACTGTGAAAAACTTGTCTATGCATAGAATTGAGCATTCCTAAGGCATCAAATTGGACCGTTATACTCTATTTAGTGTTCTTAGAAGTCTTAACTTGCTAGTTAGCTTTTTGGACAACGTTTCGTTAGGTAAAGAAGCCAATAGACCAAGTTAAGTTCCAAATTGCACGAAACGTGAAAAACTTGTCTATGCATAGAATTGAGCATTCCTAAGGCATCAAAATTCGGGAACAGTTAATACTCTATTTAGTGTTCTTAGAAGTCTTAACTTGCTACGTTTTAGCTTTTGGACAACGTTTCGTTAGGTAAAGAAGCCAATAGACCAAGTTAAGTTCAAATTGCACGAAACGTGAAAAACTTGTCTATGCATAGAATTGAGCATTCCTAAGGCATCAAATTGGACCGTTATACTCTATTTAGTGTTCTTAGAAGTCTTAACTTGCTAGTTTAGCTATTGGACAACGTTTCGTTAGGTAAAGAAGCCAATAGACCAAGTTAAGTTCAAAATTGCACGAAACGTGAAAAACTTGTCTATGCATAGAATTGAGCATTCCTAAGGCATCAAATTGGACCGTTATACTCTATTTAGTGTTCTTAGAAGTCTTAACTTGCTAGTTTAGCTTTTGGACAACTGTTTCGTTAGGTAAAGAAGCCAATAGACCAAGTTAAGTTCAAAATTGCACGAAACGTGAAAAACTTGTCTATGCATAGAATTGAGCATTCCTAAGGCATCAAATTGGACCGTTATACTCTATTTAGTGTTCTTAGAAGTCTTAACTTGCTAGTTTATCTTTTGGACAACGTTTCGTTAGGTAAAGAAGCAATAGACCAAGTTAAGTTCAAAATTGCACGAAACGTGAAAAACTTGTCTATGCATAGAATTGAGCATTCCTAAGGCATCAAATTGGACCGTTATACTCTATTTAGTGTTCTTAGAAGTCTTAACTTGCTAGTTTAGCTTTTGGACAACGTTTCGTTAGGTAAAGAAGCCAATAGACCAAGTTAAGTTTAAAATTGCACGAAACGTGAAAAACTTGTCTATGCATAGAATTGAGCATTCCTAAGGCATCAAATTGGACCGTTATACTCTATTTAGTGTTCTTAGAAGTCTTAACTTGCTAGTTTAGCTTTTGGACAACGTTTCGTTAGGTAAAGAAGCCAATAGACCAAGTTAAGTTCAAAATTGCACGAAACGTGAAAAACTTGTCTATGCATAGAATTGAGCATTCCTAAGGCATCAAATTGGACCGTTATACTCTATTTAGTGTTCTTAGAAGTCTTAACTTGCTAGTTTTAGCTTTTGGACAACGTTTCGTTAAGGTAAAGAAGCCAATAGACCAAGTTAAGTTCAAAATTGCACGAAACGTAGAAAAACTTGTCTATGCATAGAATTGAGCATTCCTAAGGCATCAAATTGGACCGTTATACTCTATTTAGTGTTCTTAGAAGTCTTAACTTGCTAGTTTAGCTTTTGGACAACGTTTCGTTAGGTAAAGAAGCCAATAGACCAAGTTAAGTTCAAAATTGCACGAAACGTGAAAAACTTGTCTATGCATAGAATTGAGCATTCCTAAGGCATCATATTGGACCGTTATACTCTATTTAGTGTTCTTAGAAGTCTTAACTTGCTAGTTTAGCTTTTGGACAACGTTTCGTTAGGTAAAGAAGCCAATAGACCAAGTTAAGTTCAAAATTGCACGAAACGTGAAAAACTTGTCTATGCATAGAATTGAGCATTCCTAAGGCATCAAATTGGACCGTTATACTCTATTTAGTGTTCTTAGAAGTCTTAACTTGCTAGTTTAGCTTTTGGACAACGTTTCGTTAGGTAAAGAAGCCAATAGACCAAGTTAAGTTCAAAATTGCACGAACGTGAAAAACTTGTCTATGCATAGAATTGAGCATTCCTAAGGCATCAAATTGGACCGTTATACTCTATTTAGTGTTCTTAGAAGTCTTAACTTGCTAGTTTAGCTTTTGGACAACGTTTCGTTAGGTAAAGAAGCCAATAGACCAAGTTAAGTTCAAAATTGCACGAAACGTGAAAAACTTGTCTATGCATAGAATTGAGCATTCCTAAGGCATCAAATTGGACCGTTATACTCTATTTAGTGTTCTTAGAAGTCTTAACTTGCTAGTTTAGCTTTTGGACAACGTTTTGTTAGGTAAGAAGCCAATAGACCAAGTTAAGTTCAAAATTGCACGAACGTGAAAAACTTGTCTATGCATAGAATGAGCATTCCTAAGGCATCAAATTGGACCGTTATACTCTATTTAGTGTTCTTAGAAGTCTTAACTTGCTAGTTTAGCTTTTGGACAACGTTTCGTTAGGTAAAGAAGCCAATAGACCAAGTTAAGTTCAAATGTACGAAACGGTGAAAAACTTGTCTATGCATAGAATTGAGCATTCCTAAGGCATCAAATTGGACCGTTATACTCTATTTAGTGTTCTTAGAAGTCTTAACTTGCTAGTTTAGCTTTTGGACAACGTTTCGTTAGGTAAAGAAGCCAATAGACCAAGTTAAGTTCAAAATTGCACGAAACGTGAAAAACTTGTCTATGCATAGAATTGAGCATTCCTAAGGCATCAAATTGGACCGTTATACTCTATTTAGTGTTCTTAGAAGTCTTAACTTGCTAGTTTAGCTTTTGGACAACGTTTCGTTAGGTAAAGAAGCCAATAGACCAAGTTAAGTTCAAAATTGCACGAAACGTGAAAAACTTGTCTATGCATAGAATTGAGCATTCCTAAGGCATCAAATTGGACCGTTATACTCTATTTAGTGTTCTTAGAAGTCTTAACTTGCTAGTTTAGCTTTTGGGACAACGTTTCGTTAGGTAAAGAAGCCAATAGACCAAGTTAAGTTCAAAATTGCACGAAACGTGAAAAACTTGTCTATGCATAGAATTGAGCATTCCTAAGGCATCAAATTGGACCGTTATACTCTATTTAGTGTTCTTAGAAGTCTTAACTTGCTAGTTTAGCTTTTGGACAACGTTTCGTTAGGTAAAGAAGCCAATAGACCAAGTTAAGTTCAAAATTGCACGAAACGTGAAAAACTTGTCTATGCATAGAATTGAGCATTCCTAAGGCATCAAATTGGACCGTTATACTCTATTTAGTGTTCTTAGAAGTCTTAACTTGCTAGTTTAGCTTTTGGACAACGTTTCGTTAGGTAAAGAAGCCAATAGACCAAGTTAAGTTCAAATTGCACGAAACGTGAAAAACTTGTCTATGCATAGAATTGAGCATTCCTAAGGCATCAAATTGGACCGTTATACTCTATTTAGTGTTCTTAGAAGTCTTAACTTGCTAGTTTAGCTTTTGGACAACGTTTCGTTAGGTAAAGAAGCCAATAGACCAAGTTAAGTTCAAAATTGCACGAAACGTGAAAAACTTGTCTATGCATAGAATTGAGCATTCCTAAGGCATCAAATTGGACCGTTATACTCTATTTAGTGTTCTTAGAAGTCTTAACTTGCTAGTTTAGCTTTTGGACAACGTTTCGTTAGGTAAAGAAGCCAATAGACCAAGTTAAGTTCAAAATTGCACGAAACGTGAAAAACTTGTCTATGCATAGAATTGAGCATTCCTAAGGCATCATAATTGGACCGTTTATACTCTATTTAGTGTTCTTAGAAGTCTTAACTTGCTAGTTTAGCTTTTGGACAACGTTTCGTTAGGTAAAGAAGCCAATAGACCAAGTTAAGTTCAAAATTGCACGAAACGTGAAAAACTTGTCTATGCATAGAATTGAGCATTCCTAAGGCATCAAATTGGACCGTTATACTCTATTTAGTGTTCTTAGAAGTCTTAACTTGCTAGTTTAGCTTTTGGACAACGTTTCGTTAGGTAAAGAAGCCAATAGACCAAGTTAAGTTCAAAATTGCACGAAACGTGAAAAACTTGTCTATGCATAGAATTGAGCATTCCTAAGGCATCAAATTGGACCGTTATACCTCTATTTAGTGTTCTTAGAAGTCTTAACTTGCTAGTTTAGCTTTTGGACAACGTTTTCGTTAGGTAAAGAAGCCAATAGACCAAGTTAAGTTCAAAATTGCACGAACGTGAAAAACTTGTCTATGCATAGAATTGAGCATTCCTAAGGCATCAAATTGGACCGTTATACTCTATTTAGTGTTCTTAGAAGTCTTAACTTGCTAGTTTAGCTATTGGACAACGTTTCGTTAGGTAAAGAAGCCAATAGACCAAGTTAAGTTCAAAATTGCACGAAACGTGAAAAACTTGTCTATGCATAGAATTGAGCATTCCTAAGGCATCAAATTGGACCGTTATACTCTATTTAGTGTTCTTAGAAGTCTTAACTTGCTAGTTTAGCTTTTGGACAACGTTTCGTTAGGTAAAGAAGCCAATAGACCAAGTTAAGTTCAAAATTGCACGAAACGTGAAAAACTTGTCTATGCATAGAATTGAGCATTCCTAAGGCATCAAATTGGACCGTTATACTCTATTTAGTGTTCTTAGAAGTCTTAACTTGCTAGTCTTAGCTTTTGGACAACGTTTTCGTTAGGTAAAGAAGCCAATAGACCAAGTTAAGTTCAAAATTGCACGAAACGTGAAAAACTTGTCTATGCATAGAATTGAGCATTCCTAAGGCATCAAATTGGACCGTTATACTCTATTTAGTGTTCTTAGAAGTCTTAACTTGCTAGTTTAGCTTTTGGACAACGTTTCGTTAGGTAAAGAAGCCAATAGACCAAGTTAAGTTCAAAATTGCACGAAACGTGAAAAACTTGTCTATGCATAGAATTGAGCATTCCTAAGGCATCAAATTGGACCGTTATACTCTATTTAGTGTTCTTAGAAGTCTTAACTTGCTAGTTTAGCTTTTGGACAACGTTTCGTTAGGTAAAGAAGCCAATAGACCAAGTTAAGTTCAAAATTGCACGAAACGTGAAAAACTTGTCTATGCATAGAATTGAGCATTCCTAAGGCATCAAATTGGACCGTTATACTCTATTTAGTGTTCTTAGAAGTCTTAACTTGCTAGTTTAGCTTTTGGACAACGTTTCGTTAGGTAAAGAAGCCAATAGACCAAGTTAAGTTCAAAATTGCACGAAACGTGAAAAACTTGTCTATGCATCGAATTGAGCATTCCTAAGGCATCAAATTGGACCGTTATACTCTATTTAGTGTTCTTAGAAGTCTTAACTTGCTAGTTTAGCTTTTGGACAACGTTTCGTTAGGTAAAGAAGCCAATAGACCAAGTTAAGTTCAAAATTGCACGAAACGTGAAAAACTTGTCTATGCATAGAATTGAGCATTCCTAAGGCATCAATTGGACCGTTATACTCTATTTAGTGTTCTTAGAAGTCTTAACTTGCTAGTTTAGCTTTTGGACAACGTTTCGTTAGGTAAAGAAGCCAATAGACCAAGTTAAGTTCAAAATTGCACGAAACGTGAAAAACTTGTCTATGCATAGAATTGAGCATTCCTAAGGCATCAAATTGGACCGTTATACTCTATTTAGTGTTCTTAGAAGTCTTAACTTGCTAGTTTAGCTTTTTGGACAACGTTTCGTTAGGTAAAGAAGCCAATAGACCAAGTTAAGTTCAAAATTGCACGAAACGTGAAAAACTTGTCTATGCATAGAATTGAGCATTCCTAAGGCATCAAATTGGACCGTTATACTCTATTTAGTGTTCTTAGAAGTCTTAACTTGCTAGTTTAGCTTTTGGACAACGTTTCGTTAGGTAAAGAAGCCAATAGACCAAGTTAAGTTCAAAATTGCACGAAACGTGAAAAACTTGTCTATGCATAGAATTGAGCATTCCTAAGGCATCAAATTGGACCGTTATACTCTATTTAGTGTTCTTAGAAGTCTTAACTTGCTAGTTTAGCTTTTGGACAACGTTTCGTTAGGTAAAGAAGCCAATAGACCAAGTTAAGTTCAAAATTGCACGAAACGTGAAAAACTTGTCTATGCATAGAATTGAGCATTCCTAAGGCATCAAATTGGACCGTTATACTCTATTTAGTGTTCTTAGAAGTCTTAACTTGCTAGTTTAGCTTTTGGACAACGTTTCGTTAGGTAAAGAAGCCAATAGACCAAGTTAAGTTCAAAATTGCACGAAACGTGAAAAACTTGTCTATGCATAGAATTGAGCATTCCTAAGGCATCAAATTGGACCGTTATACTCTATTTAGTGTTCTTAGAAGTCTTAACTTGCCTAGTTTAGCTTTTGGACAACGTTTCGTTAGGTAAAGAAGCCAATAGACCAAGTTAAGTTCAAAATTGCACGAAACGTGAAAAACTTGTCTATGCATAGAATTGAGCATTCCTAAGGCATCAAATTGGACCGTTATACTCTATTTAGTGTTCTTAGAAGTCTTAACTTGCTAGTTTAGCTTTTGGACAACGTTTCGTTAGGTAAAGAAGCCAATAGACCAAGTTAAGTTCAAAATTGCACGAAACGTGAAAAACTTGTCTATGCATAGAATTGAGCATTCCTAAGGCATCAAATTGGACCGTTATACTCTATTTAGTGTTCTTAGAAGTCTTAACTTGCTAGTTTAGCTTTTGGACAACGTTTCGTTAGGTAAAGAAGCCAATAGACCAAGTTAAGTTCAAAATTGCACGAAACGTGAAAAACTTGTCTATGCATAGAATTGAGCATTCCTAAGGCATCAAATTGGACCGTTATACTCTATTTAGTGTTCTTAGAAGTCTTAACTTGCTAGTTTAGCTTTTTGGACAACGTTTCATTAGGTAAAGAAGCCAATAGACCAAGTTAAGTTCAAAATTGCACGAACGTGAAAAACTTGTCTATGCATAGAATTGAGCATTCCTAAGGCATCAAATTGGACCGTTATACTCTATTTAGTGTTCTTAGAAGTCTTAACTTGCTAGTTTAGCTTTTGGACAACGTTTCGTTAGGTAAAGAAGCCAATAGACCAAGTTAAGTTCAAAATTGCACGAAACGTGAAAAACTTGTCTATGCCATAGAATTGAGCATTCCTAAGGCATCAATTGGACCGTTATACTCTATTTAGTGTTCTTAGAAGTCTTAACTTGCTAGTTTAGCTTTTTGGACAACGTTTCGTTAGGTAAAGAAGCCAATAGACCAAGTTAAGTTCAAAATTGCACGAAACGTGAAAACTTGTCTATGCATAGAATTGAGCATTCCTAAGGCATCAAATTGGACCGTTATACTCTATTTAGTGTTCTTAGAAGTCTTAACTTGCTAGTTTAGCTTTTGGACAACGTTTCGTTAGGTAAAGAAGCCAATAGACCAAGTTAAGTTTCAAATTGCACGAAACGTGAAAAACTTGTCTATGCATAGAATTGAGCATTCCTAAGGCATCAATTGGACCGTTATACTCTATTTAGTGTTCTTAGAAGTCTTAACTTGCTAGTTTAGCTTTTGGACAACGTTTCGTTAGGTAAAGAAGCCAATAGACCAAGTTAAGTTCAAAATTGCACGAAACGTGAAAAACTTGTCTATGCATAGAATTGAGCATTCCTAAGCATCAAATTGGACCGTTATACTCTATTTAGTGTTCTTAGAAGTCTTAACTTGCTAGTTTAAGCTTTTGGACAACGTTTCGTTAGGTAAAGAAGCCAATAGACCAAGTTTAAGTTTCAAAATTGCACGAAACGTGAAAAACTTGTCTATGCATAGAATTGAGCATTCCTAAGGCATCAAATTGGACCGTTATACTCCTATTTAGTGTTCTTAGAAGTCTTAACTTGCTAGTTTAGCTTTTGGACAACGTTTCGTTAGGTAAAGAAGCCAATAGACCAAGTTAAGTTCAAAATTGCACGAAACGTTGAAAAACTTGTCTATGCATCGAATTGAGCATTCCTAAGGCATCAAATTGGACCGTTATACTCTATTTAGTGTTCTTAGAAGTCTTAACTTGCTAGTTTAGCTTTTGGACAACGTTTCGTTAGGTAAAGAAGCCAATAGACCAAGTTAAGTTCAAAATTGCACGAAACGTGAAAAACTTGTCTATGCATAGAATTGAGCATTCCTAAGGCATCAATTGGACCGTTATACTCTATTTAGTGTTCTTAGAAGTCTTAACTTGCTAGTTTAGCTTTTGGACAACGTTTCGTTAGGTAAAGAAGCCAATAGACCAAGTTAAGTTCAAAATTGCACGAAACGTGAAAAACTTGTCTATGCATAGAATTGAGCATTCCTAAGGCATCATATTGGACCGTTATACTCTATTTAGTGTTCTTAGAAGTCTTAACTTGATACTTTAGCTTTTGGTCAACTTTTCGTTAGGTAAAGAAGCCAATAGACCAAGTTAAGTTCAAAATTGCACGAAACGTGAAAAACTTGTCTATGCATCGAATTGAGCATTCCTAAGGCATCAAATTGGACGTTATACTCTATTTAGTGTTCTTAGAAGTCTTAACTTGCTAGTTTAGCTTTTGGACAACGTTTCGTTAGGTAAAGAAGCCAATAGACAAAGTTAAGTTCAAAATTGCACGAAACGTGAAAAACTTGTCTATGCATAGAATTGAGCATTCCTAAGGCATCAAATTGGACCGTTATACTCTATTTAGTGTTCTTAGAAGTCTTAACTTGCTAGTTTAGCTTTTGGACAACGTTTCGTTAGGTAAAGAAGCCAATAGACCAAGTTAAGTTCAAAATTGCACAAAACGTGAAAAACTTGTCTATGCATAGAATTGAGCATTCCTAAGGCATCAAATTGGACCGTTATACTCTATTTAGTGTTCTTAGAAGTCTTAACTTGCTAGTTTAGCTTTTGGACAACGTTTCGTTAGGTAAAGAAGCCAATAGACCAAGTTAAGTTCAAAATTGCACGAAACGTGAAAAACTTGTCTATGCATAGAATTGAGCATTCCTAAGGCATCAAATTGGACCGTTATACTCTATTTAGTGTTCTTAGAAGTCTTAACTTGCTAGTTTAGCTTTTGGACAACGTTTCGTTAGGTAAAGAAGCCAATAGACCAAGTTAAGTTCAAAATTGCACGAAACGTGAAAAACTTGTCTATGCATAGAACTGAGCATTCCTAAGGCATCAAATTGGACCGTTATACTCTATTTAGTGTTCTTAGAAGTCTTAACTTGCTAGTTTAGCTTTTGGACAACGTTTCGTTAGTAAAGAAGCCAATAGACCAAGTTAAGTTCAAAATTGCACGAAACGTGAAAAACTTGTCTATGCATAGAATTGAGCATTCCTAAGGCATCAAATTGGACCTTTATACTCTATTTAGTGTTCTTAGAAGTCTTAACTTGCTAGTTTAGCTTTTGGACAACGTTTCGTTAGGTAAAGAAGCCAATAGACCAAGTTAAGTTCAAAATTGCACGAAACGTGAAAAACTTTTCTATGCATAGAATTGAGCATTCCTAAGGCATCAAATTGGACAGTTATACTCTATTTAGTGTTCTTAGAAGTCTTAACTTGCTAGTTTAGCTTTTGGAAACGTTTCGTTAGGTAAAGAAGCCAATAGACCAAGTTAAGTTCAAAATTGCACGAAACGTGAAAAACTTGTCTATGCATAGAATTAAGCATTCCTAAGGCATCAAATTGGACCGTTATACTCTATTTAGTGTTCTTAGAAGTCTTAAACTGTTAGTTTAGCTTTTGGACAATGTTTCGTTAGGTAAAGAAGCCAATAGACCAAGTTAAGTTCAAAATTGCACGAAACGTGAAAAACTTGTCTATGCATAGAATTGAGCATTCCTAAGGCATCATATTGGACCGTTACACTCTATTTAGTGTTCTTAGAAGTCTAAACTTGCTAGTTTAGCTTTTGGACAACGTTTCGTTAGGTAAAGAAGCCAATAGACCAAGTGAAGTTCAAAATTGCACGAAACGTGAAAAACTTGTCTATGCATCGAATTGAGCATTCCTAAGGCATCAAATTGGACCGTTATACTCTATTTAGTGTTCTTAGAAGTCTTAACTTGCTAGTTTAGCTTTTGGACAACGTTTCGTTAGGTAAAGAAGCCAATAGACCAAGTTAAGTTCAAAATTGCACGAAACGTGAAAAACTTGTCTATGCATAGAATTGAGCATTCCTAAGGCATCAAATTGGACCGTTATACTCTATTTAGTGTTCTTAGAAGTCTTAACTTGCTAGTTTAGCTTTTGGACAACGTTTCGTTAGGTAAAGAAGCCAATAGACCAAGTTAAGTTCAAAATTGCACGAAACGTGAAAACTTGTCTATGCATAGAATTGAGCATTCCTAAGGCATCATATTGGACAGTTATACTCTATTTAGTGTTCTTAGAAGTCTTAACTTGCTACTTTAGCTATTGGAGAACGTTTCGTTAGGTAAAGAAGCCAATAGACCAAGTTAAGTTCAAAATTGCACGAAACGTGAAAAACTTGTCTATGCATAGAATTGAGCATTCCTAAGGCATCAAATTGGACCGTTATACTCTATTTAGTGTTCTTAGAAGTCTTAACTTGCTAGTTTAGCTTTGGACAACGTTTCGTTATGTAAAGAAGCCAATAGACCAAGTTAAGTTCAAAATTGCACGAAACGTGAAAAACTTGTCTATGCATAGAATTGAGCATTCCTAAGGCATCAAATTGGACCGTTATACTCTATTTAGTGTTCTTAGAAGTCTTAACTTGCTAGTTTAGCTTTTGGACAACGTTTTCGTTAGGTAAAGAAGCCAATAGACCAAGTTAAGTTCAAAATTGCACGAAACGTAGAAAAACTTGTCTATGCATAGAATTGAGCATTCCTAAGGCATCAAATTTGGACCGTTATACTCTATTTAGTGTTCTTAGAAGTCTTAAACTTGCTAGTTTAGCTTTTGGACAACGTTTCGTTAGGTAAAGAAGCCAATAGACCAAGTTAAGTTCAAAATTGCACGAAACGTGAAAAACTTGTCTATGCATCGAATTGAGCATTCCTAAGGCATCAAATTGGACCGTTATACTCTATTTAGTGTTCTTAGAAGTCTTAACTTGCTAGTTTAGCTTTTGGACAACGTTTCGTTAGGTAAAGAAGCCAATAGACCAAGTTAAGTTCAAAATTGCACGAAACGTGAAAAACTTGTCTATGCATAGAATTGAGCATTCCTAAGGCATCAAATTGGACCGTTATACTCTATTTAGTGTTCTTAGAAGTCTTAACTTGCTAGTTTAGCTTTTGGACAACGTTTCGTTAGGTAAAGAAGCCAATAGACCAAGTTAAGTTCAAAATTGCACGAAACGTGAAAAACTTGTCTATGCATAGAATTGAGCATTCCTAAGGCATCAAATTGGACCGTTATACTCTATTTAGTGTTCTTAGAAGTCTTAACTTGCTAGTTTAGCTTTTGGACAACGTTTCGTTAGGTAAAGAAGCCAATAGACAAGTTAAGTTCAAAATTGCACGAAACGTGAAAAACTTTGTCTATGCATAGAATTGAGCATTCCTAAGGCATCAAATTGGACCGTTATACTCTATTTAGTGTTCTTAGAAGTCTTAACTTGCTAGTTTAGCTTTTGGACAACGTTTCGTTAGGTAAAGAAGCCAATAGACCAAGTTAAGTTCAAAATTGCACGAAACGTGAAAAACTTGTCTATGCATCGAATTGAGCATTCCTAAGGCATCAAATTGGACCGTTATACTCTATTTAGTGTTCTTAGAAGTCTTAACTTGCTAGTTTAGCTTTTGGACAACGTTTCGTTAGGTAAAGAAGCCAATAGACCAAGTTAAGTTCAAAATTGCACGAAACGTGAAAAACTTGTCTATGCATAGAATTGAGCATTCCTAAGGCATCAAATTGGACCGTTATACTCTATTTAGTGTTCTTAGAAGTCTTAACTTGCTAGTTTAGCTTTTGGACAACGTTTCGTTAGGTAAAGAAGCCAATAGACCAAGTTAAGTTCAAAATTGCACGAAACGTGAAAAACTTGTCTATGCATAGAATTGAGCATTCCTAAGGCATCAAATTGGACCGTTATACTCTATTTAGTGTTCTTAGAAGTCTTAACTTGCTAGTTTAGCTTTTGGACAACGTTTCGTTAGGTAAAGAAGCCAATAGACCAAGTTAAGTTCAAAATTGCACGAAACGTGAAAAACTTGTCTATGCATAGAATTGAGCATTCCTAAGGCATCAAATTGGACCGTTATACTCTATTTAGTGTTCTTAGAAGTCTTAACTTGCTAGTTTAGCTTTTGGACAACGTTTCGTTAGGTAAAGAAGCCAATAGACCAAGTTAAGTTCAAAATTGCACGAAACGTGAAAAACTTGTCTATGCATAGAATTGAGCATTCCTAAGGCATCAAATTGGACCGTTATACTCTATTTAGTGTTCTTAGAAGTCTTAACTTGCTAGTTTAGCTTTTGGACAACGTTTCGTTAGGTAAAGAAGCCAATAGACCAAGTTAAGTTCAAAATTGCACGAAACGTGAAAAACTTGTCTATGCATAGAATTGAGCATTCCTAAGGCATCAATTGGACCGTTTATACTCTATTTAGTGTTCTTAGAAGTCTTAACTTGCTAGTTTAGCTTTTGGACAACGTTTCGTTAGGTAAAGAAGCCAATAGACCAAGTTAAGTTCAAAATTGCACGAAACGTGAAAAACTTGTCTATGCATAGAATTGAGCATTCCTAAGGCATCAAATTGGACCGTTATACTCTATTTAGTGTTCTTAGAAGTCTTAACTTGCTAGTTTAGCTTTTGGACAACGTTTCGTTAGGTAAAGAAGCCAATAGACCAAGTTAAGTTCAAAATTGCACGAAACGTGAAAAACTTGTCTATGCATAGAATTGAGCATTCCTAAGGCATCAAATTGGACCGTTATACTCTATTTAGTGTTCTTAGAAGTCTTAACTTGCTAGTTTAGCTTTTGGACAACGTTTCGTTAGGTAAAGAAGCCAATAGACCAAGTTAAGTTCAAAATTGCACGAAACGTGAAAAACTTGTCTATGCATAGAATTGAGCATTCCTAAGGCATCAAATTGGACCGTTATACTCTATTTAGTGTCTTAGAAGTCTTAACTTGCTAGTTTAGCTTTTGGACAACGTTTCGTTAGGTAAAGAAGCCAATAGACCAAGTTAAGTTCAAAATTGCACGAAACGTGAAAAACTTGTCTATGCATAGAATTGAGCATTCCTAAGGCATCAAATTGGACCGTTATACTCTATTTAGTGTTCTTAGAAGTCTTAACTTGCTAGTTTAGCTTTTGGACAACGTTTCGTTAGGTAAAGAAGCCAATAGACCAAGTTAAGTTCAAAATTGCACGAAACGTGAAAAACTTGTCTATGCATCGAATTGAGCATTCCTAAGGGCATCAAATTGGACCGTTATACTCTATTTAGTGTTCTTAGAAGTCTTAACTTGCTAGTTTAGCTTTTTGGACAACGTTTCGTTAGGTAAGAAGCCCAATAGACCAAGTTAAGTTCAAAATTGCACGAAACGTGAAAAACTTGTCTATGCATAGAATTGAGCATTCCTAAGGCATCAAATTGGACCGTTATACTCTATTTAGTGTTCTTAGAAGTCTTAACTTGCTAGTTTAGCTTTTGGACAACGTTTCGTTAGGTAAAGAAGCCAATAGACCAAGTTAAGTTCAAAATTGCACGAACGTGAAAAACTTGTCTATGCATAGAATTGAGCATTCCTAAGGCATCAAATTGGACCGTTATACTCTATTTAGTGTTCTTAGAAGTCTTAACTTGCTAGTTTAGCTTTTGGACAACGTTTCGTTAGGTAAAGAAGCCAATAGACCAAGTTAAGTTCAAAATTGCACGAAACGATGAAAAACTTGTCTATGCATAGAATTGAGCATTCCTAAGGCATCAAATTGGACCGTTATACTCTATTTAGTGTTCTTAGAAGTCTTAACTTGCTAGTTTAGCTTTTGGACAACGTTTCGTTAGGTAAAGAAGCCAATAGACAAGTTAAGTTCAAAATTGCACGAAACGTGAAAAACTTGTCTATGCATAGAACTGAGCATTCCTAAGGCATCAAATTGACCGTTATACTCTATTTAGTGTTCTTAGAAGTCTTAACTTGCTAGTTTAGCTTTTGGACAACGTTTCGTTAGGTAAAGAAGCCAATAGACCAAGTTAAGTTCAAAATTGCACGAAACGTGAAAACTTGTCTATGCATAGAATTGAGCATTCCTAAGGCATCATATTGGACAGTTATACTCTATTTAGTGTTCTTAGAAGTCTTAACTTGCTAGTTTAGCTTTTGGACAACGTTTCGTTAGGTAAAGAAGCCAATAGACCAAGTAAGTTCAAAATTGCACGAAACGTGAAAAACTTGTCTATGCATCGAATTGAGCATTCCTAAGGCATCAAATTGGACAGTTATACTCTATTTAGTGTTCTTAGAAGTCTTAACTTGCTAGTTTAGCTTTTGGACAACGTTTCGTTAGGTAAAGAAGCCAATAGACCAAGTTAAGTTCAAAATTGCACGAAACGTGAAAAACTTGTCTATGCATTAGAATTGAGCATTCCTAAGGCATCAAATTGGACCGTTATACTCTATTTAGTGTTCTTAGAAGTCTTAACTTGCTAGTTTAGCTTTTGGACAACGTTTCGTTAGGTAAAGAAGCCAATAGACCAAGTTAAGTTCAAAATTGCACGAAACGTGAAAAACTTGTCTATGCATCGAATTGAGCATTCCTAAGGCATCAAATTGGACCGTTATACTCTATTTAGTGTTCTTAGAAGTCTTAACTTGCTAGTTTAGCTTTTGGACAACGTTTCGTTAGGTAAAGAAGCCAATAGACCAAGTTAAGTTCAAAATTGCACGAAACGTGAAAAACTTGTCTATGCATAGAATTGAGCATTCCTAAGGGCATCAAATTGGACCGTTATACTCTATTTAGTGTTCTTAGAAGTCTTAACTTGCTAGTTTAGCTTTTGGACAACGTTTCGTTAGGTAAAGAAGCCAATAGACCAAGTTAAGTTCAAAATTGCACGAAACGTGAAAAACTTGTCTATGCATAGAATTGAGCATTCCTAAGGCATCAAATTGGACCGTTATACTCTATTTAGTGTTCTTTAGAAGTCTTAACTTGCTAGTTTAGCTTTTGGACAACGTTTCGTTAGGTAAAGAAGCCAATAGACCAAGTTAAGTTCAAAATTGCACGAAACGTGAAAAACTTGTCTATGCATAGAATTGAGCATTCCTAAGGCATCAAATTGGACCGTTATACTCTATTTAGTGTTCTTAGAAGTCTTAACTTGCTAGTTTAGCTTTTGGACAACGTTTCGTTAGGTAAAGAAGCCAATAGACCAAGTTAAGTTCAAAATTGCACGAAACGATGAAAAACTTGTCTATGCATCGAATTGAGCATTCCTAAGGCATCAAATTGGACCGTTATACTCTATTTAGTGTTCTTAGAAGTCTTAACTTGCTAGTTTAGCTTTGGACAACGTTTCGTTAGGTAAAGAAGCCAATAGACCAAGTTAAGTTCAAAATTGCACGAAACGTGAAAAACTTGTCTATGCATAGAATTGAGCATTCCTAAGGCATCAAATTGGACCGTTATACTCTATTTAGTGTTCTTAGAAGTCTTAACTTGCTAGTTTAGCTTTTGGACAACGTTTCGTTAGGTAAAGAAGCCAATAGACCAAGTTAAGTTCAAAATTGCACGAAACGTGAAAAACTTGTCTATGCATAGAATTGAGCATTCCTAAGGCATCAAATTGGACCGTTATACTCTATTTAGTGTTCTTAGAAGTCTTAACTTGCTAGTTTAGCTTTTGGACAACGTTTCGTTAGGTAAAGAAGCCAATAGACCAAGTTAAGTTCAAAATTGCACGAAACGTGAAAAACTTGTCTATGCATAGAATTGAGCATTCCTAAGGCATCAAATTGGACCGTTATACTCTATTTAGTGTTCTTAGAAGTCTTAACTTGCTAGTTTAGCTTTGGAGACAACGTTTCGTTAGGTAAAGAAGCCAATAGACCAAGTTAAGTTCAAAATTGCACGAAACGTGAAAAACTTGTCTATGCATAGAATTGAGCATTCCTAAGGCATCAAATTGGACCGTTATACTCTATTAGTGTTCTTAGAAGTCTTAACTTGCTAGTTTAGCTTTTGGACAACGTTTCGTTAGGTAAAGAAGCCAATAGACCAAGTTAAGTTCAAAATTGCACGAAACGTGAAAAACTTGTCTATGCATAGAATTGAGCATTCCTAAGGCATCAAATTGGACCGTTATACTCTATTTAGTGTTCTTAGAAGTCTTAAACTTGCTAGTTTAGCTTATTGGAGCAACGTTTCGTTAGGTAAAGAAGCCAATAGACCAAGTTAAGTTCAAAATTGCACGAAACGTGAAAAACTTGTCTATGCATAGAATTGAGCATTCCTAAGGCATCAAATTGGACCGTTAGTACTCTATTTAGTGTTCTTAGAAGTCTTAACTTGCTAGTTTAGCTTTTGGACAACGTTCGTTAGGTAAAGAAGCCAATAGACCAAGTTAAGTTCAAAATTGCACGAAACGTGAAAAACTTGTCTATGCATAGAATTGAGCATTCCTAAGGCCATCAATATTGGACCGTTATACTCTATTTAGTGTTCTTAGAAGTCTTAACTTGCTAGTTTAGCTTTTGGACAACGTTTCGTTAGGTAAAGAAGCCAATAGACCAAGTTAAGTTCAAAATTGCACGAAACGTGAAAAACTTGTCTATGCATCGAATTGAGCATTCCTAAGGCATCAAATTGGACCGTTATACTCTATTTAGTGTTCTTAGAAGTCTTAACTTGCTAGTTTAGCTTTTGGACAACGTTTCGTTAGGTAAAGAAGCCAATAGACCAAGTTAAGTTCAAAATTGCACGAAACGTGAAAACTTGTCTATGCATAGAATTGAGCATTCCTAAGCATCAAATTGGACCGTTATACTCTATTTAGTGTTCTTAGAAGTCTTAACTTGCTAGTTTAGCTTTTGGACAACGTTTCGTTAGGTAAAGAAGCCAATAGACCAAGTTAAGTTCAAAATTGCACGAAACGTGAAAAACTTGTCTATGCATAGAATTGAGCATTCCTAAGGCATCAAATTGGACCGTTATACTCTATTTAGTGTTCTTAGAAGTCTTAACTTGCTAGTTTAGCTTTTGGACAACGTTTCGTTAGGTAAAGAAGCCAATAGACCAAGTTAAGTTCAAAATTGCACGAAACGTGAAAAACTTGTCTATGCATCGAATTGAGCATTCCTAAGGCATCAAATTGGACCGTTATACTCTATTTAGTGTTCTTAGAAGTCTTAACTTGCTAGTTTAGCTTTTGGACAACGTTTCGTTAGGTAAAGAAGCCAATAGACCAAGTTAAGTTCAAAATTGCACGAAACGTGAAAACTTGTCTATGCATCGAATTGAGCATTCCTAAGGCATCAAATTTGGACCGTTATACTCTATTTAGTGTTCTTAGAAGTCTTAACTTGCTAGTTTAGCTTTTTGGACAACGTTTCGTTAGGTAAAGAAGCCAATAGACCAAGTTAAGTTCAAAATTGCACGAAACGTGAAAAACTTGTCTATGCATAGAATTGAGCATTCCTAAGGCATCAATTGGACGTTATACTCTATTTAGTGTTCTTAGAAGTCTTAACTTGCTAGTTTAGCTTTTGGACAACGTTTTGTTAGGTAAAGAAGCCAATAGACCAAGTTAAGTTCAAAATTGCACGAAACGTGAAAAACTTGTCTATGCATAGAACTGAGCATTCCTAAGTCATCAAATTGGACCGTTATACACTATTTAGTGTTCTTAGAAGTCTTAACTTGCTAGTTTAGCTTTTGGACAACGTTTTCGTTAGGTAAAGAAGCCAATAGACCAAGTTAAGTTCAAAATTGCACGAAACGTGAAAAAACTTGTCTATGCATAGAATTGAGCATTCCTAAGGCATCAATTGGACCGTATACTCTATTTAGTGTTCTTAGAAGTCTTAACTTGCTAGTTTAGCTTTTGGACAACGTTTCGTTAGGTAAAGAAGCCAATAGACCAAGTTAAGTTCAAAATTGCACGAAACGTGAAAAACTTGTCTATGCATAGAATTGAGCATTCCTAAGGCATCAAATTGGACCGTTATACTCTATTTAGTGTTCTTAGAAGTCTTAACTTGCTAGTTTAGCTTTTGGACAACGTTTCGTTAGGTAAGAAGCCAATAGACCAAGTTAAGTTCAAATTGCACGAAACGTGAAAAACTTGTCTATGCATAGAATTGAGCATTCCTAAGGCATCAATTGGACCGTTATACTCTATTTAGTGTTCTTAGAAGTCTTAACTTGCTAGTTTAGCTTTTGGACAACGTTTCGTTAGGTAAATAAGCCAATAGACCAAGTTAAGTTCAAAATTGCACGGAACGTGAAAAACTTGTCTATGCATCGAATTGAGCATTCCTAAGGCATCAAATTGGACTGTTATACTCTATTTAGTGTTCTTAGAAGTCTTAACTTTCTAGTTTAGCTTTTGGACAACGTTTCGTTAGGTAAAGAAGCCAATAGACCAAGTTAAGTTCAAAATTGCACGAAACGTGAAAAACTTGTCTATGCATAGAATTGAGCATTCCTAAGGCATCAAATTGGACCTTTATACTCTATTTAGTGTTCTTAGAAGTCTTAACTTGCTAGTTTAGCTTTTGGACAACGTTTCGTTAGGTAAAGAAGCCAATAGACCAAGTTAAGTTCAAAATTGCACGAAACGTGAAAACCTTGTCTATGCATAGAATTGAGCATCCTAAGCATCAAATTGGACCGTTATACTCCTATTTAGTGTTCTTAGAAGTCTTAACTTGCTAGTTTAGCTTTTGGACAACGTTTCGTTAGGTAAAGAAGCCAATAGACCAAGTTAAGTTCAAAATTGCACGAAACGTGAAAAACTTGTCTATGCATAGAATTGAGCATTCCTAAGGCATCAAATTGGACCGTTATACTCTATTTAGTGTTCTTAGAAGTCTTAACTTGCTAGTTTAGCTTCTTGGACAACGTTTTCGTTAGGTAAAGAAGCCAATAGACCAAGTTAAGTTCAAAATTGCACGAAACGTGAAAAACTTGTCTATGCATCGAATTGAGCATTCCTAAGGCATCAAATTGGACCGTTATACTCTATTTAGTGTTCTTAGAAGTCTTAACTTGCTAGTTTAGCTTTTGGACAACGTTTCGTTAGGTAAAGAAGCCAATAGACCAAGTTAAGTTCAAAATTGCACGAAACGTGAAAAACTTGTCTATGCATAGAATTGAGCATTCCTAAGGCATCAATTGGGACCGTTATACTCTATTTAGGTTCTTAGAAGTCTTAACTTGCTAGCTTTAGCTTTTGGACAACGTTTCGTTAGGTAAAGAAGCCAATAGACCAAGTTAAGTTCAAAATTGCACGAAACGTGAAAAACTTGTCTATGCATAGAATTGAGCATTCCTAAGGCATCAAATTGGATCCGTTATACTCTATTTAGTGTTCATTAGAAGTCTTAACTTGCTAGTTAGCTTTTGGACAACGTTTCGTTAGGTAAAGAAGCCAATAGACCAAGTTAAGTTCAAAATTGCACGAAACCGTGAAAAACTTGTCTATGCATAGAACTGAGCATTCCTAAGGCATCATATTGGACCGTTATACTCTATTTAGTGTTCTTAGAAGTCTTAACTTGCTAGTCTTAGCTTTTGGACAACGTTTCGTTAGGTAAAGAAGCCAATAGACCAAGTTAAGTTCAAAATTGCACGAAACGTGAAAAACTTGTCTATGCATAGAAGTGAGCATTCCTAAGGCATCAAATTGGACCGTTATACTCTATTTAGTGTTCTTAGAAGTCTTAACTTGCTAGTTTAGCTTTTGGACAACGTTTCGTTAGGTAAAGAAGCCAATAGACCAAGTTAAGTTCAAATTGCACGAAACGTGAAAAACTTGTGTATGCATAGAATTGAGCATTCCTAAGGCATCAAATTGGACCGTTATACTCTATTTAGTGTTCTTAGAAGTCTTAACTTGATAGTTTAGCTTTTGGACAACGTTTCATTAGGTAAAGAAGCCAATAGACCAAGTTAAGTTCAAAATTGCACGAAACGTGAAAAACTTGTCTATGCATAGAATTGAGCATTCCTAAGGCATCAAATTGGACCGTTATACTCTATTTAGTGTTCTTAGAAGTCTTAACGTGCTAGTTTAGCTTTTGGACAACGTTTCGTTAGGTTTGAAGCCAATAGACCAAGTTAAGTTCAAAATTGCACGAAACGTGAAAAACTTGTCTATGCATCGAATTGAGCATTCCTAAGGCATCAAATTGGACCGTTATACTCTATTTAGTGTTCTTAGAAGTCTTAACTTGCTAGTTTAGCTTTTGGACAACGTTTCGTTTAGGTAAAGAAGCCAATAGACCAAGTTAAGTTCAAAATTGCACGAAACGTGAAAAACTTGTCTATGCATCGAATTGAGCATTCCTAAGGCATCAAATTGGACCGTTATACTCTATTTAGTGTTCTTAGAAGTCTTAACTTGCTAGTTTAGCTTTTGGACAACGTTTCGTTAGGTAAAGGAAGCCAATAGACCAAGTTAAGTTCAAAATTGCACGAAACGTGAAAAACTTGTCTATGCATAGAATTGAGCATTCCTAAGGCATCAAATTGGACCGGTTATACTCTATTTAGTGTTCTTAGAAGTCTTAACTTGCTAGTTTAGCTTTTGGACAACGTTTTCGTTAGGTAAAGAAGCCAATAGACCAAGTTAAGTTTCAAAATTGCACGAAACGTGAAAAACTTGTCTATGCATAGAATTGAGCATTCCTAAGGCATCAAATTGGACCGTTATACTCTATTTAGTGTTCTTAGAAGTCTTAACTTGCTAGTTTAGCTTTTGGACAACGTTTCGTTAGGTAAAGAAGCCAATAGACCAAGTTAAGTTCAAAATTGCACGAAACGTGAAAAACTTGTCTATGCATAGAATTGAGCATTCCTAAGGCATCAAATTGGACCGTTATACTCTATTTAGTGTTCTTAGAAGTCTTAACTTGCTAGTTTAGCTTTTGGACAACGTTTCGTTAGGTAAAGAAGCCAATAGACCAAGTTAAGTTCAAAATTGCACGAAACGTGAAAAACTTGTCTATGCATAGAATTGAGCATTCCTAAGGCATCAATTGGACCGTTATACTCTATTTAGTGTTCTTAGAAGTCTTAACTTGCTAGTTTAGCTATTTGGACAACGTTTCGTTAGGTAAAGAAGCCAATAGACCAAGTTAAGTTCAAAATTGCACGAAACGTGAAAAACTTGTCTATGCATCGAATTGAGCATTCCTAAGGCATCAAATTGGACCGTTATACTCTATTTAGTGTTCTTAGAAGTCTTAACTTGCTAGTTTAGCTTTTGGACAACGTTTCGTTAGGTAAAGAAGCCAATAGACCAAGTTAAGTTTCAAAATTGCACGAAACGTGAAAAACTTGTCTATGCATCGAATTGAGCATTCCTAAGGCATCAAATTGGACCGTTATACTCTATTTAGTGTTCTTAGAAGTCTTAACTTGCTAGTTTAGCTTTTGGACAACGTTTCGTTAGGTAAAGAAGCCAATAGACCAAGTTAAGTTCAAAATTGCACGAAACGTGAAAAACTTGTCTATGCATCGAATTGAGCATTCCTAAGGCATCAAATTGGACCGTTATACTCTATTTAGTGTTCTTAGAAGTCTTAACTTGCTAGTTTAGCTTTTGGACAACGTTTCGTTAGGTAAAGAAGCCAATAGACCAAGTTAAGTTCAAAATTGCACGAAACGTGAAAAACTTGTCTATGCATCGAATTGAGCATTCCTAAGGCATCAAATTGGACCGTTATACTCTATTTAGTGTTCTTAGAAGTCTTAACTTGCTAGTTTAGCTTTTGGACAACGTTTCGTTAGGTAAAGAAGCCAATAGACCAAGTTAAGTTCAAAATTGCACGAAACGTGAAAAACTTGTCTATGCATAGAATTGAGCATTCCTAAGGCATCAAATTGGACCGTTATACTCTATTTAGTGTTCTTAGAAGTCTTAACTTGCTAGTTTAGCTTTTGGACAACGTTTCGTTAGGTAAAGAAGCCAATAGACCAAGTTAAGTTCAAAATTGCACGAAACGTGAAAAACTTGTCTATGCATCGAATTGAGCATT
Organism: Tripterygium wilfordii; assembly: GCF_013401445.1. Taxonomy (NCBI): domain Eukaryota; kingdom Viridiplantae; phylum Streptophyta; class Magnoliopsida; order Celastrales; family Celastraceae; genus Tripterygium; species Tripterygium wilfordii. The sequence continues at coordinate 138,800 of NW_024056384.1, forward strand.
CCTAAGGCATCAATTGGACCGTTATACTCTATTTAGTGTTCTTAGAAGTCTTAACTTGCTAGTTTAGCTTTTGGACAACGTTTCGTTAGGTAAAGAAGCCAATAGACCAAGTTAAGTTCAAATTGCACGAAACGTGAAAAACTTGTCTATGCATAGAATTGAGCATTCCTAAGGCATCAAATTGGACCGTTATACTCTATTTAGTGTTCTTAGAAGTCTTAACTTGCTAGTTTAGCTTTTGGACAACGTTTCGTTAGGTAAAGAAGCCAATAGACCAAGTTAAGTTCAAAATTGCACGAAACGTGAAAAACTTGTCTATGCATAGAATTGAGCATTCCTAAGGCATCAAATTGGACCGTTATACTCTATTTAGTGTTCTTAGAAGTCTTAACTTGCTAGTTTAGCTTTTGGACAACGTTTCGTTAGGTAAAGAAGCCAATAGACCAAGTTAAGTTCAAAATTGCACGAAACGTGAAAAACTTGTCTATGCATCGAATTGAGCATTCCTAAGGCATCAAATTGGACCGTTATACTCTATTTAGTGTTCTTAGAAGTCTTAACTTGCTAGTTTAGCTTTTGGACAACGTTTCGTTAGGTAAAGAAGCCAATAGACCAAGTTAAGTTCAAAATTGCACGAAACGTGAAAAACTTGTCTATGCATAGAACTGAGCATTCCTAAGGCATCAAATTGGACCGTTATACTCTATTTAGTGTTCTTAGAAGTCTTAACTTGCTAGTTTAGCTTTTGGACAACGTTTCGTTAGGTAAAGAAGCCAATAGACCAAGTTAAGTTCAAAATTGCACGAAACGTGAAAAACTTGTCTATGCATAGAATTGAGCATTCCTAAGGCATCAAATTGGACCGTTATACTCTATTTAGTGTTCTTAGAAGTCTTAACTTGCTAGTTTAGCTTTTGGACAACGTTTCGTTAGGTAAAGAAGCCAATAGACCAAGTTAAGTTTCAAAATTGCACGAAACGTGAAAAACTTGTCTATGCATAGAATTGAGCATTCCTAAGGCATCAAATTGGACCGTTATACTCTATTTAGTGTTCTTAGAAGTCTTAACTTGCTAGTTTAGCTTTTGGACAACGTTTCGTTAGGTAAAGAAGCCAATAGACCAAGTTAAGTTCAAAATTGCACGAAACGTGAAAAACTTGTCTATGCATAGAATTGAGCATTCCTAAGGCATCAAATTGGACCGTTATACTCTATTTAGTGTTCTTAGAAGTCTTAACTTGCTAGTTTAGCTTTTGGACAACGTTTCGTTAGGTAAAGAAGCCAATAGACCAAGTTAAGTTCAAAATTGCACGAAACGTGAAAAACTTGTCTATGCATAGAATGAGCATTCCTAAGGCATCAAATTGGACCGTTATACTCTATTTAGTGTTCTTAGAAGTCTTAACTTGCTAGTTTAGCTTTTGGACAACGTTTCGTTAGGTAAAGAAGCCAATAGACCAAGTTAAGTTCAAAATTGCACGAAACGTGAAAAACTTGTCTATGCATAGAATTGAGCATTCCTAAGGCATCAAATTGGACCGTTATACTCTATTTAGTGTTCTTAGAAGTCTTAACTTGCTAGTTTAGCTTTTGGACAACGTTTCGTTAGGTAAAGAAGCCAATAGACCAAGTTAAGTTCAAAATTGCACGAAACGTGAAAAACTTGTCTATGCATAGAATTGAGCATTCCTAAGGCATCAAATTGGACCGTTATACTCTATTTAGTGTTCTTAGAAGTCTTAACTTGCTAGTTTAGCTTTTGGACAACGTTTCGTTAGGTAAAGAAGCCAATAGACCAAGTTAAGTTCAAAATTGCACGAAACGTGAAAAACTTGTCTATGCATCGAATTGAGCATTCCTAAGGCATCAATTGGACCGTTATACTCTATTTAGTGTTCTTAGAAGTCTTAACTTGCTAGTTTAGCTTTTGGACAACGTTTCGTTAGGTAAAGAAGCCAATAGACCAAGTTAAGTTCAAAATTGCACGAAACGTGAAAAACTTGTCTATGCATAGAATTGAGCATTCCTAAGGCATCAAATTGGACCGTTATACTCTATTTAGTGTTCTTAGAAGTCTTAACTTGCTAGTTTAGCTTTTGGACAACGTTTCGTTAGGTAAAGAAGCCAATAGACCAAGTTAAGTTCAAAATTGCACGAAACGTGAAAAACTTGTCTATGCATAGAATTGAGCATTCCTAAGGCATCAAATTGGACCGTTATACTCTATTTAGTGTTCTTAGAAGTCTTAACTTGCTAGTTTAGCTTTTGGACAACGTTTCGTTAGGTAAAGAAGCCAATAGACCAAGTTAAGTTCAAAATTGCACGAAACGTGAAAAACTTGTCTATGCATCGAATTGAGCATTCCTAAGGCATCAAATTGGACCGTTATACTCTATTTAGTGTTCTTAGAAGTCTTAACTTGCTAGTTTAGCTTTTGGACAACGTTTCGTTAGGTAAAGAAGCCAATAGACCAAGTTAAGTTCAAAATTGCACGAAACGTGAAAAAACTTGTCTATGCATAGAATTGAGCATTCCTAAGGCATCAAATTGGACCGTTATACTCTATTTAGTGTTCTTAGAAGTCTTAACTTGCTAGTTTAGCTTTTGGACAACGTTTCGTTAGGTAAAGAAGCCAATAGACCAAGTTAAGTTCAAAATTGCACGAAACGTGAAAAACTTGTCTATGCATAGAATTGAGCATTCCTAAGGCATCAAATTGGACCGTTATACTCTATTTAGTGTTCTTAGAAGTCTTAACTTGCTAGTTTAGCTTTTGGACAACGTTTCGTTAGGTAAAGAAGCCAATAGACCAAGTTAAGTTCAAAATTGCACGAAACGTGAAAAACTTGTCTATGCATCGAATTGAGCATTCCTAAGGCATCAAATTGGACCGTTATACTCTATTTAGTGTTCTTAGAAGTCTTAACTTGCTAGTTTAGCTTTTGGACAACGTTTCGTTAGGTAAAGAAGCCAATAGACCAAGTTAAGTTCAAATTGCACGAAACGTGAAAAACTTGTCTATGCATAGAATTGAGCATTCCTAAGGCATCAAATTGGACCGTTATACTCTATTTAGTGTTCTTAGAAGTCTTAACTTGCTAGTTTAGCTTTTGGACAACGTTTCGTTAGGTAAAGAAGCCAATAGACCAAGTTAAGTTCAAAATTGCACGAAACGTGAAAAACTTGTCTATGCATAGAATTGAGCATTCCTAAGGCATCAAATTGGACCGTTATACTCTATTTAGTGTTCTTAGAAGTCTTAACTTGCTAGTTTAGCTTTTGGACAACGTTTCGTTAGGTAAAGAAGCCAATAGACCAAGTTAAGTTCAAAATTGCACGAAACGTGAAAAACTTGTCTATGCATCGAATTGAGCATTCCTAAGGCATCAAATTGGACCGTTATACTCTATTTAGTGTTCTTAGAAGTCTTAACTTGCTAGTTTAGCTTTTGGACAACGTTTCGTTAGGTAAAGAAGCCAATAGACCAAGTTAAGTTTCAAATTGCACGAAACGTGAAAAACTTGTCTATGCATAGAATTGAGCATTCCTAAGGCATCAAATTGGACCGTTATACTCTATTTAGTGTTCTTAGAAGTCTTAACTTGCTAGTTTAGCTTTTGGACAACGTTTCGTTAGGTAAAGAAGCCAATAGACCAAGTTAAGTTCAAAATTGCACGAAACGTGAAAAACTTGTCTATGCATCGAATTGAGCATTCCTAAGGCATCAAATTGGACCGTTATACTCTATTTAGTGTTCTTAGAAGTCTTAACTTGCTAGTTTAGCTTTTGGACAACGTTTCGTTAGGTAAAGAAGCCAATAGACCAAGTTAAGTTCAAAATTGCACGAAACGTGAAAAACTTGTCTATGCATAGAATTGAGCATTCCTAAGGCATCAAATTGGACCGTTATACTCTATTTAGTGTTCTTAGAAGTCTTAACTTGCTAGTTTAGCTTTTGGACAACGTTTCGTTAGGTAAAGAAGCCAATAGACCAAGTTAAGTTCAAAATTGCACGAAACGATGAAAAACTTGTCTATGCATAGAACTTGAGCATTCCTAAGGCATCAAATTGGACCGTTATACTCTATTTAGTGTTCTTAGAAGTCTTAACTTGCTAGTTTAGCTTTTGGACAACGTTTCGTTAGGCAAAGAAGCCAATAGACCAAGTTAAGTTCAAAATTGCACGAAACGTGAAAAACTTGTCTATGCATAGAATTGAGCATTCCTAAGGCATCAAATTGGACCGTTATACTCTATTTAGTGTTCTTAGAAGTCTTAACTTGCTAGTTTAGCTTTTGGACAACTGTTTCGTTAGGTAAAGAAGCCAATAGACCAAGTTAAGTTCAAAATTGCACGAAACTGTGAAAAACTTGTCTATGCATCGAATTGAGCATTCCTAAGGCATCAAATTGGACCGTTATACTCTATTTAGTGTTCTTAGAAGTCTTAACTTGCTAGTTTAGCTTTTGGACAACGTTTCGTTAGGTAAAGAAGCCAATAGACCAAGTTAAGTTCAAAATTGAACGAAACGTGAAAAACATCTCTATGCATAGAATTGAGCATTCCTAAGGCATGAAATTGGACCGTGATACTCTATTTAGTGTTCTTAGAAGTCTCAAATTGCTAGTTTAGCTTTTGGACAACGTTTCGTTAGGTAAAGAAGCCAATAGACCAAGTTAAGTTCAAAATTGCACGAAACGTGAAAAACTTGTCTATGCATAGAATTGAGCATTCCTAAGGCATCAAATTGGACCGTTATACTCTATTTAGTGTTCTTAGAAGTCTTAACTTGCTAGTTTAGCTTTTGGACAACGTTTCGTTAGGTAAAGAAGCCAATAGACCAAGTTAAGTTCAAAATTGCACGAAACGTGAAAAACTTTTCTATGCATAGAACTGAGCATTCCTAAGGCATCAAATTGGACCGTTATACTCTATTTAGTGTTCTTAGAAGTCTTAACTTGCTAGTTTAGCTTTTGGACAACGTTTCGTTAGGTAAAGAAGCCAATAGACCAAGTTAAGTTCAAAATTGCACGAAACTGTGAAAAACTTGTCTATGCATCGAATTGAGCATTCCTAAGGCATCAAATTGGACCGTTATACTCTATTTAGTGTTCTTAGAAGTCTTAACTTGCTAGTTTAGCTTTTGGACAACGTTTCGTTAGGTAAAGAAGCCAATAGACCAAGTTAAGTTCAAAATTGCACGAAACGATGAAAAACTTGTCTATGCATAGAACTTGAGCATTCCTAAGGCATCAAATTGGACCGTTATACTCTATTTAGTGTTCTTAGAAGTCTTAACTTGCTAGTTTAGCTTTTGGACAACGTTTCGTTAGGTAAAGAAGCCAATAGACCAAGTTAAGTTCAAAATTGCACGAAACGTGAAAAACTTGTCTATGCATAGAATTGAGCATTCCTAAGGCATCAAATTGGACCGTTATACTCTATTTAGTGTTCTTAGAAGTCTTAACTTGCTAGTTTAGCTTTTGGACAACGTTTCGTTAGGTAAAGAAGCCAATAGACCAAGTTAAGTTCAAAATTGCACGAAACGTGAAAAACTTGTCTATGCATCGAATTGAGCATTCCTAAGGCATCAAATTGGACCGTTATACTCTATTTAGTGTTCTTAGAAGTCTTAACTTGCTAGTTTAGCTTTTGGACAACGTTTCGTTAGGTAAAGAAGCCAATAGACCAAGTTAAGTTCAAAATTGCACGAAACGTGAAAAACTTGTCTATGCATAGAATTGAGCATTCCTAAGGCATCAAATTGGACCGTTATACTCTATTTAGTGTTCTTAGAAGTCTTAACTTGCTAGTTTAGCTTTTGGACAACGTTTCGTTAGGTAAAGAAGCCAATAGACCAAGTTAAGTTCAAAATTGCACGAAACGTGAAAAACTTGTCTATGCATAGAATTGAGCATTCCTAAGGCATCAAATTGGACCGTTATACTCTATTTAGTGTTCTTAGAAGTCTTAACTTGCTAGTTTAGCTTTTGGACAACGTTTCGTTAGGTAAAGAAGCCAATAGACCAAGTTAAGTTCAAAATTGCACGAAACGTGAAAAACTTGTCTATGCATCGAATTGAGCATTCCTAAGGCATCAAATTGGACCGTTATACTCTATTTAGTGTTCTTAGAAGTCTTAACTTGCTAGTTTAGCTTTTGGACAACGTTTCGTTAGGTAAAGAAGCCAATAGACCAAGTTAAGTTCAAAATTGCACGAAACGTGAAAAACTTGTCTATGCATAGAATTGAGCATTCCTAAGGCATCAAATTGGACCGTTATACTCTATTTAGTGTTCTTAGAAGTCTTAACTTGCTAGTTTAGCTTTTGGACAACGTTTCGTTAGGTAAAGAAGCCAATAGACCAAGTTAAGTTCAAAATTGCACGAAACGTGAAAAACTTGTCTATGCATAGAATTGAGCATTCCTAAGGCATCAAATTGGACCGTTATACTCTATTTAGTGTTCTTAGAAGTCTTAACTTGCTAGTTTAGCTTTTGGACAACGTTTCGTTAGGTAAAGAAGCCAATAGACCAAGTTAAGTTCAAAATTGCACGAAACGTGAAAAACTTGTCTATGCATCGAATTGAGCATTCCTAAGGCATCAAATTGGACCGTTATACTCTATTTAGTGTTCTTAGAAGTCTTAACTTGCTAGTTTAGCTTTTGGACAACGTTTCGTTAGGTAAAGAAGCCAATAGACCAAGTTAAGTTCAAAATTGCACGAAACGTGAAAAACTTGTCTATGCATAGAATTGAGCATTCCTAAGGCATCAAATTGGACCGTTATACTCTATTTAGTGTTCTTAGAAGTCTTAACTTGCTAGTTTAGCTTTTGGACAACGTTTCGTTAGGTAAAGAAGCCAATAGACCAAGTTAAGTTCAAAATTGCACGAAACGTGAAAAACTTGTCTATGCATAGAATTGAGCATTCCTAAGGCATCAAATTGGACCGTTATACTCTATTTAGTGTTCTTAGAAGTCTTAACTTGCTAGTTTAGCTTTTGGACAACGTTTCGTTAGGTAAAGAAGCCAATAGACCAAGTTAAGTTCAAAATTGCACGAAACGTGAAAAACTTGTCTATGCATAGAATTGAGCATTCCTAAGGCATCAAATTGGACCGTTATACTCTATTTAGTGTTCTTAGAAGTCTTAACTTGCTAGTTTAGCTTTTGGACAACGTTTCGTTAGGTAAAGAAGCCAATAGACCAAGTTAAGTTCAAAATTGCACGAAACGTGAAAAACTTGTCTATGCATAGAATTGAGCATTCCTAAGGCATCAAATTGGACCGTTATACTCTATTTAGTGTTCTTAGAAGTCTTAACTTGCTAGTTTAGCTTTTGGACAACGTTTCGTTAGGTAAAGAAGCCAATAGACCAAGTTAAGTTCAAAATTGCACGAAACGTGAAAAACTTGTCTATGCATAGAATTGAGCATTCCTAAGGCATCAAATTGGACCGTTATACTCTATTTAGTGTTCTTAGAAGTCTTAACTTGCTAGTTTAGCTTTTGGACAACGTTTCGTTAGGTAAAGAAGCCAATAGACCAAGTTAAGTTCAAAATTGCACGAAACGTGAAAAACTTGTCTATGCATAGAATTGAGCATTCCTAAGGCATCAAATTGGACCGTTATACTCTATTTAGTGTTCTTAGAAGTCTTAACTTGCTAGTTTAGCTTTTGGACAACGTTTCGTTAGGTAAAGAAGCCAATAGACCAAGTTAAGTTCAAAATTGCACGAAACGATGAAAAACTTGTCTATGCATAGAATTGAGCATTCCTAAGGCATCAAATTGGACCGTTATACTCTATTTAGTGTTCTTAGAAGTCTTAACTTGCTAGTTTAGCTTTTGGACAACGTTTCGTTAGGTAAAGAAGCCAATAGACCAAGTTAAGTTCAAAATTGCACGAAACGTGAAAAACTTGTCTATGCATAGAATTGAGCATTCCTAAGGCATCAAATTGGACCGTTATACTCTATTTAGTGTTCTTAGAAGTCTTAACTTGCTAGTTTAGCTTTTGGACAACGTTTCGTTAGGTAAAGAAGCCAATAGACCAAGTTAAGTTCAAAATTGCACGAAACGTGAAAAACTTGTCTATGCATAGAATTGAGCATTCCTAAGGCATCAAATTGGACCGTTATACTCTATTTAGTGTTCTTAGAAGTCTTAACTTGCTAGTTTAGCTTTTGGACAACGTTTCGTTAGGTAAAGAAGCCAATAGACCAAGTTAAGTTCAAAATTGCACGAAACGTGAAAACTTGTCTATGCATAGAATTGAGCATTCCTAAGGCATCAAATTGGACCGTTATACTCTATTTAGTGTTCTTAGAAGTCTTAACTTGCTAGTTTAGCTTTTGGACAACGTTTCGTTAGGTAAAGAAGCCAATAGACCAAGTTAAGTTCAAAATTGCACGAAACGTGAAAAACTTGTCTATGCATAGAACTGAGCATTCCTAAGGCATCAAATTGGACCGTTATACTCTATTTAGTGTTCTTAGAAGTCTTAACTTGCTAGTTTAGCTTTTGGACAACGTTTCGTTAGGTAAAGAAGCCAATAGACCAAGTTAAGTTCAAAATTGCACGAAACGATGAAAACTTGTCTATGCATAGAACTGAGCATTCCTAAGGCATCAAATTGGACCGTTTATACTCTATTTAGTGTTCTTAGAAGTCTTAACTTGCTAGTTTAGCTTTTGGACAACGTTTCGTTAGGTAAAGAAGCCAATAGACCAAGTTAAGTTCAAAATTGCACGAAACTGTGAAAAACTTGTCTATGCATAGAATTGAGCATTCCTAAGGCATCAAATTGGACCGTTATACTCTATTTAGTGTTCTTAGAAGTCTTAACTTGCTAGTTTAGCTTTTGGACAACGTTTCGTTAGGTAAAGAAGCCAATAGACCAAGTTAAGTTCAAAATTGCACGAAACGATGAAAAACTTGTCTATGCATAGAATTGAGCATTCCTAAGGCATCAATTGGACCGTTATACTCTATTTAGTGTTCTTAGAAGTCTTAACTTGCTAGTTTAGCTTTTGGACAACGTTTCGTTAGGTAAAGAAGCCAATAGACCAAGTTAAGTTCAAAATTGCACGAAACGTGAAAAACTTGTCTATGCATAGAATTGAGCATTCCTAAGGCATCAAATTGGACCGTTATACTCTATTTAGTGTTCTTAGAAGTCTTAACTTGCTAGTTTAGCTTTTGGACAACGTTTCGTTAGGTAAAGAAGCCAATAGACCAAGTTAAGTTCAAAATTGCACGAAACGTGAAAAACTTGTCTATGCATAGAATTGAGCATTCCTAAGGCATCAAATTGGACCGTTATACTCTATTTAGTGTTCTTAGAAGTCTTAACTTGCTAGTTTAGCTTTTGGACAACGTTTCGTTAGGTAAAGAAGCCAATAGACCAAGTTAAGTTCAAAATTGCACGAAACGTGAAAAACTTGTCTATGCATAGAATTGAGCATTCCTAAGGCATCAAATTGGACCGTTATACTCTATTTAGTGTTCTTAGAAGTCTTAACTTGCTAGTTTAGCTTTTGGACAACGTTTCGTTAGGTAAAGAAGCCAATAGACCAAGTTAAGTTCAAAATTGCACGAAACGTGAAAAACTTGTCTATGCATAGAATTGAGCATTCCTAAGGCATCAAATTGGACCGTTATACTCTATTTAGTGTTCTTAGAAGTCTTAACTTGCTAGTTTAGCTTTTGGACAACGTTTCGTTAGGTAAAGAAGCCAATAGACCAAGTTAAGTTCAAAATTGCACGAAACGTGAAAAACTTGTCTATGCATAGAATTGAGCATTCCTAAGGCATCAAATTGGACCGTTATACTCTATTTAGTGTTCTTAGAAGTCTTAACTTGCTAGTTTAGCTTTTGGACAACGTTTCGTTAGGTAAAGAAGCCAATAGACCAAGTTAAGTTCAAAATTGCACGAAACGTGAAAAACTTGTCTATGCATAGAATTGAGCATTCCTAAGGCATCAAATTGGACCGTTATACTCTATTTAGTGTTCTTAGAAGTCTTAACTTGCTAGTTTAGCTTTTGGACAACGTTTCGTTAGGTAAAGAAGCCAATAGACCAAGTTAAGTTCAAAATTGCACGAAACGTGAAAAACTTGTCTATGCATAGAATTGAGCATTCCTAAGGCATCAAATTGGACCGTTATACTCTATTTAGTGTTCTTAGAAGTCTTAACTTGCTAGTTTAGCTTTTGGACAACGTTTCGTTAGGTAAAGAAGCCAATAGACCAAGTTAAGTTCAAAATTGCACGAAACGTGAAAAACTTGTCTATGCATAGAATTGAGCATTCCTAAGGCATCAAATTGGACCGTTATACTCTATTTAGTGTTCTTAGAAGTTTTAACTTGCTAGTTTAGCTTTTGGACAATGTTTCGTTAGGTAAAGAAGCCAATAGACCAAGTTAAGTTCAAAATTGCACGAAACGTGAAAAACTTGTCTATGCATCGAATTGAGCATTCCTAAGGCATCAAATTGGACCGTTATACTCTATTTAGTGTTCTTAGAAGTCTTAACTTGCTAGTTTAGCTTTTGGACAACGTTTCGTTAGGTAAAGAAGCCAATAGACCAAGTTAAGTTCAAAATTGCACGAAACGTGAAAAACTTGTCTATGCATAGAATTGAGCATTCCTAAGGCATCAAATTGGACCGTTATACTCTATTTAGTGTTCTTAGAAGTCTTAACTTGCTAGTTTAGCTTTTGGACAACGTTTCGTTAGGTAAAGAAGCCAATAGACCAAGTTAAGTTCAAAATTGCACGAAACGTGAAAAACTTGTCTATGCATAGAATTGAGCATTCCTAAGGCATCAAATTGGACCGTTATACTCTATTTAGTGTTCTTAGAAGTCTTAACTTGCTAGTTTAGCTTTTGGACAACGTTTCGTTAGGTAAAGAAGCCAATAGACCAAGTTAAGTTCAAAATTGCACGAAACGTGAAAAACTTGTCTATGCATAGAATTGAGCATTCCTAAGGCATCAAATTGGACCGTTATACTCTATTTAGTGTTCTTAGAAGTCTTAACTTGCTAGTTTAGCTTTTGGACAACGTTTCGTTAGGTAAAGAAGCCAATAGACCAAGTTAAGTTCAAAATTGCACGAAACGTGAAAAACTTGTCTATGCATAGAATTGAGCATTCCTAAGGCATCAAATTGGACCGTTATACTCTATTTAGTGTTCTTAGAAGTCTTAACTTGCTAGTTTAGCTTTTGGACAACGTTTCGTTAGGTAAAGAAGCCAATAGACCAAGTTAAGTTCAAAATTGCACGAAACGTGAAAAACTTGTCTATGCATAGAATTGAGCATTCCTAAGGCATCAAATTGGACCGTTATACTCTATTTAGTGTTCTTAGAAGTCTTAACTTGCTAGTTTAGCTTTTGGACAACGTTTCGTTAGGTAAAGAAGCCAATAGACCAAGTTAAGTTCAAAATTGCACGAAACGTGAAAAACTTGTCTATGCATAGAATTGAGCATTCCTAAGGCATCAAATTGGACCGTTATACTCTATTTAGTGTTCTTAGAAGTCTTAACTTGCTAGTTTAGCTTTTGGACAACGTTTCGTTAGGTAAAGAAGCCAATAGACCAAGTTAAGTTCAAAATTGCACGAAACGTGAAAAACTTGTCTATGCATAGAATTGAGCATTCCTAAGGCATCAAATTGGACCGTTATACTCTATTTAGTGTTCTTAGAAGTCTTAACTTGCTAGTTTAGCTTTTGGACAACGTTTCGTTAGGTAAAGAAGCCAATAGACCAAGTTAAGTTCAAAATTGCACGAAACGTGAAAAACTTGTCTATGCATAGAATTGAGCATTCCTAAGGCATCAAATTGGACCGTTATACTCTATTTAGTGTTCTTAGAAGTCTTAACTTGCTAGTTTAGCTTTTGGACAACGTTTCGTTAGGTAAAGAAGCCAATAGACCAAGTTAAGTTTCAAAATTGCACGAAACGTGAAAAACTTGTCTATGCATAGAATTGAGCATTCCTAAGGCATCAAATTGGACCGTTATACTCTATTTAGTGTTCTTAGAAGTCTTAACTTGCTAGTTTAGCTTTTGGACAACGTTTCGTTAGGTAAAGAAGCCAATAGACCAAGTTAAGTTCAAAATTGCACGAAACGTGAAAAACTTGTCTATGCATAGAACTGAGCATTCCTAAGGCATCAAATTGGACCGTTATACTCTATTTAGTGTTCTTAGAAGTCTTAACTTGCTAGTTTAGCTTTTGGACAACGTTTCGTTAGGTAAAGAAGCCAATAGACCAAGTTAAGTTCAAAATTGCACGAAACGTGAAAAACTTGTCTATGCATAGAATTGAGCATTCCTAAGGCATCAATTGGACCGTTATACTCTATTTAGTGTTCTTAGAAGTCTTAACTTGCTAGTTTAGCTTTTGGACAACGTTTCGTTAGGTAAAGAAGCCAATAGACCAAGTTAAGTTCAAAATTGCACGAAACGTGAAAAACTTGTCTATGCATAGAATTGAGCATTCCTAAGGCATCAAATTGGACCGTTATACTCTATTTAGTGTTCTTAGAAGTCTTAACTTGCTAGTTTAGCTTTTGGACAACGTTTCGTTAGGTAAAGAAGCCAATAGACCAAGTTAAGTTCAAAATTGCACGAAACGTGAAAAACTTGTCTATGCATAGAATTGAGCATTCCTAAGGCATCAAATTGGACCGTTATACTCTATTTAGTGTTCTTAGAAGTCTTAACTTGCTAGTTTAGCTTTTGGACAACGTTTCGTTAGGTAAAGAAGCCAATAGACCAAGTTAAGTTCAAAATTGCACGAAACGTGAAAAACTTGTCTATGCATAGAATTGAGCATTCCTAAGGCATCAAATTGGACCGTTATACTCTATTTAGTGTTCTTAGAAGTCTTAACTTGCTAGTTTAGCTTTTGGACAACGTTTCGTTAGGTAAAGAAGCCAATAGACCAAGTTAAGTTCAAAATTGCACGAAACGTGAAAAACTTGTCTATGCATCGAATTGAGCATTCCTAAGGCATCAAATTGGACCGTTATACTCTATTTAGTGTTCTTAGAAGTCTTAACTTGCTAGTTTAGCTTTTGGACAACGTTTCGTTAGGTAAAGAAGCCAATAGACCAAGTTAAGTTCAAAATTGCACGAAACGTGAAAAACTTGTCTATGCATAGAATTGAGCATTCCTAAGGCATCAAATTGGACCGTTATACTCTATTTAGTGTTCTTAGAAGTCTTAACTTGCTAGTTTAGCTTTTGGACAACGTTTCGTTAGGTAAAGAAGCCAATAGACCAAGTTAAGTTCAAAATTGCACGAAACGTGAAAAACTTGTCTATGCATAGAATTGAGCATTCCTAAGGCATCAAATTGGACCGTTATACTCTATTTAGTGTTCTTAGAAGTCTTAACTTGCTAGTTTAGCTTTTGGACAACGTTTCGTTAGGTAAAGAAGCCAATAGACCAAGTTAAGTTCAAAATTGCACGAAACTGTGAAAAACTTGTCTATGCATCGAATTGAGCATTCCTAAGGCATCAAATTGGACCGTTATACTCTATTTAGTGTTCTTAGAAGTCTTAACTTGCTAGTTTAGCTTTTGGACAACGTTTCGTTAGGTAAAGAAGCCAATAGACCAAGTTAAGTTTCAAAATTGCACGAAACGATGAAAAACTTGTCTATGCATAGAACTGAGCATTCCTAAGGCATCAAATTGGACCGTTATACTCTATTTAGTGTTCTTAGAAGTCTTAACTTGCTAGTTTAGCTTTTGGACAACGTTTCGTTAGGTAAAGAAGCCAATAGACCAAGTTAAGTTCAAAATTGCACGAAACGTGAAAAACTTGTCTATGCATAGAATTGAGCATTCCTAAGGCATCAAATTGGACCGTTATACTCTATTTAGTGTTCTTAGAAGTCTTAACTTGCTAGTTTAGCTTTTGGACAACGTTTCGTTAGGTAAAGAAGCCAATAGACCAAGTTAAGTTCAAAATTGCACGAAACGTGAAAAACTTGTCTATGCATCGAATTGAGCATTCCTAAGGCATCAAATTGGACCGTTATACTCTATTTAGTGTTCTTAGAAGTCTTAACTTGCTAGTTTAGCTTTTGGACAACGTTTCGTTAGGTAAAGAAGCCAATAGACCAAGTTAAGTTCAAAATTGCACGAAACGATGAAAAACTTGTCTATGCATAGAATTGAGCATTCCTAAGGCATCAAATTGGACCGTTATACTCTATTTAGTGTTCTTAGAAGTCTTAACTTGCTAGTTTAGCTTTTGGACAACGTTTCGTTAGGTAAAGAAGCCAATAGACCAAGTTAAGTTCAAATTGCACGAAACGTGAAAAACTTGTCTATGCATAGAATTGAGCATTCCTAAGGCATCAAATTGGACCGTTATACTCTATTTAGTGTTCTTAGAAGTCTTAACTTGCTAGTTTAGCTTTTGGACAACGTTTCGTTAGGTAAAGAAGCCAATAGACCAAGTTAAGTTCAAAATTGCACGAAACGTGAAAACTTGTCTATGCATAGAATTGAGCATTCCTAAGGCATCAAATTGGACCGTTATACTCTATTTAGTGTTCTTAGAAGTCTTAACTTGCTAGTTTAGCTTTTGGACAACGTTTCGTTAGGTAAAGAAGCCAATAGACCAAGTTAAGTTCAAAATTGCACGAAACGTGAAAAACTTGTCTATGCATAGAACTTGAGCATTCCTAAGGCATCAAATTGGACCGTTATACTCTATTTAGTGTTCTTAGAAGTCTTAACTTGCTAGTTTAGCTTTTGGACAACGTTTCGTTAGGTAAAGAAGCCAATAGACCAAGTTAAGTTCAAAATTGCACGAAACGTGAAAAACTTGTCTATGCATAGAATTGAGCATTCCTAAGGCATCAAATTGGACCGTTATACTCTATTTAGTGTTCTTAGAAGTCTTAACTTGCTAGTTTAGCTTTTGGACAACGTTTCGTTAGGTAAAGAAGCCAATAGACCAAGTTAAGTTCAAAATTGCACGAAACGTGAAAAACTTGTCTATGCATCGAATTGAGCATTCCTAAGGCATCAAATTGGACCGTTATACTCTATTTAGTGTTCTTAGAAGTCTTAACTTGCTAGTTTAGCTTTTGGACAACGTTTTCGTTAGGTAAAGAAGCCAATAGACCAAGTTAAGTTCAAAATTGCACGAAACGTGAAAAACTTGTCTATGCATAGAACTGAGCATTCCTAAGGCATCAAATTGGATCCGTTATACTCTATTTAGTGTTCTTAGAAGTCTTAACTTGCTAGTTTAGCTTTTGGACAACGTTTCGTTAGGTAAAGAAGCCAATAGACCAAGTTAAGTTCAAAATTGCACGAAACGTGAAAAAACTTGTCTATGCATAGAACTTGAGCATTCCTAAGGCATCAAATTGGACCGTTATACTCTATTTAGTGTTCTTAGAAGTCTTAACTTGCTAGTTTAGCTTTTGGACAACGTTTCGTTAGGTAAAGAAGCCAATAGACCAAGTTAAGTTCAAAATTGCACGAAACGTGAAAACTTGTCTATGCATAGAACTTGAGCATTCCTAAGGCATCAAATTGGACCGTTATACTCTCTTTAGTGTTCTTAGAAGTCTTAACTTGCTAGTTTAGCTTTTGGACAATGTTTCGTTAGGTAAAGAATGCCAATAGACCAAGTTAAGTTCAAAATTGCACGAAACGTGAAAAACTTGTCCTATGCATCGAATTGAGCATTCCTAAGGCATCAAATTGGACCGTTATACTCTATTTAGTGTTCTTAGAAGTCTTAACTTGCTAGTTTAGCTTTTGGACAACGTTTCGTTAGGTAAAGAAGCCAATAGACCAATCTAAGTTTCAAATTGCACGAAACGTAGAAAAACTTGTCTATGCATAGAACTTGAGCATTCCTAAGGCATCAAATTGGACCTTTATACTCTATTTAGTGTTCTTAGAAGTCTTAACTTGCTAGTTTAGCTTTTGGACAACGTTTTCGTTAGGTAAAGAAGCCAATAGACCAAGTTAAGTTCAAAATTGCACGAAACGTGAAAAACTTATCTATGCATAGAACTGAGCATTCCTAAGGCATCAAATTTGGACCATTATACTCTATTTAGTGTTCTTAGAAGTATTAACATGCTAGTTTAGCTTTTGGACAACGTTTCGTTAGGTCAAGAAGCCAATACACCAAGTTAAGTTCAAAATTACACGAAACGTGAAAAACTTGTCTATGCATCGAATTGAGCATTCCTAAGGCATCAAATTGGACCGTTATACTCTATTTAGAGTTCTTAGAAGTCTTAACTTGCTAGTTTAGCTTTTGGACAACGTTTCGTTAGGTAAAGAAGCCAATAGACCAAGTTAAGTTCAAAATTGCACGAAACGTGAAAAACTTGTCTATGCATAGAACTGAGCATTCCAAAGGCATCAAATTGGACCGTTATACTCTATTTAGTGTTCTTAGAAGTCTTAACTTAACTTGCTAGTTTAGCTTTTGGACAACGTTTCGTTAGGTAAAGAAGCCAATAGACCAAGTTAAGTTCAAAATTGCACGAAACGTGAAAAACTTGTCTATGCATAGAATTGAGCATTCCTAAGGCATCAAATTGGACCGTTATACTCTATTTAGTGTTCTTAGAAGTCTTAACTTGCTAGTTTAGCTTTTGGACAACGTTTCGTTAGGTAAAGAAGCCAATAGACCAAGTTAAGTTCAAAATTGCACGAAACGAGAAAAACTTGTCTATGCATAGAACTGAGCATTCCTAAGGTATCAAATTAGATGTTATACTCTATTTAGTGTTCTTAGAAGTCTTAACTTGCTACTTTAGCTTTTGGACAACGTTTCGTTAGGTAAAGAAGCCAATAGACCAAGTTAAGTTCAAAATTGCACGAAACGTGAAAAACTTGTCTATGCATAGAATTGAGCATTCCTAAGGCATCAATTTGGACCGTTATACTCTATTTAGTGTTCTTAGAAGTCTTAACTTGCTATTTTAGCTATTGGACAACGTTTCGTTAGGTAAAGAAGCCAATAGACCAAGTTAAGTTCAAAATTGCACGAAACGTGAAAAACTTGTCTGTGCATAGAATTGAGCATTCCTAAGGCATCAAATTGGACCGTTATACTCTATTTAGTGTTCTTAGAAGTCTTAACTTGCTAGTTTAGCTTTTGGACAACGTTTCGTTAGGTAAAGAAGCCAATAGACCAAGTTAAGTTCAAAATTGCACCGAAACGTGAAAAACTTGTCTATGCATAGAATTGAGCATTCCTAAGGCATCAAATTGGACCGTTATACTCTATTTAGTGTTCTTAGAAGTCTTAACTTGCTAGTTTAGCTTTTGGACAATGTTTCGTTAGGTAAAGAAGCCAATAGACCAAGTTAAGTTCAAAATTGCACGAAACTGTGAAAAACTTGTCCTATGCATCGAATTGAGCATTCCTAAGGCATCAAATTGGACCGTTATACTCTATTTAGTGTTCTTAGAAGTCTTAACTTGCTAGTTTAGCTTTTGGACAACGTTTCGTTAGGTAAAGAAGCCAATAGACCAAGTTAAGTTTCAAAATTGCACGAAACGATGAAAAACTTGTCTATGCATAGAACTGAGCATTCCTAAGGCATCAAATTGGACCTGTTATACTCTATTTAGTGTTCTTAGAAGTCTTAACTTGCTAGTTTAGCTTTTGGACAACGTTTCGTTACGGTAAAGAAGCCAATAGACCAAGTTAAGTTCAAAATTACACGAAACGTGAAAAACTTGTCTATACATAGAATTGAGCATTCCTAAGGCATCAAATTGGACCATTATACTCTATTTAGTATTCTTAGAAGTCCTAACTTGCTATTCTTAGCTTTTGGACAACGTTTCGCTAGGTAAAGAAGCCAATAGACCAAGTTAAGTTCAAAATTGCACCGAAACGTGAAAAACTTGTCTATGCATAGAATTGAGCATTTCCTAAGGCATGAAATTGGACCGTCATACTTTATTTAGTGTTCTTAGAAGTCTTAACTTGCTAGTTTATCTTTTGGACAACGTTTCGTTAGGTAAAGAAGCCAATAGACCAAGTTAAGTTTCAAATTACACGAAACGATGAAAAACTTGTCTATGCATCGAATTGAGCATTCCTAAGGCATCAAATTGGACCGTTATACTCTATTTAGTGTTCTTAGAAGTCTTAACTTGCTAGTTTAGCTTTTGGACAACGTTTCATTAGGTAAAGAAGCCAATAGACCAAGTTAAGTTCAAAATTGCACCAAACGTGAAAAACTTGTCTATGCATAAAATTGAGCATTCCTAAGGCATCAATTTGGACCATTATACTCTATTTAGTGTTCTTAAAAGTCTTAACTTGCTAGTTTAGCTTTTGGACAATGTTTTGTTAGGTAAAGAAGCCAATAGACCAAGTTATGTTCAAAATTGCACGAAATGTGAAAAACTAGTCCATGCATCGAATTGAGCATTCATAAGGCATCAAATTTGACCGTTATACTCTATTTATCTTTCTTCGAAGCCATAACTTGCTAGTTTAGCTGTTGGACAACGTTTCGTGAGGTAAAGAAGCCAATAGACCAAGTTAAGTTCAAAATTGCACGAAATGTGAAAAACTAGTCCATGCATCGAATTGAGCATTCCTAAGGCATCAAATTTGACCGTTATACTCTATTTAGTGTTCTTAGAAGTCTTAACTTGCTAGTTTAGCTTTTGGACAACGTTTCGTTAGGTAAAGAAGCCAATAGACCAAGTTAAGTTCAAAATTGCACGAAACGATGAAAAACTTGTCTATGCATAGAACTTGAGCATTCCTAAGGCATCAAATTGGACCGTTATACTCTATTTAGTGATTCTTAGAAGTCCTAACTTGCTAGTCTTAGCTTTTGGACAACGTTTCGTTAGGTAAAGAAGCCAATAGACCAAGTTAAGTTCAAAATTGCACCAAACGTGAAAAACTTGTCTATGCATAGAATTGAGCATTCCTAAGGCATGCAAATTGGACCGTCATACTCTATTTAGTGTTCTTAGAAGTCTTAACTTCCTAGTTTAGCTTTTGGACAACGTTTCGTTAGGTAAAGAAGCCAATAGACCAAGTTAAGTTTAAAATTACACGAAACGAGAAAAACTTGTCTATGCGTCGAATTGAGCATTCCTAAGGCATCAAATTGGACCGTTATACTCTATTTAGTGTTCTTAGAAGTCTTAACTTGCTAGTTTAGCTTTTGGACAACGTTTCATTAGGTAAAGAAGCCAATAGACCAAGTTAAGTTTAAAATTGCACGAAACGAGAAAAACTTGTCTATGCGTAGAACTGAGCATTCCTAAGGCATCAAATTGGACTGTTATACTCTATTTAGTGTTCTTAGAAGTCTTAAGTTTCTATTTTAGCTTTTGGACAACGTTTTGTTAGGTAAAGAAGCCAATAGACCAAGTTAAGTTCAAAATTGCACGAAACGTGAAAAACTTGTCTATACATAGAACTGACCATTCCTAAGGCATCAAATTTGACCGTTATACTCTATTTAGTTTTATTTGAAGTCTTAACTTGCTAGTTTAGCTGTTGGACAACGTTTCGTTAGGTAAAGAAGCCAATAGACCAAGTTAAGTTTAAAATTGCACGAAACGAGAAAAACTTGTCTATGCATAGAACTGAGCATTCCTAAGGCATCAAATTCGACCGTTATACTCTATTTAGTGTTCTTAGAAGTCCTAACTTGCTAGTATAGCTTTTGGAAAACGTTTTGTTAGGTAAAGAAGCCAATAGACCAAGTTAAGTTCAAAATTGCACCAAACGTGAAAAACTTGTCTATGCATTGAATTGAGCATTCCTAAGGCATCAAATTGGACCGTCATACTCTATTTAGTGTTCTTAGAAGTCTTAACTTGCTAGTTTAGCTTTTGGACAACGTTTCGTTAGGTAAAGAAGCCAATAGACCAAGTTCAGTTCAAAATTGCACGAAACGTGAAAAACTTGTCTATGAATCGAATTGAGCAATACTATGGCATCAAATTGGACCATTATACCCTTTTTAGTGTTCTTAGAAGTCTTAACTTGCTAGTTTATCTTTTGGACAACATTTCGTTAGGTAAAGAAGCCAATAGACCAATCTAAGTTTAAAATTGCACGAAACGAGAAAAACTTGTCTATGCATAGAACTGAGCATTACTAAGGCATCAAATTGGACCGTTATACTCTATTTAGTGTTCTTAGAAGTCTTAACTTGCTAGTTTAGCTTTTGGACAACGTTTTGTTAGGTAAAGAAGCCAATACACCAAGTTAAGTTCAAAATTGCACCAAACGTGAAAAACTTGTCTATGCAGAGAACTGAGCATTCCTAAGGCATCAAATTGGACCATTATACTCTATTGAGTGTTCTTAGAAGTCTTAACTCGCTAGTTTAGCTTTTGGACAACGTTTTGTTAGGTAAAGAAGCCAATAGACCAAGTTAAGTTCAAAATTGCACGAAACGTGAAAAACTTGTCTATGCATAGAACTGAGCATTCCTAAGGCATCAAATTGGACCATTATACTCTCTTTAGTGTTCTTAGAAGTCTTAACTTGCTAGTTTAGCTTTTGGACAATGTTTCGTTAGGTAAAGAAGCCAATAGACCAAGTTAAGTTCAAAATTGCACGAAACGTGAAAAAC
The DNA here is from genome assembly GCF_013401445.1 of Tripterygium wilfordii. NCBI lineage: Eukaryota > Viridiplantae > Streptophyta > Magnoliopsida > Celastrales > Celastraceae > Tripterygium > Tripterygium wilfordii. Next base: position 159,432 of record NW_024056384.1, read on the forward strand.
TTGTCTATGTATCGAATTGAGCATTCCTAAGGCATCAAATTGGACCGTTATACTCAATTTAGTGTTCTTAGAAGTCTTAACTTGCTAGTTTATCTTTTGGACAACGTTTCGTTAGGCAAAGAAGCCAATAGACCAATCTAAGTTTACAATTGCATGAAACGAGAAAAACTTGTCTATGCGTAGAACTGAGCATTCCTAAGGCATCAATTTGGACCATTATACTCTATTTAGTGTTCTTAGAAGTCTTAACTTGCTAGTTTATCTTTTGGACAACGTTTCGTTAGGTAAAGAAGCCAATAGGCCAAGATAAGTTCAAAATTGCAAGAAATGTGAAAAACTAGTCCATGCATCGAATTGAGCATTCCTAAGGCATCAAATTTGACCGTTATACTCTATTTAGTGTTCTTAGAGGTCTTAACTTGCTAGTTTAGCTGTTGGACAACGTTTCGTTAGGTAAAGAAGTCAATAGACCAAGTTAAGTTTAAAATTGCACGAAACGAGAAAAACTTGTCTATGCATAGAACTGAGCATTCCTAAGGAATCAAATTGGACCGTTATACTCGATTTAGTATTCTTAGAAGTCCTAACTTGCTAGTCTTGCTTTTGGAAAACGTTTCGTTAGGTAAAGAAGCCAATAGACCAAGTTAAGTTCAAAATTACACCAAACGTGAAAAACTTGTCTATGCATAGAATTGAGCATTCCTAAGGCATCAAATTGGACCGTCATACTCTATTTAGTGTTCTTAGAAGTCTTAACTTGCTAGTTTAGCTGTTGGACAACGTTTCGTTAGGTAAAGAAGCCAATAGACCAATCCAAGTTTACAATTGCACGAAACGACAAAAACTTGTCTATGCGTAGAACTGAGCATTCCTAAGGAATCAAATTGGACCGTTATACTCGATTTAGTATTCTTAGAAGTCCTAACTTGCTAGTCTTGCTTTTGGAAAACGTTTCGTTAGGTAAAGAAGCCAATAGACCAAGATAAGTTCAAAATTGCACGAAACGTGAAAAACTTGTCTATGTATCGAATTGAGCATTCCTAAGGCATCAAATTGGACCGTTATACCCTATTTAGTGTTCTTAGAAGTCTTAACTTGCTAGTTTATCTTTTGGACAACGTTTCGTTAGGTAAAGAAGCCAATAGACCAATCCAAGTTTACAATTGCACGAAACGACAAAAACTTGTCTATGCGTAGAACTGAGCATTCCTATGGCATCAAATTGGACCGTTATACTCTATTTAGTGTTCTTAGAAGTCTTAACTTGCTAGTTTAGCTTTTGGACAACGTTTTGTTAGGTAAAGAAGCCAATAGACCAAGTTAAGTTCAAAATTGCACGAAACGTGAAAAACTTGTCTATGCATAGAACTGAGCATTCCTAAGGCATCAAATTGGACCGTTATACTCGATTTAGTATTCTTAGAAGTCCTAACTTGCTAGTCTTGCTTTTGGAAAACGTTTCGTTAGGTAAAGAAGCCAATAGACCAAGTTAAGTTCAAAATTGCACCAAACGTGAAAAACTTGTCTATGCATAGAATTGAGCATTCCTAAGGCATCAAATTGGACCGTCATACTCTATTTAGTGTTCTTAGAAGTCTTAAGTTGCTAGTTTAGCTTTTGGACAACGTTTCGTTAGGTAAAGAAGCCAATAGACCAAGTTAAGTTCAAAATTGCACGAAACGTGAAAAACTTGTCTATGAATCGAATTGAGCATTCCTATGGCATCAAATTGGACCGTTATACCCTATTTAGTATTCTTAGAAGTCTTAACTTGCTAGTTTATCTTTTGGACAACGTTTCGTTAGGTAAAGAAGCCAATAGACCAATCCAAGTTTACAATTGCACAAAACGAGAAAAACTTGTCTATGCGTAGAACTGAGCATTCCTATGGCATCAAATTGGACCTTTATACTCTATTTAGTGTTCTTAGAAATGTTAACTTGCTAGTTTAGCTTTTGGACAATGTTTCGTTAGGTAAAAAAGCCAATAGACCAAGTTAAGTTCAAAATTGCATGAAACGTGAAAAACTTGTCTATGTATCGAATTGAGCATTCCTAAGGCATCAAATTGGACCGTTATACCCTATTTAGTGTTCTTAGAAGTCTTAACTTGCTAGTTTATCTTTTGGACAACGTTTCGTTAGGTAAAGAAGCCAATAGACCAATCCAAGTTTACAATTGCACGAAACGAGAAAAACTTGTCTATGCGTAGAACTGAGCATTCCTATGGCATCAAATTGGACCTTTATACTCTATTTAGTGTTCTTAGAAATCTTAACTTGCTAGTTTAGCTTTTGGACAATGTTTCGTTAGGTAAAAAAGCCAATAGACCAAGTTAAGTTCAAAATTGCACGAAACGTGAAAAACTTGTCTATGTATCGAATTGAGCATTCCTAAGGCATCAAATTGGACCGTTATACTCTATTTAGTGTTCTTAGAAGTATTAACTTGCTAGTTTATCTTTTGGACAACGTTTCGTTAGGTAAAGAAGCAAATAGACCAATCTAAGTTTAAAATTGGACGAAACGAGAAAAACTTGTTTATGCGTAGAACTGAGCTTTCCTAAGGCATCAAATTCGACCTTCACACTCTATTTAGTGTTCTTAGAAGTCTTAACTTGCTAGTTTAGCTTTTCGACAACGTTTTGTTAGGTAAAGAAGCCAATAGACCAAGTTAAGTTCAAAATTGCACGAAACGTGAAAAACTTGTCTATGCATAGAACTGAGCATTCCTAAGGCATCAATTTGGACCATTATACTCTATTTAGTGTTCTTAGAAGTCTTAACTTGCTAGTTTAGCTTTTGGACAACGTTTCGTTAGGTAAAGAATCCAATAGACCAAGATAAGTTCAAAATTGCACGAAATGTGAAAAACTAGTCCATGCATCGTATTGAGCATTCCTAAGGCATCAAATTTGACCGTTATACTCTATTTAGTGTTCTTAGAAGTCTTAACTTGCTAGTTTAGCTGTTGCACAACGTTTCGTTAGGTAAAGAAGCCAATAGACCAAGTTAAGTTTAAAATTGCACAAAAACGAGAAAAACTTGTCTATGCATAGAACTGAGCATTCCTAAGGAATCAAATTGGACCGTTATACTCTATTTAGTATTCTTAGAAGTCCTAACTTGCTAGTCTAGGTTTTGGAAAACGATTCGTTAGGTAAAGAAGCCAATAGACCAAGTTAAGTTCAAAATTGCACCAAACGTGAAAAACTTGTCTATGCATAGAATTGACCATTCCTAAGGCATCAAATTGGACCGTCATACTCTATTTAGTGTTCTTAGAAGTCTTAACTTGCTAGTTTAGCTTTTGGACAACGTTTCGTTAGGTAAAGAAGCCAATACACCAAGTTAAGTTCAAATTGCACGAAACGTGAAAAACTTGTCTATGAATCAAATTGAGCATTCCTATGGCATCAAATTGGACCGTTATACTCTATTTAGTGTTCTTAGAAGTCTTAACTTGCTAGTTTATCTTTTGGACAACGTTTCGTTAGGTAAATAAGCCAATAGACCTATCTAAGTTTAAAATTGCACGAAACGAGAAAAACTTGTCTATGCATAGAACTGAGCATTCCTAAGGCATCAAATTGGACCGTTATACTCTATTTAGCATTCTTAGAAGACTTAACTTGCTAGTTTAGCTTTTGGACAATCTTTCGTCAGGTAAAGAAGCCAATAGACCAAGTTAAGTTCAAAATTGCACGAAATGTAAAAAACTTGTCTATGCATAGATTTGAGCATTCGTAAGGCGTTAAATTGGACCGTTATGCTCTATTTAGTGTTCTTAGAAGTCTTAACTTGCTAGTTTAGCTGTTGGACAACGTTTCGTTAGGTAAAGAAGCCAATAGACCAAGTTAAGTTCAAAATTGCACGAAATGTGAAAAACTTGTCTATGAATCGAATTGAGCATTCCTATGGCATCAAATTGGACCGTTATACTCTATTTAGGGTTCTTAGATGTCTTAACTTGCTAGTTTAGCTTTTGGACAACGTTTCGATAGGTAAAGATGCCAATAGACCAAGTTAAGTTCAAAATTGCACGAAACGTGAAAAACTTCTCTATGCATAGAACTGAGCATTCCTAAGGCGTCAAATTGGACCGTTATACTCTATTTAGTGTTTTTAGAAGTCTTACCTTGCTATTTTAGCTGTTGGACAACGTTTCGTTAGGTAAAGAAGCCAATAGACCAAGTTAAGTTTAAAATTGCGCGAAACGAGAAAAACTTGTCTATGCATAGAACTGAGCATTCCTAAGGCATCAAATTGGACAGTTATACTCTATTTAGCGTTCTTAGAAGACTTAACTTGCTAGTTTAGCTTTTGGACAATCTTTCGTTAGGTAAAGAAGCCAATAGACCAAGTTAAGTTCAAAATTGCACGAAATGTAAAAAACTTGTCTATGCATAGAACTGAGCATTCGTCAGGCGTTAAATTGGACCGTTATGCTCTATTTAGTGTTCTTAGAAGTCTTAACTTGCTAGTTTAGCTGTTGGACAACGTTTCGTTAGGTAAAGAAGCCAATAGACCAAGTTAAGTTCAAAATTGCACGAAACGTGAAAAACTTGTCTATGAATCGAATTGAGCATTCCTATGGCATCAAATTGGACCGTTATACTCTATTTAGTGTTCTTAGAACTCTTAACTTGCTAGTTTAGCTTTTGGACAACGTTTCGATAGGTAAAGATGCCTATAGACCAAGTTAAGTTCAAAATTGCACGAAACGTGAAAAACTTCTCTATGCATAGAATTGAGCATTCCTAAGGCATCAAATTGGACCGTCATACTCTATTTAGTGTTCTTAGAAGTTTTAACTTGCTAGTTTAGCTTTTGGACAACGTTTCGTTAGGTAAAGAAGCCAATAGACCAAGTTAAGTTCAAAATTGCACGAAACGTGAAAAACTTGTCTATGAATCGAATTGAGCATTCCTATGGCATCAAATTGGACCGTTATACTCTATTTAGTGTTCTTAGAAGTCTTAACTTGCTAGTTTATCTTTTGGACAACGTTTCGTTAGGTAAAGAAGCCAATAGACCTATCTAAGTTTAAAATTGCACGAAACGAGAAAAACTTGTCTATGCATAGAACTGAGCATTCCTAAGGCATCAAATTGGACCGTTATACTCTATTTAGTGTTCTTAGAAGTCTTAACTTGCTAAATTAGATTTTGGACAACGTTTTGTTAGGTAAAGAAGCCAATAGACCAAGTTAAGTTCAAAATTGCACGAAACGTGAAAAACTTGTCTATGCATAGAACTGAGCATTCCTAAGGCATCAAATTGGACCGTTATACTCTATTTAGTGTTCTTAGAAGTCTTAACTTGCTAGTTTAGCTTTTGGACAACGTTTCGTTAGGTAAAGAAGCCAATAGACCAAGTTAAGTTCAAAATTGCACGAAACGTGAAAAACTTCTCCATGCATAGAACTGAGCATTCCTAAGGCATGAAATTGGACCGTTATACTCTATTTAGTGTTCTTAGAAGTCTTAACTTGCTATTTTAGCTGTTGGACAACGTTTCGTTAGGTAAAGAAGCCAATAGACCAAGGTAAGTTTAAAATTGCGCGAAACGAGAAAAACTTGTCTATGCATAGAACTGAGCATTCCTAAGGCATCAAATTGGACAGTTATACTCTATTTAGCGTTCTTAGAAGACTTAACTTGCTAGTTTAGCTTTTGGACAATCTTTCGTTAGGTAAAGAAGCCAATAGACCAAGTTAAGTTCAAAATTGCACGAAATGTAAAAAACTTGTCTATGCATAGAACTGAGCATTTGTAAGGCGTTAAATTGGACTGTTATGCTCTATTTAGTGTTCTTAGAAGTCTTAACTTGATAGTTTAGCTGCTGGACAACGTTTCGCTAGGTAAAGAAGCCAATAGACCAAGTTAAGTTCAAAATTGCACGAAACGTGAAAAACTTGTCTATGAATCGAATTGAGCATTCCTATGGCATCAAATTGGACCGTTATACTCTATTTAGTGTTATGAGAAGTCTTAACTTGCTAGTTTAGCTTTTGGACAACGTTTCGATAGGTAAAGTTGCCAATAGACCAAGTTAAGTTAAAAATCTCACGAAACGTGAAAAACTTCTCTATGCATAGAGCTGAGCATTCCTAAGGCGTCAAATTGGACCGTTATACTCTATTTAGTGTTCTGAGAAGTCTTAACGTGCTATTTTAGCTGTTGGACAACGTTTCGTTAGGTAAACAAGCCAATAGACCAAGCTAAGTTCAAAATTGCACGAAACGTGAAAAACTTGTCTATGCATAGAACTGAGCATTCCTAAGGCATCAAATTGGACCATTATACTCTCTTTAGTGTTCTTAGTAGTCCTAACTTGCTAGTTTAGCTTTTGGACAATGTTTCGTTGGGTAAAGAAGCCAATAGACCAAGTTAAGTTCAAAATTGCACGAAACGTGAAAAACTTGTCTATGTATCGAATTGAGCATTCCTAAGGCATCAAATTGGACCGTTATACTCTATTTAGTGTTCTTAGAAGTCTTAACACACTAGTTTAGCTTTTGGACAACGTTTCATTTGGTAAAGAAGCCAATAGACCAAGTTAAGTTCAAAATTGCACGAAACGTGAAAAACTTCTCTATGCATAGAGCTGAGCATTCCTAAGGCGTCAAATTGGACCGTTATACTCTATTTAGTGTTCTTAGAAGTCTTAACTTGCTATTTTAGCTGTTGGACAACGTTTCGTTAGGCAAAGAAGCCAATAGACCAAGTTAAGTTTAAAATTGTGCGAAACGAGAAAAACTTGTCTATGCATAGAACTGAGCATTCCTAAGGCATCAAATTGGACAGTTATACTCTATTTAGCGTTCTTAGAAGACTTAAATTGCTAGTTTAGCTTTTGGACAATCTTTCGTTAGGTAAAGAAGCCAATAGACCAAGTTAAGTTCAAAATTGCACGAAATGTAAAAAACTTTTCTATGCATAGAACTGAGCATTCGTAAGGCGTTAAATTGGACTGTTATGCTCTATTTAGTGTTTTTAGAAGTCTTAACTTGCTAGTTTAGCTGTTGGACAACGTTTCGTTAGGTAAACAAGCCAATAGACCAAGTTAAGTTTAAAATTACGCGAAACGAGAAAAACTTGTCTATGCATAGAACTGAGCATTCCTAAGGCATGAAATTGGACCGTGATACTCTAATTAGTGTTCTTAGAAGTCTTAACTTGCTAGTTTAGCTTTCGGACAACGTTTCGTTAGGTAAAGAAGCCAATAGACCAAGTTAAGTTCAATATTGCACGAAACGATAAAAACTTGTCTATGAATCGAATTGAGCATTCCTATGGCATCAAATTGGACCGTTATACTCTATTTAGTGTTCTTACAAGTCTTAACTTGCTAGTTTAGCTTTCGGACAACGTTTCGTTAGGTAAAGAAGCCGATAGACCAACTTAAGTTTGAAATTGCACGAAACGAGAAAAACTTGTCTATGCATAGAACTGAGCATTCCTAAGGCATCAAATTGGACCGTGATACTCTATTTAGTGTTCTTAGAAGTCTTAACTTGCTAGTTTAGCTTTTGGACAACGTTTTGTCAGGTAAAGAAGCCAATAGACCAAGTTAAGTTCAAAATTGCAACAAACGTGAAAAACTTGTCTATGCATAGAATTGAGCATTCCGAAGGCATCAAATTGGACCGTCATACTCTATTTAGTGTTCTTAGAAGTCTTAACTTGCTAGTTTATCTTTTGGACAACGTTTCGTTAGGTAAAGAAGCCAATAGACCAAGTTAAGTTCAAAATTGCACGAAACGAGAAAAACTTGTCTATGAATCGAATTGAGCATTCCTATGGCATCAAATTGGACCGTTATACCCTATTTATTGTTCTTAGAAGTCTTAACTTGCTAGTTTATCTTTTGGACAACGTTTCGTTAGGTAAAGAAGCCAATAGACCAATCTAAGTTTAAAATTGCACGAAACGAGAAAAACTTGTCTATGCGTAGAACTGAGCATTCCTAAGGCATGAAATTGGACCGTGATACTCTATTTAGTGTTCTTAGAAGTCTTAACTTGCTAGTTTAGCTTTCGGACAACGTTTCGTTAGGCAAAGAAGCCAATAGACCAACTTAAGTTCAAAATTGCACGAAACGAGAAAAACTTGTCTATGAATCGAATTGAGCATTCCTATGGCATCAAATTGGACCGTTATACTCTATTTAGTGTTCTTACAAGTCTTAACTTGCTAGTTTATCTTTTGGACAACGTTTCGTTAGGTAAAGAAGCCAATAGACCAATCTAAGTTTAAAATTGCACGAAACGAGAAAAACTTGTCTATGCGTAGAACTGAGCATTCCTAAGGCATCAAATTGGACCGTTATACTCTATTTAGTGTTCTTAGAAGTCTTAACTTGCTAGTTTAGCTTTTGAACAACGTTTCGTTAGGTAAAGAAGCCAATAGACCTATCTAAGTTTAAAATTGCACGAAACGAGAAAAACTTGTCTATGCATAGCACTGAGCATTCCTAAGGCATCAAATTGGACCGTTATACTCTATTTAGTGTTCTTAGAAGTCTTAACTTGCTAGTTTAGCTTTTGGACAACGTTTTGTTAGGTAAAGAAGCCAATAGACCAAGTTAAGTTCAAAATTGCACGAAACGAGAAAAACTTGTCTATGCATAGAACTGAGCATTCCTAAGGCATCAAATTGGACCGTTATACTCTATTTAGTGTTCTTAGAAGTCTTAACTTGCTAGTTTAGCTTTTGGACAACGTTTCGTTAGGTAAAGAAGCCAATAGACCAAGTTAAGTTCAAAATTGCACGAAACGAGAAAAACTTGTCTATGAATCGAATTGAGCATTCGTATGGCATCAAATTGGACCGTTATACTCTATTTAGTGTTCTTACAAGTCTTAACTTGCTAGTTTATCTTTTGGACAACGTTTCGTTAGGTAAAGAAGCCAATAGACCAATCTAAGTTTAAAATTGCACGAAACGAGAAAAACTTGTCTATGCGTAGAACTGAGCATTCCTAAGGCATCAAATTGGACCGTTATACTCTATTTAGTGTTCTTAGAAGTCTTAACTTGCTAGTTTAGCTTTTGGACGACGTTTCGTTAGGTAAAGAAGCCAATAGACCTATCTAAGTTTAAAATTGCACGAAACGAGAAAAACTTGTCTATGCATAGAACTGAGCATTCCTAAGGCATCAAATTGGACCGTTATACTCTATTTAGTGTTCTTAGAAGTCTTAACTTGCTAGTTTAGCTTTTGGACAACGTTTTGTTAGGTAAAGAAGCCAATAGACCAAGTTAAGTTCAAAATTGCACGAAACGAGAAAAACTTGTCTATGCATAGAACTGAGCATTCCTAAGGCATCAAATTGGACCGTTATACTCTATTTAGTGTTCTTAGAAGTCTTAACTTGCTAGTTTAGCTTTTGGACAACGTTTCGTTAGGTAAAGAAGCCAATAGACCTATCTAAGTTTAAAATTGCACGAAACGAGAAAAACTTATCTATGCATAGAACTGAGCATTCCTAAGGCATCAAATTGGACGGTTATACTCTATTTAGTGTTCTTAGAAGTCTTAACTTGCTAGTTTAGCTTTTGGACAACGTTTTGTTAGGTAAAGAAGCCAATAGACCAAGTTAAGTTCAAAATTGCACGAAACGAGAAAAACTTGTCTATGCATAGAACTGAGCATTCCTAAGGCATCAAATTGGACCGTTATAGTCTATTTAGTGTTCTTAGAAGTCTTAAATTGCTAGTTTAGCTTTTGGACAACGTTTCGTTAGGTAAAGAAGCCAATAGACCAAGTTAAGTTCAAAATTGCACCAAACGTGAAAAACTTGTCTATGCATAGAATTGAGCATTCCTAAGGCATCAAATTGGACCGCCATACTCTATTTAGTGTTCTTAGAAGTCTTAACTTGCTAGTTTAGCTTTTGCACAACGTTTTGTTAGGTAAAGAAGCTAATAGACCAAGTTAAGTTCAAAATTGCACGAAACGTGAAAAACTTCTCTATGCATAGAACTGAGCATTCCTAAGGCATCAAATTGGACCGTTATACTCTATTTAGTGTTCTTAGAAGTCTTAACTTGCTAGTTTAGCTTTTGGACAACGTTTCGTTAGGTAAAGAAGCCAATAGACCAAGTTAAGTTCAAAATTGCACGAAACGTGAAAAACTTCTCTATGCATAGAACTGAGCATTCCTAAGGCATCAAATTGGACCGTTATACTCTATTTAGTGTTCTTAGAAGTCTTAACATGCTATTTTAGCTGTTGGACAACGTTTTGTTAGGTAAAGAAGCCAATAGACCAAGTTAAGTTTAAAATTACGCGAAACGAGAAAAACTTGTCTATGCATAGAACTGAGCATTCCGAAGGCATTAAATTGGACAGTTATACTCTATTTAGCGTTCTTAGAAGACTTAACTTGCTAGTTTAGCTTTTGGACAATCTTTCGTTAGGTAAAGAGGCCAATAGACCAAGTTCAGTTCAAAATTGCACGAAATGTAAAAAACTTGTCTATGCATAGAACTGAGCATTCGTAAGGCGTTAAATTGGACCGTTATGCTCTATTTAGTGTTCTTAGAAGTCTTAACTTGCTAGTTTAGCTGTTGGCCAACGTTTCGTTAGGTAAAGAAGCCAATAGACCAAGTTAAGTTCAAAATTGCACGAAACGTGAAAAACTTGTCTATGCATAGAATTGAGCATTCCTAAGGCATCAAATTGGACCGTCATACTCTATTTAGTGTTCTTAGAAGTCTTAACTTGCTAGTTTATCTTTTGGACAACGTTTCGTTAGGTAAAGAAGCCAATAGACCAAGTTAAGTTCAAAATTGCACGAAACGAGAAAAACTTGTCTATGAATCGAATTGAGCATTCCTATGGCATCAAATTGGACCGTTATACCCTATTTATTGTTCTTAGAAGTCTTAACTTGCTAGTTTATCTTTTGGACAACGTTTCGTTAGGTAAAGAAGCCAATAGACCAATCTAAGTTTAAAATTGCGAGAAACGAGAAAAACTTGTCTATGCGTAGAACTGAGCATTCCTAAGGCATGAAATTGGACCGTGATACTCTAATTAGTGTTCTTAGAAGTCTTAACTTGCTAGTTTAGCTTTCGGACAACGTTTCGTTAGGTAAAGAAGCCAATAGACCAAGTTAAGTTCAAAATTGCACGAAACGATAAAAACTTGTCTATGAATCGAATTGAGCATTCCTATGGCATCAAATTGGACCTTTATACTCTATTTAGTGTTCTTACAAGTCTTAACTTGCTAGTTTATCTTTTGGACAACGTTTCGTTAGATAAAGAAGCCAATAGACCAATCTAAGTTTAAAATTGCACGAAACGAGAAAAACTTGTCTATGCGTAGAACTGAGCATTCCTAAGGCATGAAATTGGACCGTGATACTCTATTCAGTGTTCTTAGAAGTCTTAACTTGCTAGTTTAGCTTTTGGACAACGTTTCGTTAGGTAAAGAAGCCAATAAACCAAGTTAAGTTCAAAATTGCACGAAACGTGAAAAACTTCTCTATGCATAGAACTGAGCATTCCTAAGCCATCAAATTGGACCGTTATACTCTATTTAGTGTTCTTAGAAGTCTTAACATGCTATTTTAGCTGTTGGACAACGTTTTGTTAGGTAAAGAAGCCAATAGACCAAGTTAAGTTTAAAATTACGCGAAACGAGAAAAACTTGTCTATGCATAGAACTGAGCATTCCTAAGGCATTAAATTGGACAGTTATACTCTATTTAGCGTTCTTAGAAGACTTAAATTGCTAGTTTAGCTTTTGGACAATCTTTCGTTAGGTAAAGAAGCCAATAGACCAAGTTCAGTTCAAAATTGCACGAAATGTAAAAAACTTGCCTATGCATAGAACTGAGCATTCGTAAGGCGTTAAATTGGACCGTTATGCTCTATTTAGTGTTCTTAGAAGTCTTAACTTGCTAGTTTAGCTGTTGGCCAACGTTTCGTTAGGTAAAGAAGCCAATAGACCAAGTTAAGTTCAAAATTGCACGAAACATGAAAAACTTGTCTATGCATAGAATTGAGCATTCCTACGGCATCAAATTGGACCGTCATACTCTATTTAGTGTTCTTAGAAGTCTTAACTTGCTAGTTTATCTTTTGGACAACGTTTCGTTAGGTAAAGAAGCCAATAGACCAAGTTAAGTTCAAAATTGCACGAAACGAGAAAAACTTGTCTATGAATCGAATTGAGCATTCCTATGGCATCAAATTGGACCGTTATACCCTATTTATTGTTCTTAGAAGTCTTAACTTGCTAGTTTATCTTTTGGACAACGTTTCGTTAGGTAAAGAAGCCAATAGACCAATCTAAGTTTAAAATTGCGAGAAACGAGAAAAACTTGTCTATGCGTAGAACTGAGCATTCCTAAGGCATGAAATTGGACCGTGATACTCTAATTAGTGTTCTTAGAAGTCTTAACTTGCTAGTTTAGCTTTCGGACAACGTTTCGTTAGGTAAAGAAGCCAATAGACCAAGTTAAGTTCAAAATTGCACGAAACGATAAAAACTTGTCTATGAATCGAATTGAGCATTCCTATGGCATCAAATTGGACCGTTATACTCTATTTAGTGTTCTTACAAGTCTTAACTTGCTAGTTTATCTTTTGGACAACGTTTCGTTAGATAAAGAAGCCAATAGACCAATCTAAGTTTAAAATTGCACGAAACGAGAAAAACTTGTCTATGCGTAGAACTGAGCATTCCTAAGGCATGAAATTGGACCGTGATACTCTATTCAGTGTTCTTAGAAGTCTTAACTTGCTAGTTTAGCTTTTGGACAACTTTTTGTTAGGTAAAGAAGCCAATAGACCAAGTTAAGTTGAAAATTGCCTGAAACGAGAAAAACTTGTCTATGCAAAGAACTGAGCATTCCTAAGGCATCAAATTGGACCATTATACTCTATTTAGTGTTCTTAGAAGTCTTAACTCGCTATTTTAGCTTTTGGACAACGTTTTGTTAGGTAAAGAAGCCAATAGACCAAGTTAAGTTCAAAATTGCACGACACGTGAAAAACTTGTCTATGTATCGAATTGAGCATTCCTAAGGCATCAAATTGGACCGTTATACTCTATTTAGTGTTTTTAGAAGTCTTAACTCGCTAGTTTAGCTTTTGGACAACGTTTTGTTAGGTAAAGAAGCCAATAGACCAAGTTAAGTTCAAAATTGCACGAAACGTGAAAAACTTATCTATGCATAGAACTGAGCATTCCTAAGGCATCAAATTGGACCATTATACTCTATTTAGTGTTCTTAGAAGTCTTAACTTGCTAGTTTAGCTTTTGGACAACGTTTTGTTAGGTAAAGAAGCCAATAGACCAAGTTAAGTTCAAAATTGCCTGAAACGAGAAAAACTTGTCTATGCAAAGAACTGAGCATTCCTAAGGCATCAAATTGGACCATTATACTCTATTTAGTGTTCTTAGAAGTCTTAACTCACTAGTTTAGCTTTTGGACAACGTTTTGTTAGGTAAAGAAGCCAATAGACCAAGTTAAGTTCAAAATTGCACGAAACGTGAAAAACTTATCTATGCATAGAACTGAGCATTCCTAAGGCATCAAATTGGACCATTATACTCTCTTTAGTGTTCTTAGAAGTCTTAACTTGCTAGTTTAGCTTTTGGACAATGTTTCGTTAGGTAAAGAAGCCAATAGACCAAGTTAAGTTCAAAATTGCACGAAACGTGAAAAACTTGTCTATGTATCGAATTGAGCATTCCTAAGGCATCAAATTGGACCGTTATACTCTATTTAGTGTTTTTAGAAGTCTTAACTCGCTAGTTTAGCTTTTGGACAACGTTTTGTTAGGTAAAGAAGCCAATAGACCAAGTTAAGTTCAAAATTGCACGAAACGTGAAAAACTTATCTATGCATAGAACTGAGCATTCCTAAGGCATCAAATTGGACCATTATACTCTCTTTAGTGTTGTTAGAAGTCTTAACTTGCTAGTTTAGCTGTTGGACAACGTTTCGTTAGGTAAAGAAGCCAATAGACCAAGTTAAGTTCAAAATTGCACGAAACGTGAAAAACTTGTCTATGCATAGAATTGAGCATTCCTAAGGCATCAAATTGGACCGTCATACTCTATTTAGTGTTCTTAGAAGTCTTAACTTGCTAGTTTATCTTTTGGACAACGTTTCGTTAGGTAAAGAAGCCAATAGACCAAGTTAAGTTCAAAATTGCACGAAACGAGAAAAACTTGTCTATGAATCGAATTGAGCATTCCTATGGCATCAAATTGGACCGTTATACCCTATTTATTGTTCTTAGAAGTCTTAACTTGCTAGTTTATCTTTTGGACAACGTTTCGTTAGGTAAAGAAGCCAATAGACCAATCTAAGTTTAAAATTGCACGAAACGAGAAAAACTTGTCTATGCGTAGAACTGAGCATTCCTAAGGCATGAAATTGGACCGTGATACTCTATTTAGTGTTCTTAGAAGTCTTAACTTGCTAGTTTAGCTTTTGGACAACGTTTTGTTAGGTAAAGAAGCCAATAGACCAAGTTAAGTTCAAAATTGCCTGAAACGAGAAAAACTTGTCTATTCAAAGAACTGAGCATTCCTAAGGCATCAAATTGGACCATTATACTCTATTTAGTGTTCTTAGAAGTCTTAACTCGCTAGTTTAGCTTTTGGACAACGTTTTGTTAGGTAAAGAAGCCAATAGACCAAGTTAAGTTCAAAATTGCACGAAACGTGAAAAACTTATCTATGCATAGAACTGAGCATTCCTAAGGCATCAAATTGGACCATTATACTCTCTTTAGTGTTCTTAGAAGTCTTAACTTGCTAGTTTAGCTGTTGGACAATGTTTCGTTAGGTAAAGAAGCCAATAGACCAAGTTAAGTTCAAAATTGCACGAAACGTGAAAAACTTGTGTATGTATCAAATTGAGCATTCCTAAGGCATCAAATTGGACCGTTATACTCTATTTAGTGTTCTTAGAAGTATTAACTTTCTAGTTTATCTTTTGGACAACGTTTCGTTAGGTAAAGAAGCCAATAGACCTATCTAAGTTTAAAATTGCACGAAACGAGAAAAACTTGTCTATGCATAGAACTGAGCATTCCTAAGGCATCAAATTGGACCGTTATACTCTATTTAGTGTTCTTAGAAGTCTTAACTTGCTAGTTTAGCTTTTGGACAACGTTTTGTTAGGTAAAGAAGCCAATAGACCAAGTTAAGTTCAAAATTGCACGAAACGAGAAAAACTTGTCTATGCATAGAACTGAGCATTCCTAAGGCATCAAATTGGACCGTTATACTCTATTTAGTGTTCTTAGAAGTCTTAACTTGCTAGTTTAGCTTTTGGACAACGTTTCGTTAGGTAAAGAAGCCAATAGACCAAGTTAAGTTCAAAATTGCACGAAACGAGAAAAACTTGTCTATGAATCGAATTGAGCATTCCTATGGCATCAAATTGGACCGTTATACCCTATTTATTGTTCTTAGAAGTCTTAACTTGCTAGTTTATCTTTTGGACAACGTTTCGTTAGGTAAAGAAGCCAATAGACCAAGTTAAGTTCAAAATTGCACGAAACGAGAAAAACTTGTCTATGCATAGAATTGAGCATTCCTAAGGCATCAAATTGGACCGCCATACTCTATTTAGTGTTCTTAGAAGTCTTAACTTGCTAGTTTAGCTTTTGTACAACGTTTTGTTAGGTAAAGAAGCCAATAGACCAAGTTAAGTTCAAAATTGCACGAAACGTGAAAAACTTCTCTATGCATAGAACTGAGCATTCCTAAGGCATCAAATTGGACCGTTATACTCTATTTAGTGTTCTTGGAAGTCTTAACTTGCTAGTTTAGCTTTTGGACAACGTTTCGTTAGGTAAAGAAGCCAATAGACCAAGTTAAGTTCAAAATTGCACGAAACGAGAAAAACTTGTCTATGAATCGAATTGAGCATTCCTATGGCATCAAATTGGACCGTTATACCCTATTTATTGTTCTTAGAAGTCTTAACTTGCTAGTTTATCTTTTGGACAACGTTTCGTTAGGTAAAGAAGCCAATAGACCAATCTAAGTTTAAAATTGCACGAAACGAGAAAAACTTGTCTATGCGTAGAACTGAGCATTCCTAAGGCATGAAATTGGACCGTGATACTCTATTTAGTGTTCTTAGAAGTCTTAACTTGCTAGTTTAGCTTTTGGACAACGTTTTGTTAGGTAAAGAAGCCAATAGACCAAGTTAAGTTCAAAATTGCCTGAAACGAGAAAAACTTGTCTATTCAAAGAACTGAGCATTCCTAAGGCATCAAATTGGACCATTATACTCTATTTAGTGTTCTTAGAAGTTTTAACTCGCTAGTTTAGCTTTTGGACAACGTTTTGTTAGGTAAAGAAGCCAATAGACCAAGTTAAGTTCAAAATTGCACGAAACGTGAAAAACTTATCTATGCATAGAACTGAGCATTCCTAAGGCATCAAATTGGACCATTATACTCTCTTTAGTGTTCTTAGAAGTCTTAACTTGCTAGTGTAGCTGTTGGACAATGTTTCGTTAGGTAAAGAAGCCAATAGACCAAGTTAAGTTCAAAATTGCACGAAACGTGAAAAACTTGTGTATGTATCAAATTGAGCATTCCTAAGGCATCAAATTGGACCGTTATACTCTATTTAGTGTTCTTAGAAGTATTAACTTTCTAGTTTATCTTTTGGACAACGTTTCGTTAGGTAAAGAAGCCAATAGACCTATCTAAGTTTAAAATTGCACGAAACGAGAAAAACTTGTCTATGCATAGAACTGAGCATTCCTAAGGCATCAAATTGGACCGTTATACTCTATTTAGTGTTCTTAGAAGTCTTAACTTGCTAGTTTAGCTTTTGGACAACGTTTTGTTAGGTAAAGAAGCCAATAGACCAAGTTAAGTTCAAAATTGCACGAAATGAGAAAAACTTGTCTATGCATAGAACTGAGCATTCCTAAGGCATCAAATTGGACCGTTATACTCTATTTAGTGTTCTTAGAAGTCTTAACTTGCTAGTTTAGCTTTTGGACAACGTTTCGTTAGGTAAAGAAGCCAATAGACCAAGTTAAGTTCAAAATTGCACCAAACGTGAAAAACTTGTCTATGCATAGAATTGAGCATTCCTAAGGCATCAAATTGGACCGCCATACTCTATTTAGTGTTCTTAGAAGTCTTAACTTGCTAGTTTAGCTTTTGTACAACGTTTTGTTAGGTAAAGAAGCCAATAGACCAAGTTAAGTTCAAAATTGCACGAAACGTGAAAAACTTCTCTATGCATAGAACTGAGCATTCCTAAGGCATCAAATTGGACCGTTATACTCTATTTAGTGTTCTTGGAAGTCTTAACTTGCTAGTTTAGCTTTTGGACAACGTTTCGTTAGGTAAAGAAGCCAATAGACCAAGTTAAGTTCAAAATTGCACGAAACGTGAAAAACTTCTCTATGCATAGAACTGAGCATTCCTAAGGCGTCAAATTGGACCGTTATACTCTATTTAGTGTTCTTAGAAGTCTTAACATGCTATTTTAGCTGTTGGACAACGTTTTGTTAGGTAAAGAAGCCAATAGACCAAGTTAAGTTTAAAATTACGCGAAACGAGAAAAACTTGTCTATGCATAGAACTGAGCATTCCTAAGGCATTAAATTGGACAGTTATACTCTATTTAGCGTTCTTAGAAGACTAACTTGCTAGTTTAGCTTTTGGACAATCTTTCGTTAGGTAAAGAAGCCAATAGACCAAGTTAAGTTCAAAATTGCACGAAATGTAAAAAACTTGTCTATGAATAGAACTGAGCATTCGTAAGGCGTTAAATTGGACCGTTATGCTCTATTTAGTGTTCTTAGAAGTCTTAACTTGCTAGTTTAGCTGTTGGACAACGTTTCGTTAGGTAAAGAAGCCAATAGACCAAGTTA
Organism: Tripterygium wilfordii; assembly: GCF_013401445.1. NCBI lineage: Eukaryota > Viridiplantae > Streptophyta > Magnoliopsida > Celastrales > Celastraceae > Tripterygium > Tripterygium wilfordii. Next base: position 177,316 of record NW_024056384.1, read on the forward strand.
AGTTCAAAATTGCACGAAACGTGAAAAACTTGTCTATGCATAGAATTGAGCATTCCTATGGCATCAAATTGGACCGTCATACTCTATTTAGTGTTCTTGGAAGTCTTAACTTGCTAGTTTATCTTTTGGACAACGTTTCGTTAGGTAAAGAAGCCAATAGACCAAGTTAAGTTCAAAATTGCACGAAACGAGAAAAACTTGTCTATGAATCGAATTGAGCATTCCTATGGCATCAAATTGGACCGTTATACCCTATTTATTGTTCTTAGAAGTCTTAACTTGCTAGTTTATCTTTTGGACAACGTTTCGTTAGGTAAAGAAGCCAATAGACCAATCTAAGTTTAAAATTGCACGAAACGAGAAAAACTTGTCTATGCGTAGAACTGAGCATTCCTAAGGCATGAAATTGGACCGTGATACTCTATTTAGTGTTCTTAGAAGTCTTAACTTGCTAGTTTAGCTTTCGGACAACGTTTCGTTAGGTAAAGAAGCCAATAGACCAAGTTAAGTTCAAAATTGCACGAAACGAGAAAAACTTGTCTATGAATCGAATTGAGCATTCCTATGGCATCAAATTGGACCGTTATACTCTATTTAGTGTTCTTACAAGTCTTAACTTGCTAGTTTATCTTTTGGACAACGTTTCGTTAGGTAAAGAAGCCAATAGACCAATCTAAGTTTAAAATTGCACGAAACGAGAAAAACTTGTCTATGCGTAGAACTGAGCATTCCTAAGGCATGAAATTGGACCGTGATACTCTATTTAGTGTTCTTAGAAGTCTTAACTTGCTAGTTTAGCTTTTGGACAACGTTTTGTTAGGTAAAGAAGCCAATAGACCAAGTTAAGTTGAAAATTGCCTGAAACGAGAAAAACTTGTCTATGCAAAGAACTGAGCATTCCTAAGGCATCAAATTGGACCATTATACTCTATTTAGTGTTCTTAGAAGTCTTAACTCGCTAGTTTAGCTTTTGGACAACGTTTTGTTAGGTAAAGAAGCCAATAGACCAAGTTAAGTTCAAAATTGCACGAAACGTGAAAAACTTATCTATGCATAGAACTGAGCATTCCTAAGGCATCAAATTGGACCATTATACTCTCTTTTGTGTTCTTAGAAGTCTTAACTTGCTAGTTTAGCTTTTGGACAATGTTTCGTTAGGTAAAGAAGCCAATAGACCAAGTTAAGTTCAAAATTGCACGAAACGTGAAAAACTTATCTATGTATCGAATTGAGCATTCCTAAGGCATCAAATTGGACCGTTATACTCTATTTAGTGTTTTTAGAAGTCTTAACTTGCTAGTTTATCTTTTGGACAACGTTTCGTTAGGTAAAGAAGCCAATAGACCTATCTAAGTTTAAAATTGCACGAAACGAGAAAAACTTGTCTATGCATAGAACTGAGCATTCCTAAGGCATCAAATTGGACCGTTATACTCTATTTAGTGTTCTTAGAAGTCTTAACTCGCTAGTTTAGCTTTTGGACAACGTTTTGTTAGGTAAAGAAGCCAATAGACCAAGTTAAGTTCAAAATTGCACGAAACGTGAAAAACTTATCTATGCATAGAACTGAGCATTCCTAAGGCATCAAATTGGACCATTATACTCTCTTTAGTGTTCTTAGAAGTCTTAACTTGCTAGTTTAGCTTTTGGACAATGTTTCGTTAGGTAAAGAAGCCAATAGACCAAGTTAAGTTCAAAATTGCACGAAACGTGAAAAACTTGTCTATGTATCGAATTGAGCATTCCTAAGGCATCAAATTGGACCGTTATACTCTATTTATTGTTCTTAGAAGTCTTAACTTGCTAGTTTATCTTTTGGACAACGTTTCGTTAGGTAAAGAAGCCAATAGACCTATCTAAGTTTAAAATTGCACGAAACGAGAAAAACTTGTCTATGCATAGAACTGAGCATTCCTAAGGCATCAACTTGGACCGTTATACTCTATTTAGTGTTCTTAGAAGTCTTAACTTGCTAGTTTAGCTTTTGGACAACGTTTTGTTAGGTAAAGAAGCCAATAGACCAAGTTAAGTTCAAAATTGCACGAAACGAGAAAAACTTGTCTATGCATAGAACTGAGCATTCCTAAGGCATCAAATTGGACCGTTATACTCTATTTAGTGTTCTTTGAAGTCTTAACTTGCTAGTTTAGCTTTTGGACAACGTTTCGTTAGGTAAAGAAGCCAATAGACCAAGTTAAGTTCAAAATTGCACCAAACGTGAAAAACTTGTCTATGCATAGAATTGAGCATTCCTAAGGCATCAAATTGGACAGCCATACTCTATTTAGTGTTCTTAGAAGTCTTAACTTTCTAGTTTAGCTTTTGTACAACGTTTTGTTAGGTAAAGAAGCCAATAGACCAAGTTAAGTTCAAAATTGCACGAAACGTGAAAAACTTCTCTATGCATAGAACTGAGCATTCCTAAGGCATCAAACTGGACCGTTATACTCTATTTAGTGTTCTTGGAAGTCTTAACTTGCTAGTTTAGCTTTTGGACAACGTTTCGTTAGGTAAAGAAGCCAATAGACCAAGTTAAGTTCAAAATTGCACGAAACGTGAAAAACTTCTCTATGCATAGAACTTAGCATTCCTAAGGCGTCAAATTGGACCGTTATACTCTATTTAGTGTTCTTCGAAGTCTTAACATGCTATTTTAGCTGTTGGACAACGTTTTGTTAGGTAAAGAAGCCAATAGACCAAGTTAAGTTTAAAATTACGCGAAACGAGAAAAACTTGTCTATGCATAGAACTGAGCATTCCTAAGGCATTAAATTGGACAGTTATACTCTATTTAGCGTTCTTAGAAGACTTAACTTGCTAGTTTAGCTTTTGGACAATCTTTCGTTAGGTAAAGAAGCCAATAGACCAAGTTAAGTTCAAAATTGCACGAAATGTAAAAAACTTGTCTATGCATAGAACTGAGCATTCGTAAGGCGTTAAATTGGACCGTTATGCTCTATTTAGTGTTCTTAGAAGTCTTAACTTGCTAGTTTAGCTGTTGGACAACGTTTCGTTAGGTAAAGAAGCCAATAGACCAAGTTAAGTTCAAAATTGCACGAAACGTGAAAAACTTGTCTATGAATCGAATTGAGCATTCCTATGGCATCAAATTGGACCGTTATACTCTATTTAGTGTTCTTAGAAGTCTTAACTTGCTAGTTTAGCTTTTGGACAACGTTTCGTTAGGTAAAGAAGCCAATAGACCAAGTTCAGTTCAAAATTGCACGAAACGTGAAAAACTTCTCTATGCATAGAACTGAGCATTCCTAAGGCATCAAATTGGACCGTTATACTCTATTTAGTGTTCTTAGAAGTCTTAACTTGCTATTTTAGCTGTTGGACAACGTGTCGTTAGGTAAAGAAGCCAATAGACCAAGTTAAGTTTAAAATTGCGGGAAACGAGAAAAACTGGTCTATGCATAGAACTGAGCATTCCTAAGGCATCAAATTGGACAGTTATACTCTATTTAGTGTTCTTAGAAGACTTAACTTGCTAGTTTAGCTTTTGGACAATCTTTCGTTAGGTAAAGAAGCCAATAGACCAAGTTAAGTTCAAAATTGCACGAAATGTAAAAAACTTGTCTATGCATAGAACTGAGCATTCGTAAGGCGTTAAATTGGACCGTTATGCTCTATTTAGTGTTCTTAGAAGTCTTAACTTGCTAGTTTAGCTGTTGGACAACGTTTCGTTAGGTAAAGAAGCCAATAGACCAAGTTAAGTTCAAAATTGCACGAAACGTGAAAAACTTGTCTATGAATCGATATGAGCATTCCTATGTCATCAAATTGGACCGTTATAGTCTATTTAGTGTTCTTGGAAGTCTTAACATGGTAGTTTAGATTTTGGACAACGTTTCGATAGGTAAAGATGCCAATAGAACAAGTTAAGTTCAAAATTGCACGAAACGTGAAAAACTAGTCCATGCATCGAGTTGAGCATTCCTAAGGCATCAAATTTGACCGTTATACTCTATTTAGTGTTCTTAGAAGTCTTAACTTGCTAGTTTAGCTGTTGGACAACGTTTCGTTAGGTAAAGAAGCCAATAGACCAAGTTAAGTTCAAAATTGCACGAAACGTGAAAAACTTCTCTATGCATAGAACTGAGCATTCCTAAGGCATCAAATTGGACCGTTATACTCTATTTAGTGTTCTTGGAAGTCTTAACTTGCTAGTTTAGCTTTTGGACAACGTTTCGTTAGGTAAAGAAGCCAATAGACCAAGTTAAGTTCAAAATTGCACGAAACGTGAAAAACTTCTCTATGCATAGAACTTAGCATTCCTAAGGCGTCAAATTGGACCGTTATACTCTATTTAGTGTTCTTCGAAGTCTTAACATGCTATTTTAGCTGTTGGACAACGTTTTGTTAGGTAAAGAAGCCAATAGACCAAGTTAAGTTTAAAATTACGCGAAACGAGAAAAACTTGTCTATGCATAGAACTGAGCATTCCTAAGGCATTAAATTGGACAGTTATACTCTATTTAGCGTTCTTAGAAGACTTAACTTGCTAGTTTAGCTTTTGGACAATCTTTCGTTAGGTAAAGAAGCCAATAGACCAAGTTAAGTTCAAAATTGCACGAAATGTAAAAAACTTGTCTATGCATAGAACTGAGCATTCGTAAGGCGTTAAATTGGACCGTTATGCTCTATTTAGTGTTCTTAGAAGTCTTAACTTGCTAGTTTAGCTGTTGGACAACGTTTCGTTAGGTAAAGAAGCCAATAGACCAAGTTAAGTTCAAAATTGCACGAAACGTGAAAAACTTGTCTATGAATCGAATTGAGCATTCCTATGGCATCAAATTGGACCGTTATACTCTATTTAGTGTTCTTAGAAGTCTTAACTTGCTAGTTTAGCTTTTGGACAACGTTTCGTTAGGTAAAGAAGCCAATAGACCAAGTTCAGTTCAAAATTGCACGAATTGTGAAAAACTTCTCTATGCATAGAACTGAGCATTCCTAAGGCATCAAATTGGACCGTTATACTCTATTTAGTGTTCTTAGAAGTCTTAACTTGCTATTTTAGCTGTTGGACAACGTGTCGTTAGGTAAAGAAGCCAATAGACCAAGTTAAGTTTAAAATTGCGGGAAACGAGAAAAACTGGTCTATGCATAGAACTGAGCATTCCTAAGGCATCAAATTGGACAGTTATACTCTATTTAGTGTTCTTAGAAGACTTAACTTGCTAGTTTAGCTTTTGGACAATCTTTCGTTAGGTAAAGAAGCCAATAGACCAAGTTAAGTTCAAAATTGCACGAAATGTAAAAAACTTGTCTATGCATAGAACTGAGCATTCGTAAGGCGTTAAATTGGACCATTATGCTCTATTTAGTGTTCTTAGAAGTCTTAACTTGCTAGTTTAGCTGTTGGACAACGTTTCGTTAGGTAAAGAAGCCAATAGACCAAGTTAAGTTCAAAATTGCACGAAACGTGAGAAACTTGTCTATGAATCGATATGAGCATTCCTATGTCATCAAATTGGACCGTTATAGTCTATTTAGTGTTCTTGGAAGTCTTAACATGGTAGTTTAGATTTTGGACAACGTTTCGATAGGTAAAGATGCCAATAGAACAAGTTAAGTTCAAAATTGCACGAAACGTGAAAAACTAGTCCATGCATCGAGTTGAGCATTCCTAAGGCATCAAATTTGACCGTTATACTCTATTTAGTGTTCTTAGAAGTCTTAACTTGCTAGTTTAGCTGTTGGACAACGTTTCGTTAGGTAAAGAAGCCAATAGACCAAGTTAAGTTTAAAATTGCACGAAACGAGCAAAACTTTTCTATGCATAGAACTGAGCATTCCTAAGGCATCAAATTGGACCGTTATACTCTATTTAGTGTTCTTAGAAGTCCTAACTTGCTAGTATAGCTTTTGGACAACGTTTCGTTGGGTAAAGAAGCCAATAGACCAAGTTAAGTTCAAAATTGCACGAAACGTGAAAAACTTGTCTATGCATAGAATTGAGCATTCCTAAGGCATCAAATTGGACCGTCATACTCTATTTAGTGTTCTTAGAAGTCTTAACTTGATAGTTTAGCTTTTGGACAACGTTTCGTTAGGTAAAGAAGCCAAGAGACCAAGTTAAGTTCAAAATTGCACGAAACGTGAAAAACTTGTCTATGAATCGAATTGAGCATTCCTATGGCATCAAATTGGACCGTTATACTCTATTTAGTGTTCTTAGAAGTCTTAACTTACTAGTTTAGCTTTTGGACAACGTTTCGTTAGGTAAAGAAGCTAATAGACCAATCTAAGTTTAAAATTGCACGAAACGAGAAAAACTTGTCTATGCATAGAACTGACCATTCCTAAGGCATCAAATTGGACCTTTATACTCTATTTAGTGTTCTTAGAAGTCCTAACTTGCTAGTTTAGCTTTTGGACAACGTTTTGTTAGGTAAAGAATCCAATAGACCAAGTTAAGTTCAAAATTGCACGAAACGTGAAAAACTTGTCTATGCATAGAACTGAGCATTCCTAAGGCATGAAATTGGACCGTTATACTCTATTTAGTGTTCTTAGAAGTCTTATCTTGCTAGTTTAGCTTTTGGACAATGTTTCGTTAGGTAAATAAGCCAATAGACCAAGTTAAGTTCAAAATTGCACGAAATGTAAAAAACTTGTCTATGCATAGAACTGAGCATTCCTAATGCATCAAATTGGACCGTTATACTCTATTTAGTGTTCCTAGAAGTCTTAACTTTCTATTTTAGCTTTTGGACAACGTTTCGATAGGTAAACAAGCCAATAGACCAAGTTAAGTTCAAAATTGCACGAAACGTGAAAAACTTGTCTATGAATCGAATTGAGCATTCCTATGGCATCAAATTGGACCGTTATACTCTACTTAGTGTTCTTAGAAGTCTTAACTTGCTAGTTTATCTTTTGGACAACGTTTCGTTAGGTAAAGAAGCCCATAGACCTATCTAAGTTTAAAATTGCACGAAACGAGAAAAACTTGTCTATGCATAGAACTGAGCATTTCTAAGGCATCAAGTTGGACCGTTATACTCTATTTAGCGTTCTTAGAAGTCTTAACTTGCTAGTTTAGCTTTTGGACAACGTTTCGTTAGGTAAAGAAGCCAATAGACCAAGTTAAGTTCAAAATTACACCAAACGTGATAAACTTGTCTATGCGTAGAATTGAGCAATCCTAAGGCATCAAATTGGACCGCCATACTCTATTTAGTGTTCTTAGAAGTCTTAACTTGCTAGTTTAGCTTTTGGACAACGTTTTGTTAGGTAAAGAAGCCAATAGACCAAGTTAAGTTCAAAATTGCACGAAACGTGAAAAACTTCTCTATGCATAGAACTGAGCATTCCTAAGGCATCAAATTGGACCGTTATACTCAATTTAGTGTTCTTAGAAGTCTTAACTTGCTAGTTTAGCTTTTGGACAACGTTTCGTTAGGTAAAGAAGCCAATAGACCAAGTTAAGTTCAAAATTGCACGAAACATGAAAAACTTCTCTATGCATAGAACTGAGCATTCCTAAGGCGTCAAATTGGACCGTTATACTCTATTTAGTGTTATTAGAAGTCTTAACTTGCTATTTTAGCTGTTGGACAACGTTTTGTTAGGTAAATAAGCCAATAGACCAAGTTAAGTTTAAAATTGCGCGAAACAAGAAAAACTTATCTATGCATAGAACTGAGCATTCCTAAGGCGTCAAATTGGACAGTTATACTCTATTTAGCGTTCTTAGAAGACTTAACTTGCTAGTTTAGCTTTTGGACAATCTTTCGTTAGGTAAAGAAGCCAATAGACCAAGTTAAGTTCAAAATTGCACGAAATGTAAAAAACTTGTCTATGCATAGAACTGAGCATTCGTAAGGCATTAAATTGGACCGTTATGCTCTATTTAGTGTTCTTAGAAGTCTTAACTTGCTAGTTTAGCTGTTGGACAACGTTTCGTTAGGTAAAGAAGCCAATAGACCAAGTTAAGTTCAAAATTGCACGAAACCTGAAAAACTTGTCTATGAATCGAATTGAGCATTCCTATGGCATCAAATTGGACCGTTATACTCTATTTAGTTTTCTTAGAAGTCTTAACTTGCTAGTTTAGCTTTTGGACAACGTTTCGTTAGGTAAAGAAGCCAATAGACCAAGTTAAGTTCAAAATTGCACGAAACGTGAAAAACTTCTCTATGCATAGAACTGAGCATTCCTAAGGCGTCAAATTGGACCGTTATACTCTATTTAGTGTTCTTAGAAGTCTTAACTTGCTATTTTAGCTGTTGGACAACGTGTCGTTAGGTAAAGAAGCCAATAGACCAAGTTAAGTTTAAAATTGCGCGAAACGAGAAAAACTGGTCTATGCATAGAACTGAGCATTCCTAAGGCATCAAATTGGACAGTTATACTCTATTTAGCGTTCTTAGAAGACTTCACTTGCTAGTTTAGCTTTTGGACAATCTTTCGTTAGGTAAAGATGCCAATAGACCAAGTTAAGTTCAAAATTGCACGAAATGTAAAAAACTTGTCTATGCATAGAACTGAGCATTCGTAAGGCGTTAAATTGGACCGTTATGCTCTATTTAGTGTTCTTAGAAGTCTTAACTTGCTAGTTTAGCTGTTGGACAACGTTTCGTTAGGTAAAGAAGCCAATAGACCAAGTTAAGTTCAAAATTGCACGAAACGTGAAAAACTTGTCTATGAATCGAATTGAGCATTCCTATGGCATAAAATTGGACCGTTATACTCTATTTAGTGTTCTTAGAAGTCTTAACTTGCAAGTTTAGCTTTTGGACAATGTTTCGTTAGGTAAAGAAGCCAATAGACCAAGTTAAGTTCAAAATTGCACGAAATGTAAAAAACTTGTCTATGCATAGAACTGAGCATTCCTAATGCATCAAATTGGACCGTTATACTCTATTTAGTGTTCCTAGAAGTCTTAACTTGCTAGTTTAGCTGTTGGACAACGTTTCCTTAGGTAAAGAAGCCAATAGACCAAGTTAAGTTCAAAATTGCACGAAACGTGAAAAACTTGTCTATGAATCGAATTGAGCATTCCCATGGCATCAAATTGGACCGTTATACTCTATTTAGTGTTCTTAGAAGTCTTAACTTGCTAGTTTATCTTTTGGACAACGTTTCGTTAGGTAAAGAAGCCAATAGACCTATCTAAGTTTAAAATTGCACGAAACGAGAAAAACTTGTCTATGCATAGAACTGAGCATTCCTAAGGCATCAAATTGGACCGTTATACTCTATTTAGTGTTCTTGGAAGTCTTAACTTGCTAGTTTAGCTTTTGGACAACGTTTCGTTAGGTAAAGAAGCCAATAGACCAAGTTAAGTTTAAAATTGCACGAAACGAGAAAAACTTGTCTATGCATAGAACTGAGCATTCCTAAGGAATCAAATTGGACCGTTATACTCTATTTAGTATTCTTAGAAGTCCTAACTTGCTAGTGTAGCTTTTGGAAAACGTTTCGTTAGGTAAAGAAGCCAATAGACCAAGTTAAGTTCAAAATTGCACCAAACGTGAAAAACTTGTCTATGCATAGAATTTAGCATTCCTAAGGCATCAAATTGGACCGTCATACTCTATTTAGTGTTCTTAGAAGTCTTAACTTGATAGTTTAGCTTTTGGACAACGTTTCATTAGGTAAAGAAGCCAATAGACCAAGTTAAGTTCAAAATTGCACGAAACGTGAAAAACTTGTCTATGAATCGAATTGAGAATTCCCATGGCATCAAATTGGACCGTTATACTCTATTTAGTGTTTTTAGAAGTCTTAACTTGCTAGTTTATCTTTTGGACAATGTTTCGTTAGGTAAAGAAGCCAATAGACCTATCTAAGTTTAAAATTGCACGAAACGAGAAAAACTTGTCTATGCATAGAACTGAGCATTCCTAAGGCATCAAATTGGACCGTTATACTCTATTTAGTGTTCTTGGAAGTCTTAACTTGCTAGTTTAGCTTTTGGACAACGTTTCGTTAGGTAATAAAGCCAATAGACCAAGTTAAGTTCAAAATTGCACGAAACGTGAAAAACTTTTCTATGCATAGAACTGAGCATTCCTAAGGCATCAAATTGGACCGTTATACTCTATTTAGTGTTCTTAGAAGTCTTATCTTGCAAGTTTAGCTTTTGGACAACGTTTCGTTAGGTAAAGAAGCCAATAGACCAAGTTAAGTTCAAAATTGCACGAAACGTGAAAAACTTGTCTATGCATAGAACTGAGCATTCCTAAGGCATCAAATTGGACCGTTATACTCTATTTAGTGTTCTTAGAAGTCTTATCTTGCAAGTTTAGCTTTTGGACAATGTTTCGTTAGGTAAAGAAGCCAATAGACCAAGTTAAGTTCAAAATTGCACAAAATGTAAAAAACTTGTCTATGCATAGAACTGAGCATTCCTAATGCATCAAATTGGACCGTTATACTCTATTTAGTATTCCTAGAAGTCCTAACTTGCTATTTTAGCTGTTGGACAACGTTTCGTTAGGTAAACAAGCCAATAGACCAAGTTAAGTTCAAAATTGCACGAAACGTGAAAAACTTGTCTATGAATCGAATTGAGCATTCCCATGGCATCAAATTGGACCGTTATACTCTATTTAGTGTTCTTAGAAGTCTTAACTTGCTAGTTTATCTTTTGGACAACGTTTCGTTAGGTAAAGAAGCCAATAGACCTATCTAAGTTTAAAATTGCACGAAACGAGAAAAACTTGTCTATGCATAGAACTGAGCATTCCTAAGGCATCAAATTGGACCGTTATACTCTATTTAGTGTTCTTGGAAGTCTTAACTTGCTAGTTTAGCTTTTGGACAACGTTTCGTTAGGTAAAGAAGCCAATAGACCAAGTTAAGTTTCAAATTGCACGAAACGAGAAAAACTTGTCTATGCATAGAACTGAGTTTTCCTAAGGAATCAAATTGGACCGTTATACTCTATTTAGTATTCTTAGAAGTCCTAACTTGCTAGTGTAGCTTTTGGAAAACGTTTCGTTAGGTAAAGAAGCCAATAGACCAAGTTAAGTTCAAAATTGCACCAAACGTGAAAAACTTGCCTATGCATAGAATTGAGCATTCCTAAGGCATCAAATTGGACCGTCATACTCTATTTAGTGTTCTTAGAAGTCTTAACATGCTAGTTTAGCTTTTGGACAACGTTTCGTTAGGTAAAGAAGCCAATAGACCAAGTTAAGTTCAACATTGCACGAAACGTGAAAAACTTGTCTATGAATCGAATTGAGTATTCCCATGGCATCAAATTGGACCGTTATACTCTATTTAGTGTTCTTAGAAGTCTTAACTTGCTAGTTTATCTTTTGGACAACGTTTCGTTAGGTAAAGAAGCCAATAGACCTATCTAAGTTTAAAATTGCACGAAACGAGAAAAACTTGTCTATGCATAGAACTGAGCATTCCTAAGGCATCAAATTGGACCGTTATACTCTATTTAGTGTTCTTGGAAGTCTTAACTTGCTAGTTTAGCTTTTGGACAACGTTTCGTTAGGTAAAGAAGCCAATAGACCAAGTTAAGTTCAAAATTGCACGAAACGTGAAAAACTTGTCTATGAATCTAATTGAGTATTCCCATGGCATCAAATTGGACCGTTATACTCTATTTAGTGTTCTTAGCAGTCTTAACTTGCTAGTTTATCTTTTGGACAACGTTTCGTTAGGTAAAGAAGCCAATAGACCAATCTAAGTTTATAATTGCACGAAACGAGAAAAACTTGTCTATGCATAGATTTGAGCATTCCTAAGGCATCAAATTGGACAGTTATACTCTATTTAGTGTTCTTAGAAGTCTTAGCTTGCTAGTTTAGCTTTTGGACAACGTTTCTTTAGGTAAAGAAGCCAATAGACCAAGTTAAGTTCAAAATTGCACGAAACGTGAAAAACTTCTCTATGCATAGAACTGAGCATTCCTAAGGCGTCAAATTGGACCGTTATACTCTATTTAGTGTTCTTGGAAGTCTTAACTTGCTAGTTTAGCTGTTGGACAACGTTTCGTTAGGTAAAGAAGCCAATAGACCAAGTTAAGTTTAAAATTGCACGAAACGAGGAAAACTTGTCTATGCATAGAACTGAGCATTCCTAAGGCATCAAATTGGACCGTTATACTCTATTTAGTGTTCTTAGAAGTCCTAACTTGCTAGTATAGCTTTTGGAAAACGTTTCGTTGGGTAAAGAAGCAAATAGACCAAGTTAAGTTCAAAATTGCACGAAACGTGAAAAACTTGTCTATGCATAGAATTGAGCATTCCTAAGTCATCAAATTGGACAGTCATACTCTATTTAGTGTTCTTAGAAGTCTTAACTTGCTAGTTTTGCTTTTGGACAACGTTTCGTTAGGTAAAGAAGCCAAGAGACCAAGTTAAGTTCAAAATTGCACGAAACGTGAAAAACTTGTCTATGAATCGAATTGAGCATTCCTATGGCATCAAATTGGACCGTTATACTCTATTTAGTGTTCTTAGAAGTCTTAACTTGCTAGTTTATCTTTTGGACAACGTTTCGTTAGGTAAAGAAGCCAATAGACCAATCTAAGTTTAAAATTGCACGAAACGAGAAAAACTTGTCTATGCATAGAACTGAGCATTCCTAAGGCATCAAATTGGACCGTTGTACTCTATTTAGTGCTCTTAGAAGTCCTAACTTGCTAGTTTAGCTTTTGGACAACGTTTTGTTAGGTAAAGAATCTAATAGACCAAGTTAAGTTCAAAATTGCAGGAAACGTGAAAAACTTGTCTATGCATAGAACTGAGCATTCCTAAGGCATCAAATTGGACCGTTATACTCTATTTAGTGTTATTAGAAGTCTTATCTTGCTAGTTTAGCTTTTGGACAATGTTTCGTTAGGTAAAGAAGCCAATAGACCAAGTTAAGTTCAAAATTGCACGAAATGTAAAAAACTTCTCTATGCATAGAACTGAGCATTCCTAAGGCGTCAAATTGGACCGTTATACTCTATTTAGTGTTCTTGGAAGTCTTAACTTGCTAGTTTAGCTGTTGGACAACGTTTCGTTAGGTAAAGAAGCCAATAGACCAAGTTAAGTTTAAAATTGCACGAAACGAGGAAAACTTGTCTATGCATAGAACTGAGCATTCCTAAGGCATCAAATTGGACCGTTATACTCTATTTAGTGTTCTTAGAAGTCCTAACTTGCTAGTATAGCTTTTGGAAAACGTTTCGTTGGGTAAAGAAGCAAATAGACCAAGTTAAGTTCAAAATTGCACGAAACGTGAAAAACTTGTCTATGCATAGAATTGAGCATTCCTAAGTCATCAAATTGGACAGTCATACTCTATTTAGTGTTCTTAGAAGTCTTAACTTGCTAGTTTAGCTTTTGGACAATGTTTCGTTAGGTAAAGAAGCCAATAGACCAAGTTAAGTTCAAAATTGCACGAAACGTGAAAAACTTGTCTATGAATCGAATTGAGCATTCCTATGGCATCAAATTGGACCGTTATACTCTATTTATTGTTCCTAGAAGTCTTAACTTGCTATTTTAGCTGTTGGACAACGTTTCGTTAGGTAAACAAGCCAATAGACCAAGTTAAGTTCAAAATTGCACGAAACGTGAAAAACTTGTCTATGAATCGAATTGAGCATTCCTATGGCATCAAATTGGACCGTTATACTCTATTTAGTGTTCTTAGAAGTCTTAACTTGCTATTTTAGCTTTTGGACAACGTTTCGTTAGGCAAAGAAGCCAATAGACCAAGTTAAGTTCAATATTGCACGAAACGTGAAAAACTTCTCTATGCATAGAACTGAGCATTCCTAAGGTGTCAAATTGGACCGTTATACTCTATTTAGTGTTCTTAGAAGTCTTAAATTGCTAGTTTAGCTTTTGGACAACGTTTCGTTAGGTAAAGAAGCCAATAGACCAAGTTAAGTTCAAAATTGCACGAAAGGTAAGAAACTTGTCTATGCATAGAACTGAGCATTCGTAAGGCGTCAAATTGGACCGTTATGCTCTATTTAGTGTTCTTAGAAGTCTTAACTTGCTAGTTTAGGTGTTGGACAACGTTTCGTTAGGTAAAGAAGCCAATAGACCAAGTTAAGTTCAAAATTGCACGAAACATGAAAAACTTGTCTATGAATCGAATTGAGCATTCCTATGGCATCAAATTGGACCGTTATACTCTATTTAGTGTTCTTAGAAGTCTTAACTTGCTAGTTTATCTTTTGGACAACGTTTCGTTAGGTAAAAAAGCCAATAGACCAAGTTAAGTTTAAAATTGCACGAAACGAGAAAAACTTGTCTATGCATAGAACTGAGCATTCCTAAGGAATCAAATTGGACCGTTATACTCTATTTAGTATTCTTAGAAGTCCTAACTTGCTAGTCCAGCTATTGGAAAACGTTTCGTTAGGTAAAGAAGCCAATAGACCAAGTTAAGTTAAAAATTGCACCAAACGTGAAAAACTTGTCTATGCATAAAATTGAGCATTCCTAAGGCATCAAATTGGACCGTCATACTCTATTTAGTGTTTTTAGAAGTCTTAACTTGCTAGTTTAGCTTTTGGACAACGTTTCGTTAGGTAAAGAAGCCAATAGACCAAGTTAAGTTCAAAATTACACGAAACGTGAAAAACTTGTCTATGAATCGAATTGAGCATTCCTATGGCATCAAATTGGACCGTTATACTCTATTTAGTGTTCTTAGAAGTCTTAACTTGCTAGTTTATCTTTTGGACAACGTTTCGTTAGGTAAAGAAGCCAATAGACCAATCTAAGTTTATAATTGCACGAAACGAGAAAAACTTGTCTATGCATAGATTTGAGCATTCCTAAGGCATCAAATTGGACAGTTATACTCTATTTAGTGTTCTTAGAAGTTTTAACTTGCTAGTTTAGCTTTTGGACAACGTTTCGTTAGGTAAAGAAGCCAATAGACCAAGTTAAGTTCAAAATTGCACGAAACGTGAAAAACTTCTCTATGCATAGAACTGAGCATTCCTAAGGCGTCAAATTGGACCGTTATACTCTATTTAGTGTTCTTAGAAGTCTTAACTTGCTAGTTTATCTTTTGGACAACGTTTCGTTAGGTAAAGAAGCCAATAGACCAATCTAAGTTTATAATTGCACGAAACGAGAAAAACTTGTCTATGCATAGATTTGAGCATTCCTAAGGCATCAAATTGGACAGTTATACTCTATTTAGTGTTCTTAGAAGTTTTAACTTGCTAGTTTAGCTTTTTGACAACGTTTCCTTAGGAAAATAAGCCAATAGACCAAGTTAAGTTCAAAATTGCACGAAAGGTGAAAAACTTGTCTATGCATAGAATTGAGCATTCCTAAGGCATCAAATTGGACCATTATACTCTATTTAGTGTTCTTAGAAGTCTTAACTTGCTATTTTAGCTTTTGGACAACGTTTCGTTGGGTAAAGAAGCCAATAGACCAAATTAAGTTCAAAATTGCAAGAAACGTGAAAAACTTGCCAATGCGTAGAACTGAGCATTCCTAAGGCATCCAATTGGACCGTTATACACTATTTAGTGTTCTTGGAAGTCTTAACTTGCTATTTTAGCTTTTGGATAACGTTTCGTTTGGTAAATAAGGCAATAGACCAAGTTAAGTTCAAAATTGCACGAAACGTGAAAAGGTTGTCTATGCATAGAATTGAGCATTCCTAAGGCATCAAATTGGACCATTATACTCTATTTAGTGTTCTTAGAAGTCTTAACTTGCTATTTTAGCTTTTGGACAACGTTTCGTTGGGTAAAGAAGCCAATAGACCAAATTAAGTTCAAAATTGCAAGAAACGTGAAAAACTTGCCAATGCGTAGAACTGAGCATTCCTAAGGCATCCAATTGGACCGTTATACACTATTTAGTGTTCTTAGAAGTCTTAACTTGCTAGTTTAGCTTTCGGACAACGTTTCGTTAGGTAAAGAAGCCAATAGACCAAGTTAAGTTCAAAATTGTACGAAACGTGAAAAAGTTGTCTATGCATAGAATTGAGCATTCCTAAGGCATCAAATTGGACCATTATACTCTATTTAGTGTTCTTAGAAGTGTTCACTTGCTATTTTAGCTTTTGGACAACGTTTCGTTGGGTAAAGAAGCCAATAGACCAAATTAAATTCAAAATTGGAAGAAACGTGAAAAACTTGCCAATGCGTAGAACTGAGCATTCCTAAGGCATCCAATTGGACCGTTATACACTATTTAGTGTTCTTGGAAGTCTTAACTTGCTATTTTAGCTTTTGGATAACGTTTCGTTAGGTAAAGAAGCCAATAGACCAAGTTAAGTTCAAAATTGCACAAAACGTGAAAAAGTTGTCTGTGCATAGAATTGAGCATTCCTAAGGCATCAAATTGGACCGTTAGACTCAATTTAGTGTTCTTAGAAATCTTAACTTGCTAGTTTAGCTTTCGGACAACGTTTCGTTTGGTAAAGAAGCCAATAGACAAAGTTAAACTCAAAACTGCACGAAACGTGAAAAACTTGTCTATGCATATAACTGAGCATTCCTAAGGCATCAAATTGGACCGTTATACTCTATTTAGTGTTCTTAGAAGTCTTAACTTGCTAGTTTAGCATTTGGACAACGTTTCGTTAGGTAAAGAAGCCAATAGACCAAGTTAAGTTCAAAATTGCACAAAAACGTGAAAAACTTGTCTATGCATAGAACTGAGCATTCCTAAGGCATCAAATTAGACCGTTATACTCTATTTAGTGTTCTTAGAAGTCTTAACTTGCTAGTTTAGCTTTTGGACAACGTTTCGTTAGGTAAAGAAGCCAATAGACGAAGTTAAGTTTAAAATTACACGAAACGAGAAAAACTTGTCTATGCATAGAACTGATCATTCCGAAGGCATCAAATTGGACCGTTATACTCTATTTAGTGTTTTTAGAAGTCTTAACTTGCTAGTTTAGCTTTTTGACAACGTTTCCTTAGGTAAATAAGGCAATAGACCAAGTTAAGTTCAAAATTTGCACGAAACGTGAAAAAGTTGTCTATGCATAGAATTGAGCATTCCTAAGGCATCAAATTGGACCGTTATACTCTATTTAGTGTTCTTAGAAGTCTTAACTTGCTAGTTTAGCTTTTGGACAATGTTTCGTTAGGTAAAGAAGCCAGTAGACCAAGATAAGTTCAAAATTGCACGAAATGTAAAAAACTTGTCTATGCATAGAACTGAGCATTCCTAAGGCGTCAAATTGGACCGTTATACTATATTTAGTGTTCTTAGAAGTCTTAACTTGCTAGTTTAGCTTTTTGACAACGTTTCGTTAGGTAAAGAAGCCAATAGACCAAGTTAAGTTTAAAATTGCACGAAACGAGAAAAACTTGTCTATGCATAGAACTGAGCATTCCTAAGGCATCAAATTGGACCATTATACTCTATTTAGTGTTTTTAGAAGTCTTAACTTGCTATTTTAGCTTTTGGACAACGTTTCGTTGGGTAAAGAAGCCAATAGACCAAATTAAGTTCAAAATTGCAAGAAACGTGAAAAACTTGCCAATGCGTAGAACTGAGCATTCCTAAGGCATCCAATTGGACCGTTATACTCTATTTAGTGTTCTTAGAAGTCTTAACTTGCTATTTTAGCTTTTGGACAACGTTTCGTTAGGTAAAGAAGCCAATAGACCAAGTTAAGTTCAAAATTGCACGAAAGGTGAAAAACTTGTCTATGCATAGAATTGAGCATTCCCATGGCATCAAATTGGACCGCTATACTATATTTAGTGTTATTAGAAGTCTTAACTTGCTAGTTTAGCTTTCGGACAACGTTTCGTTAGGTAAAGAAGCCAATAGACTAGGTTAAGTTCAAAATTTGCACGAAACGTGAAAAAGTTGTCTATGCATAGAATTGAGCATTCCTAAGGCATCAAATTGGACCGTTATACTCTATTTAGTGTTCTTAGAAGTCTTAACTTGCTAGTTTAGCTTTTGGACAATGTTTCGTTAGGTAAAGAAGCCAGTAGACCAAGTTAAGTTCAAAATTGCACGAAATGTAAAAAACTTGTCTATGCATAGAACTGAGCATTCCTAAGGCGTCAAATTGGACCGTTATACTATATTTAGTGTTCTTAGAAGTCTTAACTTGCTAGTTTAGCTTTTTGACAACGTTTCGTTAGGTAAAGAAGCCAATAGACCAAGTTAAGTTTAAAATTGCACGAAACGAGAAAAACTTGTCTATGCATAGAACTGAGCATTCCTAAGGCATCAAATTGGACCATTATACTCTATTTAGTGTTTTTAGAAGTCTTAACTTGCTATTTTAGCTTTTTGACAACGTTTCGTTGGGTAAAGAAGCCAATAGACCAAATTAAGTTCAAAATTGCAAGAAACGTGAAAAACTTGCCAATGCGTAGAACTGAGCATTCCTAAGGCATCCAATTGGACCGTTATACTCTATTTAGTGTTCTTAGAAGTCTTAACTTGCTATTTTAGCTTTTGGACAACGTTTCGTTAGGTAAAGAAGCCAATAGACCAAGTTAAGTTCAAAATTGCACGAAAGGTGAAAAACTTGTCTATGCATAGAATTGAGCATTCCCATGGCATCAAATTGGACCGCTATACTATATTTAGTGTTATTAGAAGTCTTAACTTGCTAGTTTAGCTTTCGGACAACGTTTCGTTAGGTAAAGAAGCCAATAGACTAGGTTAAGTTCAAAATTGCACGAAACGAGAAAAAGTTGTCTATGCGTAGAATTGAGCATTCCTAAGGCATCAAATTGGATCGTTATACTCTATTTAGTGTTCTTAGAAGTCTTAACTTGCTAGTTTAGCTTTTTGACAACGTTTCCTTAGGTAAATAAGCCAACAGACCAAGTTAAGTTCAAAATTGCACGAAAGGTGAAAAACTTGTCTATGCATAGAATTGAGCATTCCCAAGGCATCAAATTGGACCGCTATACTCTATTTAGTGTTCTTAGAAGTCTTAACTTGCTAGTTTAGCATTTGGACAACGTTTCGTTAGGTAAAGAAGCCAATAGACCAAGTTAAGTTTAAAATTACACGAAAAGTGAAAAACTTGTCTATGCATAGAATTGAGCATTCCCAAGGGATCAAATTGGACTGTTAGACTCTATTTAGTGTTCTTAGAAGTCTTAAGTTCCTAGTTTAGCTTTTGGACAACGTTTCGTTCGGTAAATAAGCCAATAGACCAAGTTACGTTCAAAATTGCACGAAACGTGAAAAACTTGTCTATGCATAGAATTGAGCATTCCTAAGGCATCAAATTGGACCGTTATACTCTATTTAGTGTTCTTTGAAGTCTTAACTTGCTAGTTTAGCTTTCGGACAACGTTTCGTTAGGTAAAGAAGCCAATAGACCAAGTTAAGTTCAAAATTGCACGAAACGTGAAAAAGTTGTCTATGCATAGAATTGAGCATTCCTAAGGCATCAAATTGGACCATTATACTCTATTTAGTGTTCTTAGAAGTCTTAACTTGCTATTTTAGCTTTTGGACAACGTTTCGTTGGGTAAAGAAGCCAATAGACCACATTAAGTTCAAAATTGCAAGAAACGTGAAAAACTTGCCAATGCGTAGAATTGAGCATTCCTAAGGCATCCAATTGGACCGTTATACACTATTTAGTGTTCTTGGAAGTCTTAACTTGCTATTTTAGCTTTTGGATAACGTTTCGTTTGGTAAATAAGGCAATAGACCAAGTTAAGTTCAAAATTGCACGAAACGTGAAAAAGTTGTCTATGCATAGAATTGAGCATTCCTAAGGCATCAAATTGGACCATTATACTCTATTTAGTGTTCTTAGAAGTCTTAACTTGCTATTTTAGCTTTTGGACAACGTTTCGTTGGGTAAAGAAGCCAATAGACCAAATTAAGTTCAAAATTGCAAGAAACGTGAAAAACTTGCCAATGCGTAGAACTGAGCATTCCTAAGGCATCCAATTGGACCGTTATACACTATTTAGTGTTCTTAGAAGTCTTAACTTGCTAGTTTAGCTTTCGGACAACGTTTCGTTAGGTAAAGAAGCCAATAGACCAAGTTAAGTTCAAAATTGCACGAAACGTGAAAAAGTTGTCTATGCATAGAATTGAGCATTCCTAAGGCATCAAATTGGACCATTATACTCTATTTAGTGTTCTTAGAAGTCTTCACTTGCTATTTTAGCTTTTGGACAACGTTTCGTTGGGTAAAGAAGCCAATAGACCAAATTAAGTTCAAAATTGGAAGAAACGTGAAAAACTTGCCAATGCGTAGAACTGAGCATTCCTAAGGCATCCAATTGGACCGTTATACACTATTTAGTGTTCTTGGAAGTCTTAACTTGCTATTTTAGCTTTTGGATAACGTTTCGTTAGGTAAAGAAGCCAATAGACCAAGTTAAGTTCAAAATTGCACAAAACGTGAAAAAGTTGTCTGTGCATAGAATTGAGCATTCCTAAGGCATCAAATTGGACCGTTAGACTCAATTTAGTGTTCTTAGAAATCTTAACTTGCTAGTTTAGCTTTCGGACAACGTTTCGTTTGGTAAAGAAGCCAATAGACAAAGTTAAGTTCAAAACTGCACGAAACGTGAAAAACTTGTCTATGCATATAACTGAGCATTCCTAAGGCATCAAATTGGACCGTTATACTCTATTTAGTGTTCTTAGAAGTCTTAACTTGCTAGTTTAGCTTTTGGACAACGTTTCGTTAGGTAAAGAAGCCAATAGACCAAGTTAAGTTCAAAATTGCACAAAAACGTGAAAAACTTGTCTATGCATAGAACTGAGCATTCCTAAGGCATCAAATTAGACCGTTATACTCTATTTAGTGTTCTTAGAAGTCTTAACTTGCTAGTTTAGCTTTTGGACAACGTTTCGTTAGGTAAAGAAGCCAATAGACGAAGTTAAGTTTAAAATTACACGAAACGAGAAAAACTTGTCTATGCATAGAACTGATCATTCCGAAGGCATCAAATTGGACCGTTATACTCTATTTAGTGTTTTTAGAAGTCTTAACTTGCTAGTTTAGCTTTTTGACAACGTTTCCTTAGGTAAATAAGGCAATAGACCAAGTTAAGTTCAAAATTGCACGAAACGTGAAAAAGTTGTCTATGCATGGAATTGAGCATTCCTAAGGCATCAAATTGGACCGTTATACTATATTTAGTGTTCTTAGAAGTCTTAACTTGCTAGTTTAGCTTTTTGACAACGTTTCCTTAGGTAAATAAGCCAATATACCAAGTTATGTTCAAAATTGCACGAAAAGTGAAAAACTTGTCTATGCCTAGAATTGAGCATTCCCAAAGGATCAAATTGGACTGTTAGACTCTATTTAGTGTTCTTAGAAGTCTTAACTTGCTAGTTTAGCTTTTGGACAACTTTTCGTCTGGTAAAGAAGCCAATAGACCAAGTTAAGTTCAAAATTGCGTGAAATGTGAAAAACTTGTCTATGCATAGAATTGAGCAATCCTAAGGCATCCAATTGGACCGTTATACTCTATTTAGTGTTCTTAGAAGTCTTAACTTGCTAGTTTAGCTTTTTGACAACGTTTCCTTAGGTAAATAAGCCAATAGACCAAGTTAAGTTCAAAATTGCACGAAAGGTGAAAAACTTGTCTATGCATAGAATTGAGCATTCCCAAGGCATCAAATTGGACCGCTATACTCTATTTAGTGTTCTTAGAAGTCTTAACTTGCTAGTTTAGCATTTGAAAAACGTTTCGTTAGGTAAAGAAGCCAATAGACCAAGTTAAGTTTAAAATTGCACGAAACGAGAAAAACTTGTCTATGCATAGAACTGAGCATTCCTAAGGCATCAAATTGGACCATTATACTCTATTTAGTGTTTTTAGAAGTCTTAACTTGCTATTTTAGCTTTTGGACAACGTTTCGTTGGGTAAAGAAGCCAATAGACCAAATTAAGTTCAAAATTGCAAGAAACGTGAGAAACTTGCCAATGCGTAGAACTGAGCATTCCTAAGGCATCCAATTGGACCGTTATACTCTATTTAGTGTTCTTAGAAGTCTTAACTTGCTATTTTAGCTTTTGGACAACGTTTCGTTAGGTAAAGAAGCCAATAGACCAAGTTAAGTTCAAAATTGCACGAAAGGTGAAAAACTTGTCTATGCATAGAATTGAGCATTCCCATGGCATCAAATTGGACCGCTATACTATATTTAGTGTTATTAGAAGTCTTAACTTGCTAGTTTAGCTTTCGGACAACGTTTCGTTAGGTAAAGAAGCCAATAGACTAGGTTAAGTTCAAAATTGCACGAAACGAGAAAAAGTTGTCTATGCGTAGAATTGAGCATTCCTAAGGCATCAAATTGGATCGTTATACTCTATTTAGTGTTCTTAGAAGTCTTAACTTGCTAGTTTACCTTTTTGACAACGTTTCCTTAGGTAAATAAGCCAATAGACCAAGTTAAGTTCAAAATTGCACGAAAGGTGAAAAACTTGTCTATGCATAGAATTGAGCATTCCCAAGGCATCAAATTGGACCGCTATACTCTATTTAGTGTTCTTAGAAGTCTTAACTTGCTAGTTTAGCATTTGGACAACGTTTCGTTAGGTAAAGAAGCCAATAGACCAAGTTAAGTTTAAAATTGCACGAAAAGTGAAAAACTTGTCTATGCATAGAATTGAGCATTCCCAAGGGATCAAATTGGACTGTTAGACTCTATTTAGTGTTCTTAGAAGTCTTAAGTTCCTAGTTTAGCTTTTGGACAACGTTTCGTTCGGTAAATAAGCCAATAGACCAAGTTAAGTTCAAAATTGCACGAAACGTGAAAAACTTGTCTATGCATAGAATTGAGCATTCCTAAGGCATCAAATTGGACCGTTATACTCTATTTAGTGTTCTTTGAAGTCTTAACTTGCTAGTTTAGCTTTCGGACAACGTTTCGTTAGGTAAAGAAGCCAATAGACCAAGTTAAGTTCAAAATTGCACGAAACGTGAAAAAGTTGTCTATGCATAGAATTGAGCATTCCTAAGGCATCAAATTGGACCATTATACTCTATTTAGTGTTCTTAGAAGTCTTAACTTGCTATTTTAGCTTTTGGACAACGTTTCGTTGGGTAAAGAAGCCAATAGACCAAATTAAGTTCAAAATTGCAAGAAACATGAAAAACTTGCCAATGCGTAGAACTGAGCATTCCTAAGGCATCCAATTGGACCGTTATACACTATTTAGTGTTCTTGGAAGTCTTAACTTGCTATTTTAGCTTTTGGATAACGTTTCGTTTGGTAAATAAGGCAATAGACCAAGTTAAGTTCAAAATTGCACGAAACGTGAAAAAGTTGTCTATGCATAGAATTGAGCATTCCTAAGGCATCAAATTGGACCATTATACTCTATTTAGTGTTCTTAGGAGTCTTAACTTGCTATTTTATCTTTTGGACAACGTTTCGTTGGGTAAAGAAGCCAATAGACCAAATTAAGTTCAAAATTGCAAGAAACGTGAAAAACTTGCCAATGCGTAGAACTGAGCATTCCTAAGGCATCCAATTGGACCGTTATACACTATTTAGTGTTCTTAGAAGTCTTAACTTGCTAGTTTAGCTTTCGGACAACGTTTCGTTAGGTAAAGAAGCCAATAGACCAAGTTAAGTTCAAAATTGCACGAAACGTGAAAAAGTTGTCTATGCATAGAATTGAGCATTCCTAAGAAATCAAATTGGACCATTATACTCTATTTAGTATTCTTAGAAGTCTTCACTTGCTATTTTAGCTTTTGGACAACGTTTCGTTGGGTAAAGAAGCCAATAGACCAAATTAAGTTCAAAATTGCAAGAAACGTGAAAAACTTGCCAATGCGTAGAACTGAGCATTCCTAAGGCATCCAATTGGACCGTTATACACTATTTAGTGTTCTTGGAAGTCTTAACTTGCTATTTTAGCTTTTGGATAACGTTTCGTTAGGTAAAGAAGCCAATAGACCAAGTTAAGTTCAAAATTGCACAAAACGTGAAAAAGTTGTCTGTGCATAGAATTGAGCATTCCTAAGCCATCAAATTGGACCGTTAGACTCTATTTAGTGTTCTTAGAAATCTTAACTTGCTAGTTTAGCTTTCGGACAACGTTTCGTTTGGTAAAGAAGCCAATAGACAAAGTTAAGTTCAAAACTGCACGAAACGTTAAAAACTTGTCTATGCATATAACTGAGCATTCCTAAGGCATAAAATTGGACCGTTATACTCTATTTAGTGTTCTTAGAAGTCTTAACTTGCTAGTTTAGCTTTTGGACAACGTTTCGTTAGGTAAAGAAGCCAATTGACCAAGTTAAGTTCAAAATTGCACAAAAACGTGAAAAACTTGTCTATGCATAGAACTGAGCATTCCTAAGGCATCAAATTAGACCGTTATACTCTATTTAGTGTTCTTAGAAGTCTTAACTTGCTAGTTTAGCTTTTGGACAACGTTTCGTTAGGTAAAGAAGCCAATAGACGAAGTTAAGTTTAAAATTACACGAAACGAGAAAAACTTGTCTATGCATAGAACTGATCATTCTGAAGGCATCAAATTGGACCGTTATACTCTATTTAGTGTTTTTGGAAGTCTTAACTTGCTAGTTTAGCTTTTTGACAACGTTTCCTTAGGTAAATAAGGCAATAGACCAAGTTAAGTTCAAAATTGCACGAAACGTGAAAAAGTTGTCTATGCATAGAATTGAGCATTCCTAAGGCATCAAATTGGACCGTTATACTCTATTTAGTGTTCTTAGAAGTCTTAACTTGCTAGTTTAGCTTTTTGACAACGTTTCCTTAGGTAAATAAGCCAATAGACCAAGTTAAGTTCAAAATTGCACAAAAGGTGAAAAACTTGTCTATGCATAGAATTGAGCATTCCCAAGGCATCAAATTGGACCGCTATACTCTATTTAGTGTTCTTAGAAGTCTTAACTTGCTAGATTAGCATTTGGACAACGTTTCGTTAGGTAAAGAAGCCAATAGACCAAGTTAAGTTTAAAATTGCACGAAAAGTGAAAAACTTGTCTATGCATAGAATTGAGCATTCCCAAGGCATCCAATTGGACCGCTATACTCTATTTAGTGTTCTTAGAAGTCTTAACTTGCTAGATTAGCATTTGGACAACGTTTCGTTAGGTAAAGAAGCCAGTAGACCAAGTTAAGTTCAAAATTGCACGAAATGTAAAAAACTTGTCTATGCATAGAACTGAGCATTCCTAAGGCGTCAAATTGGACCGTTATACTATATTTAGTGTTCTTAGAAGTCTTAACTTGCTAGTTTAGCTTTTTGACAACGTTTCCTTAGGTAAATAAGCCAATAGACCAAGTTATGTTCAAAATTGCACGAAAAGTGAAAAACTTGTCTATGCATAGAATTGAGCATTCCCAAGGGATCAAATTGGACTGTTAGACTCTATTTAGTGTTCTTAGAAGTCTTAACTTGCTAGTTTAGCGTTTGGACAACTTTTCGTCTGGTAAAGAAGCCAATAGACCAAGTTAAGTTCAAAATTGCGCGAAATGTGAAAAACTTGTCTATGCATAGAATTGAGCATTCCTAAGGCATCCAATTGGACCGTTATACTCTATTTAGTGTTCTTAGAAGTCTTAACTTGCTAGTTTAGCTTTTTGACAACGTTTCCTTAAGTAAATAAGCCAATAGAACAAGTTAAGTTCAAAATTGCACGAAAGGTGAAAAACTTGTCTATGCATAGAATTGAGCATTCCCAAGGCATCAAATTGGACCGCTATACTCTATTTAGTGTTCTTAGAAGTCTTAACTTGCTAGTTTAGCATTTGGAAAACGTTTCGTTAGGTAAAGAAGCCAATAGACCAAGTTAAGTTTAAAATTGCACGAAACGAGAAAAACTTGTCTATGCATAGAACTGAGCATTCCTAAGGCATCAAATTGGACCATTATACTCTATTTAGTGTTTTTAGAAGTCTTAACTTGCTATTTTAGCTTTTGGACAACGTTTCGTTGGGTAAAGAAGCCAATAGACCAAATTAAGTTCAAAATTGCAAGAAACGTGAGAAACTTGCCAATGCGTAGAACAGAGCATTCCTAAGGCATCCAATTGGACCGTTATACTCTATTTAGTGTTCTTAGAAGTCTTAACTTGCTATTTTAGCATTTGGACAACGTTTCGTTAGGTAAAGAAGCCAATAGACCAAGTTAAGTTCAAAATTGCACGAAAGGTGAAAAACTTGTCTATGCATAGAATTGAGCATTCCCATGGCATCAAATTGGACCGCTATACTATATTTAGTGTTATTAGAAGTCTTAACTTGCTAGTTTAGCTTTCGGACAACGTTTCGTTAGGTAAAGAAGCCAATAGACTAGGTTAAGTTCAAAATTGCACGAAACGAGAAAAAGTTGTCTATGCGTAGAATTGAGCATTCCTAAGGCATCAAATTGGATCGTTATACTCTATTTAGTGTTCTTGGAAGTCTTAACTTGCTAGTTTAGCTTTTTGACAACGTTTCCTTAGGTAAATAAGCCAATAGACCAAGTTAAGTTCAAAATTGCACAAAAGGTGAAACACTTGTCTATGCATAGAATTGAGCATTCCCAAGGCATCAAATTGGACCGCTATACTCTATTTAGTGTTCTTAGAAGTCTTAACTTGCTAGATTAGCATTTGGACAACGTTTCGTTAGGTAAAGAAGCCAATAGACCAAGTTAAGTTTAAAATTGCACGAAAAGTGAAAAACTTGTCTATGCATAGAATTGAGCATTCCCAAGGGATCAAATTGGACTGTTAGACTCTATTTAGTGTTCTTAGAAGTCTTAACTTGCTAGTTTAGCTTTTCGACAACGTTTCGTCAGGTAAAGAAGCCAATAGACCAAGTTAAGTTCAAAATTGCACGAAATGTGAAAAACTTGTCTATGCATAGAATTGAGCTTTCCTAAGGCATCAAATAGGACCGTTATACTCTATTTAGTGTTCTTAGAAGTCTTAACTTGCTAGTTTAGCTTTTGGACAACGTTTCGTTTGGTAAAGAAGCACATAGACCAAGTTAAGTTAAAAATTGCACGAAATGTGAAAAACTTGTCTATGCATAGAATTAAACATTCCTAAGGCATCAAATTGGACCGTTATACTCTATTTAGTGTTCTTAGAAGTCTTAACTTGCTAGTTTAGATTTTGGACAATGTTTCGTTAGGTAAAGAAGCAAGTAGACCAAGTTAAGTTCAAAATTGCACGAAATGTAAAAAACTTGTCTATGCATAGAATTAAACATTCCTAAGGCATCAAATTGGACCGTTATACTCTATTTAGTGTTCTTAGAAGTCTTAACTTGCTAGTTTAGCTTTTTGACAACGTTTCCTTAGGTAAAGAAGCCAATAGACCAAGTTAAGTTCAAAATTGCACGAAAGGTGAAAAACTTGTCTATGCATAGAATTGAGCATTCCCAAGGCATCAAATTGGACCGCTATACTCTATTTAGTGTTCTTAGAAGTCTTAACTTGCTAGTTTAGCATTTGGAAAACGTTTCGTTAGGTAAAGAAGCCAATAGACCAAGTTAAAATTAAAATTGCACGAAACGAGAAAAACTTGTCTATGCATAGAACTGAGCATTCCTAAGGCATCAAATTGGACCATTATACTCTATTTAGTGTTTTTAGAAGTCTTAACTTGCTATTTTAGCTTTTGGACAACGTTTCGTTGGGTAAAGAAGCCAATAGACCAAATTAAGTTCAAAATTGCAAGAAACGTGAAAAACTTGCCAATGCGTAGAACTGAGCATTCCTAAGGCATCCAATTGGACCGTTATACTCTATTTAGTGTTCTTAGAAGTCTTAACTTGCTATTTTAGCTTTTGGACAACGTTTCGTTAGGTAAAGCAGCCAATAGACCAAGTTAAGTTCAAAATTGCACGAAAGGTGAAAAACTTGTCTATGCATAGAATTGAGCATTCCCAAGGCATCAAATTGGACCGCTATACTATATTTAGTGTTATTAGAAGTCTTAACTTGCTAGTTTAGCTTTCGGACAACGTTTCGTTAGGTAAAGAAGCCAATAGACTAGGTTAAGTTCAAAATTGCACGAAACGAGAAAAAGTTGTCTATGCGTAGAAATGAGCATTCCTAAGGCATCAAATTGGATCGTTATACTCTATTTAGTGTTCTTAGAAGTCTTAACTTGCTAGTTTAGCTTTTTGACAACGTTTCCTTAGGTAAATAAGCCAATAGACCAAGTTAAGTTCAAAAATGCACGAAAGGTGAAAAACTTGTCTATGCATAGAATTGAGCATTCCCAAGGCATCAAATTGGACCGCTATACTCTATTTAGTGTTCTTAGAAGTCTTAACTTGCTAGTTTAGCATTTGGACAACGTTTCGTTAGGTAAAGAAGCCAATAGACCAAGTTAAGTTTAAAATTGCACGAAAAGTGAAAAACTTGTCTATGCATAGAATTGAGCATTCCCAAGGGATCAAATTGGACTGTTAGACTCTATTTAGTGTTCTTAGAAGTCTTAACTTGCTAGTTTAGCTTTTCGACAACGTTTCGTCAGGTAAAGAAGCCAATAGACCAAGTTAAGTTCAAAATTGCACGAAATGTGAAAAACTTGTCTATGCATAGAATTGAGCTTTCCTAAGGCATCAAATAGGACCGTTATACTCTATTTAGTGTTCTTAGAAGTCTTAACTTGCTAGTTTAGCTTTTGGACAACGTTTCGTTTGGTAAAGAAGCACATAGACCAAGTTAAGTTAAAAATTGCACGAAATGTGAAAAACTTGTCTATGCATAGAATTAAACATTCCGAAGGCATCAAATTGGACCGTTATACTCTATTTAGTGTTCTTAGAAGTCTTAACTTGCTAGTTTAGATTTTTGACAACGTTTCCTTAGGTAAAGAAGCCAATAGACCAAGTTAAGTTCAAAATTGCACGAAAGGTGAAAAACTTGTCTATGCATAGAATTGAGCATTCCCAAGGCATCAAATTGGACCGCTATACTCTATTTAGTGTTCTTAGAAGTCTTAACTTGCTAGTTTAGCATTTGGAAAACGTTTCGTTAGGTAAAGAAGCCAATAGACCAAGTTAAGTTTAAAATTGCACGAAACGAGAAAAACTTGTCTATGCATAGAACTGAGCATTCCTAAGGCATCAAATTGGACCATTATACTCTATTTAGTGTTTTTAGAAGTCTTAACTTGCTATTTTAGCTTTTGGACAACGTTTCGTTGGGTAAAGAAGCCAATAGACCAAATTAAGTTCAAAATTACAAGAAACGTGAAAAACTTGCCAATGCGTAGAACTGAGCATTCCTAAGGCATCCAATTGGACCGTTATACTCTATTTAGTGTTCTTAGAAGTCTTAACTTGCTATTTTAGCTTTTG
Source organism: Tripterygium wilfordii (assembly GCF_013401445.1). NCBI lineage: Eukaryota > Viridiplantae > Streptophyta > Magnoliopsida > Celastrales > Celastraceae > Tripterygium > Tripterygium wilfordii. Next base: position 206,517 of record NW_024056384.1, read on the forward strand.
GACAACGTTTCGTTAGGTAAAGCAGCCAATAGACCAAGTTAAGTTCAAAATTGCACGAAAGGTGAAAAACTTGTCAATGCATAGAATTGAGCATTCCCAAGGCATCAAATTGGACCGCTATACTATATTTAGTGTTATTAGAAGTCTTAACTTGCTAGTTTAGCTTTCGGACAACGTTTCGTTAGGTAAAGAAGCCAATAGACTAGGTTAAGTTCAAAATTGCACGAAACGAGAAAACGTTGTCTATGCGTAGAAATGAGCATACCTAAGGCATCAAATTGGATCGTTATACTCTATTTAGTGTTCTTAGAAGTCCTAACTTGCTAGTTTAGCTTTTTTACAACGTTTCCTTAGGTAAATAAGCCAATAGACCAAGTTAAGTTCAAAATTGCACGAAAGGTGAAAAACTTGTCTATGCATAGAATTGAGCATTCCCAAGGCATCAAATTGGACCGCTATACTCTATTTAGTGTTCTTAGAAGTCTTAACTTGCTAGTTTAGCATTTGGACAACGTTTCGTTAGGTAAAGAAGCCAATAGACCAAGTTAAGTTTAAAATTGCACGAAGAGTGAAAAACTTGTCTATGCATAGAATTGAGCATTCCCAAGGGATCAAATTGGACTGTTAGACTCTATTTAGTGTTCTTAGAAGTCTTAACTTGCTAGTTTAGCTTTTCGACAACGTTTCGTCAGGTAAAGAAGCCAATAGACCAAGCTAAGTTCAAAATTGCACGAAATGTGAAAAACTTGTCTATGCGTAGAATTGAGCTTTCGTAAGGCATCAAATTGGACCGTTATACTCTATTTAGTGTTCTTAGAAGTCTTAACTTGCTAGTTTAGCTTTTGGACAACGTTTCGTTAGGTAAAGAAGCACATAGACCAAGTTAAGTTAAAAATTGCACGAAATGTGAAAAACTTGTCTATGCATAGAATTGAACATTCCTAAGGCATCAAATTGGACCGTTATACTCTATTTAGTGTTCTTACAAGTCTTAAATTGGTAGTTTAGCTTTTTGACAACGTTTCCTTTGGTAAATAAGCCAATAGACCAAGTTAAGTTCAAAATTGCACGAAAGGTGAAAAACTTGTGTATGCATAGAATTGAGCATTCGCAAGGCATCAAATTGGACCGCTATACTCCATTTAGTGTTCTTAGAAGTCTTAACTTGCTAGTTTAGCTTTTGGACAATGTTTCGTTAGGTAAAGAAGCCAGTAGACCAAGTTAAGTTCAAAATTGCACGAAATGTAAAAAACTTGTCTATGTATAGAACTGAGCATTCCTAAGGCGTCAAATTGGAATGTTATACTATATTTAGTGTTCTTAGAAGTCTTAACTTGCTAGTTTAGCTTTTTGACAACGTTTGCTTAGGTAAATAAGCCAATAGACCAAGTTATGTTCAAAATTGCACGAAAAGTGAAAAACTTGTCTATGCATAGAATTGAGCATTCCCAAGGGATCAAATTGGACTGTTAGACTCTATTTAGTGTTCTTAGAAGTCTTAACTTGCTAGTTTAGCTTTTGGATAACGTTTCGTCAGGTAAAGAAGCCAATAGACCAAGTTAAGTTCAAAATTGCACGAAATGTGAAAAACTTTTCTATGCATAGAATTGAGCATTCCTAAGGCATCAAATTGGACCGTTATACTCTATTTAGTGTTCTTAGAAGTCTTAACTTGCTAGTTTAGCTTTTGGACAACGTTTCGTTAGGTAAAGAAGCCAATAGACCAAGTTAAGTTCAAAATTGCACGAAATGTGAAAAACTTGTCTTTGCATAGAATTGAGCATTCCTAAGGCATCAAATTGGACCGTTATACTCTATTTAGTGTTCTTAGAAGTCTTAACTTGCTACTTTAGCTTTTTGACAACGTTTCCTTAGGTAAATAAGCCAATAGACCAAGTTAAGTTCAAAATTGCACGAAAGGTGAAAAACTTGTCTATGCATAGAATTGAGCATTCCCAAGGCATCAAATTGGACCGCTATACTCTATTTAGTGTTCTTAGAAGTCTTAACTTGCTAGTTTAGCTTTTGGACAATGTTTCGTTAGGTAAAGAAGCCAGTAGACCAAGTTATGTTCAAAATTGCACGAAATATAAAAAACTTGTCTATGCATAGAACTGAGCATTCCGAAGGCGTCAAATTGGACCGTTATACTATATTTAGTGTTCTTAGAAGTCTTAACTTGCTAGTTTAGCTTTTGGACAACGTCTCGTTAGGTAAAAGAAGCCAATAGACTAGGTTAAGTTCAAAATTGAACGAAACGTGAAAAACTTGTCTATGCATAGAATTGAGCATTCCTAAGGCATCAAATTGGACCGTTATACTCTATTTAGTGTTCTTAGATGTCTTAACTTGCTAGTTTAGATTTTGGAGAATGTTTCGTTAGGTAAAGAAGCAAGTAGACCAAGTTAAGTTCAAAATTGCACGAAATGTAAAAAACTTGTCTGTGCATAGAACTGAGCATTCCTAAGGCGTCAAATTGGACCGTTATACTATATTTATTGTTCTTAGAAGTTTTAACTTGCTAGTTTAGCTTTTGGACAACGTCTCGTTAGGTAAAAGAAGCCAATAGACTAGGTTAAGTTCAAAATTGAACGAAACGTGAAAAACTTGTCTACGCATAGAATTGAGCATTCCTAAGGCATCAAATTGGACCGTTATACTCTATTTAGTGTTCTTAGAAGTCTTAACTTGCTAGTTTAGATTTTGGACAATGTTTCGTTAGGTAAAGAAGCAAGTAGACCAAGTTAAGTTCAAAATTGCACGAAATGTAAAAAACTTGTCTATGCATAGAACTGAGTATTCCTAAGGCGTCAAATTGGACCGTTATACTATATTTATTGTTCTTAGAAGTCTTAACTTGCTAGTTTAGCTTTTTGACAACGTTTCATTAGGTAAATAAGCCAATAGACCAAGTTAAGTTCAAAATTGCATGAAACGAGAAAAACTTGTCTTCACATAGAACTGAGCATTCCTAAGGCATCAAATTGAACCGTTATACTCTATTTAGTGTTCTATGATGTTTTAACTTGCTAGTTTAGCTTTTGGATAACGTTTCGTTAGGTAAAGAAGCCAATAGACCAAGTTAAGTTCAAAATTGCACGAAACGTGAAAAACTTGTCTATGTATCGAATTGAGCATTCCTAAGGCATCAAATTGGACCGTTATACTCTATTTAGTGTTCTTAGAAGTCTTAAGTTGCTATTTTAGCTTTTGGACAATGTTTCGTTCGGTAAAGAAGCCAATAGACCAAGTTAAGTTCAAAATTGCACGAAATGTAAAAAACTTGTCTATGCATAGAACAGAGCATTCCTAAGCCGTCAAATTGGACCGTTATACTGTATTTGGTGTTCTTAGAAGTCTTAACTTGCTAGTTTAGCTTTTGGACAACGTTTCGTTAGGTAAAGAAGCCATTAGACCAAGTTAAGTTTAAAATTACACGAAACGAGAAAAACTTGTCTATGCATAGGACTGAGCATTCCTAAGGCATCAAATTGGACCGTTATACTCTATTTAGTGTTCTTAGAAGTCCTAACTTTCTAGTTTAGCTTTTGGACAACGTCTCGTTAGGTAAAAGAAGCCAATAGACTAGGTTAAGTTCAAAATTGCACGAAACGTGAAAAACTTGTCTATGCGTAGAATTGAGCATTCCTAAGGCATCAAATTCGACCGTTATACTCTATTTAGTGTTCTTAGAAGTCTTAACTTGCTAGTTTAGCTTTTGGACAATATTTTGTTAGGTAAAGAAGCCAGTAGACCAAGTTAATTTCAAAATTGCACGAAATGTAAAAAACTTGTCTATGCATAGAACTGAGCATTCCTAAGGCATCAAATTGGACAATTCTACTGTATTTAGTGTTCTTAGAAGTCTTAACTTGCTAGTTTAGCATTTGGACAACGTTTCGTTAGGTAAAGAAGCCAATAAACCAAGTTAAGTTTAGAATTGCACGAAACGAGAAAAACTTGTCTATGCATAGAACTGAGCATTCCTAAGGCATCAAATTGGACCATTATACTCTATTTAGTGTTCTTAGAAGTCTTAACTTGCTAGTTTAGCTTTTGGACAACGTTTCGTTACGTAAAGAAGGCAATAGACCAAGTTAAGTTCAAAATTGCACGAAACGTGAAAAACTTGTCTATGCATAAAACTGAGCATTCCTAAGGCATCAAATTGGACCGTTATACTCTATTTAGTGTTCTTAGAATTCTTAACTTGCTAGTTTAGCTATAGACAACGTTTCGTTAGGTAAGGAAGCCAATAGACCAAGTTAACTTCAAAATTGCACGAAACGAGAAAAACTTGTCTTCACATAGAACGGAGCATTCCTAAGGCATCAAATTGAACCGTTATACTCTATTTAGTGTTCTATGATGTTTTAACTTGCTAGTTTAGCTTTTGGATAACGTTTCGTTAGGTAAAGAAGCCAATAGACCAAGTTAAGTTCAAAATTGCACGAAACGTGAAAAACTTGTCTATGCATCGAATTGAGCATTCCTAAGGCATCAAATTGGACCGTTATACTCTATTTAGTGTTCTTAGAAGTCTTAAGTTGCTATTTTAGCTTTTGGACAATGTTTCGTTAGGTAAAGAAGCCAATAGACCAAGTTAAGTTCAAAATTGCGCGAAATGTAAAAAACTTGTCTATGCATAGAACTGAGCATTCCTAAGCCGTCAAATTGGACCGTTATATTGTATTTGGTGTTCTTAGAAGTCTTAACTTGCTAGTTTAGCTTTTGGACAATGTTTCGTTAGGTAAAGAAGCCAGTAGACCAAGTTAAGTTCAAAATTGCACGAAATGTAAAAAACTTGTCTATGCATAGAACTGAGCATTCCTAAGGCGTCAAATTGGACAATTCTACTGTATTTAGTGTTCTTAGAAGTCTTAACTTGCTAGTTTAGCTTTTGGACAATGTTTCGTTAGGTAAAGAAGCCAATAGACCAAGTTTAGTTCAAAATTACACGAAACGTGAAAAACTTGTCTATGCATAGAACTGAGCATTCCTAAGGCATCAAATTGGACCGTTATACTCTATTTAGTGTTCTATGATGTTTTAACTTTCTAGTTTAGCTATAGACAACGTTTCGTTAGGTAAGGAAGCCAATAGACCAAGTTAAGTTCAAAATTCCACGAAACGAGAAAAACTTGTCTTCACATAGAACGGAGCATTCCTAAGGCATCAAATTGAACCGTTATACTCTATTTAGTGTTCTATGATGTTTTAACTTGCTAGTTTAGCTTTTGGATAACGTTTCGTTAGGTAAAAAAGCCAATAGACCAAGTTAAGTTCAAAATTGCACGAAACGTGAAAAACTTGTCTATGCATCGAATTGAGCATTCCTAAGGCATCAAATTGGACCGTTATACTCTATTTAGTGTTCTTAGAAGTCTTAAGTTGCTATTTTAGCTTTTGGACAATGTTTCGTTAGGTAAAGAAGCCAATAGACCAAGTTAAGTTCAAAATTGCGCGAAATGTAAAAAACTTGTCTATGCATAGAACTGAGCATTCCTAAGGCATCAAATTGGACCATTATACTCTATTTAGTGTTCTTAGAAGTCTTAACTTGCTAGTTTAGCTTTTGGACAACGTTTCGTTACGTAAAGAAGCCAATAGACCAAGTTAAGTTCAAAATTGCACGAAACGTGAAAAACTTGTCTATGCATAGAACTGAGCATTCCTAAGGCATCAAATTGGACCGTTATACTCTATTTAGTGTTCTTAGAATTCTTAACTTGCTAGTTTAGCTATAGACAACGTTTCGTTAGGTAAGGAAGCCAATAGACCAAGTTAAGTTCAAAATTGCACGAAACGAGAAAAACTTATCTTCACATAGAACGGAGCATTCCTAAGGCGTCAAATTGAACCGTTATACTCTATTTAGTGTTCTATGATGTTTTAACTTGCTAGTTTAGCTTTTGGATAACGTTTCGTTAGGTAAAGAAGCCAATAGACCAAGTTAAGTTCAAAATTGCACGAAACGTGAAAAACTTGTCTATGCATCGAATAGAGCATTCCTAAGGCATCAAATTGGACCGTTATACTCTATTTAGTGTTCTTAGAAGTCTTAAGTTGCTATTTTAGCTTTTGGACAATGTTTCGTTAGGTAAAGAAGCCAATCGACCAAGTTAAGTTGAAAATTGCGCGAAATGTAAAAAACTTGTCTATGCATAGAACTGAGCATTCCTAAGCCGTCAAATTGGACCGTTATACTGTATTTGGTGTTCTTAGAAGTCCTAACCTGCTAGTTTAGCTTTTGGACAACGTTTCGTTAGGTAAAGAAGCCAATATACCAAGTTAAGCTTAAAATTACACGAAACGAGAAAAAGTTGTCTATGCATAGAACTGAGCATTCCTAAGGCATCAAATTGGACCGTTATACTGTATTTAGTGTTCTTAGAAGTCTATACTTGCTAGTTTAGCTTTTGGACAACGCTTCGTTAGGTAAAGAAGCCAATAGACCAAGTTAAGTTTAAAATTACAAGAAACGGGAAAAACTTGTCTATGCATAGAACTGAGCATTCCTAAGGCATCAAATAGGACCGTTATACTCTATTTAGTGTTCTTAGAAGTCTTCACTTCCTAGTTTAGCTTTTGGACAACGTTTCGTTAGGTAAAGAAGCCAATAGACCAAGTTAAGTTTAAAATTACACGAAACGAGAAAAACTTGTCTATGCATAGAACTGAGCATTCCCAAGGCATCAAATTGGACCGTTATAGTCTATTTAGTGTTCTTAGAAGTCTTCACTTCCTAGTTTATCTTTTGGACAACGTTTCGTTGGGTAAAGAAGCCAATAGACCAAGTTAAGTTCAAAATTGCACGAAACGTGAAAAACTTGTCTATGCATAGAATTGAGCATTCCTAAGGCATCAAATTGGACTGTTAGACTCTATTTAGTGTTCTTAGAAGTCTTAACTTGCCAGTTTAGCTATAGACAACGTTTCGTCAGGTAAAGAAGCCAATAGACCAAGTTAAGTTCAAAATTGCACGAAATGTGAAAAACTTGTCTATGCATAGAATTGAGCATTCCTAAGGAATCAAATTGGACCGTTATACTCTATTTAGTGTTCTTAGAAGTCTTAACTTGCTAGTTTAGCTTTTTGACAACGTTTCCTTAGGTAAATAAGCCAATAGATGAAGTTAAGTTCAAAATTGCACGAAACGAGAAAAACTTGTCTACGCATAGAACTGAGCATTCCTAAGGCATCAAATTGGACCGTTATACTCTATTTAGTGTTCTTAGAAGTCTTAACTTGCTATTTTAGCTTTTGGACAACGTTTCGTTACGTAATGAAGCCAATAGACCAAGTTAAGTTCAAAATTGCACGAAACGTGAAAAACTTGTCTATGCATAGAACTGAGTATTCCTAAGGCATCAAATTGGACCGTTATACTCTATTTAGTGTTCTTAGAATTCTTAAATTTCTAGTTTAGCTATAGACAACGTTTCGTTAGGTAAGGAAGCCAATAGATCAAGTTAAGTTCAAAATTGCACGAAACGAGAGAAACTTGTCTTCACATAGAACTGAGCATTCCTAAGGCATCAAATTGAACCGTTATACTCTATTTAGTGTTCTATGATGTTTTAGCTTGCTAGTTTAGCTTTTGGATAACGTTTCGTTAGGTAAAGAAGCCAATAGACCAAGTTAAGTTCAAAATTGTACGAAACGTGAAAAACTTGTCTATGCATCGAATTGAGCATTCCTAATGCATCAAATTGGACCGTTATACTCTATTTAGTGTTCTTATAAGTCTTAACTTGCTATTTTAGCTTTTGGACAACGTTTCGTTAGGTAAATAAGTCAATAGACCAAGTTAAGTTCAAAATTGCACGAAACGTGAAAAACTTGCCTATGTGTAGAACTGAGCATTCCTAAGGCATCCAATTGGACTGTTATACTCTATTTAGTGTTCTTAGAAGTCTTAACTTGCTAGTTTAGCTTTTGGACAACGTTTCGTTACGTAAAGAAGCCAGTAGACCAAGTTAAGTTCAAAATTGTACGAAACGTGAAAAACTTGTCTATGCATAGAACTGAGCATTTCTAAGGCATCAAATTGGACCGTTATACTCTATTTAGTGTTCTTAGAATTCTTAACTTGCTAGTTTAGCTATAGACAACGTTTCGTTAGGTAAGGAAGCCAATAGACCAAGTTAAGTTCAAAATTGCACGAAACGAGAAAAACTTGTCTTCACATAGAACTGACCATTCCTAAGGCATCAAATTGAACCGTTATGCTCTATTTAGTGTTCTATGATGTTTTAACTTGCTAGTTTAGCTTTTGGATAACGTTTCGTTAGGTAAAGAAGCCAATAGACCAAGTTAAGTTCAAAATTGCACGAAACGTGAAAAACTTGTCTACGCATCGAATTGAGCATTCCTAAGGCCTCAAATTGGACCGTTATACTCTATTTCGTATTCTTAGAAGTCTTAAGTTGCTAGTTTAGCTTTTGGACAATGTTTCGCTAGGTAAAGAAGCCAATAGACCAAGTTAAGTTCAAAATTGCACGAAATGTAAAAAACTTGTCTATGCATAGAACTGAGCATTCCTAAGGCGTCAAATTGGACCGTTATACTGTATTTGGTGTTTTTAGAAGTCTTAACTTGCTAGTTTAGCTTTTGGACAACGTGTCGTTAGGTAAAGAAGCCAATAGACCAAGTTAAGTTTAAAATTACACGAAACGAGAAAAACTTGTCTATGCATAAAACTGAGCGTTCCTAAGGCATCAAATTTGACTGTTATACTCTATTTAGTGTTCTTAGAAGTCTTCACTTCCTAGTTTAGCTTTTGGACAACGTTTCGTTAGGTAAAGAAGCCAATAGACCTAGTTAACTTCAAAATTGCACGAAACGTGAAAAACTTGTCTATGCATAGAATTGAGCATTCCTAAGGCATCAAATTGGACCGTTATACTCTATTTAGTGTACTTAGAAGTCCTAACTTGCTAGTTTAGCTTTTGGACAACGTCTCGTTAGGTAAAAGAAGCCAATAGACTAGGTTAAGTTCAAAATTGCACGAAACGAGAAAAAGTTGTCTATGCATAGAATTGAGCATTCCTAAGGGATCAAATTAGACCGTTATACTCTAATTAGTGTTCTTAGAAGTCCTAACTTGCTAGTTTAGCTTTTGGACAACGTCTCGTTAGGTAAAAGAAGCCAATAGACTAGGTTAAGTTCAAAATTGCACGAAACGTGAAAAACTTGTCTATGCATAGAATTGAGCATTCCTAAGGCATCAAATTGGACCGTTATACTCTATTTAGTGTTCTTAGAAGTCTTAACTTGCTAGTTTAGCTTTTGGACAATGTTTCGTTAGGTAAAGAAGCCAGTAGACCAAGTTAAGTTCAAAATTCCACGAAATGTAAAAAACTTGTCTATGCATAGAACTGAGCATTCCTAAGGCGTCAAATTGGACCGTTATACTATATTTAGTGTTCTTAGAAGTCTTAACTTGCTAGTTTAGCTTTTGGACAATGTTTCGTTAGGTAAAGAAGCCAATAGACCAAGTTAAGTTTAAAATTGCACGAAACGAGAAAAACTTGTCTATGCATAGAACTGAGCATTCCTAAGGCATCAAATTGGACCATTATACTCTAATTAGTGTTCTTAGAAGTCTTAACTTGCTAGTTTAGCTTTTGGACAACGTTTCGTTAGGTAAAGAAGCCAATAGACCAAGTTAAGTTTAAAATTACACGAAACGAGAAAAACTTGTCTATGCATAGAACTGAGCATTCCCAAGGCATCAAATTGGACCGTTATAGTCTATTTAGTGTTCTTAGAAGTCTTCACTTCCTAGTTTAGCTTTTGGACAACGTTTCGTTAGGTAAAGAAGCCAATAGACCAAGTTAAGTTCAAAATTGCACGAAACGTGAAAAACTTGTCTATGCATAGAATTGAGCATTCCTAAGGCATCAAATTGGACTGTTAGACTCTATTTAGTGTTCTTAGAAGTCTTAACTTGCTAGTTTAGCTATAGACAACGTTTCGTCAGGTAAAGAAGCCAATAGACCAAGTTAAGTTCAAAATTGCACGAAATGTGAAAAACTTGTCTATGCATAGAATTGAGCATTCCTAAGGGATCAAGTTGGACCGTTATACTCTATTTAGTGTTCTTAGAAGTCTTAACTTGCTAGTTTAGCTTTTTGACAACGTTTCCTTAGGTAAATAAGCCAATAGATGAAGTTAAGTTCAAAATTGCACGAAACGAGAAAAACTTGTCTACGCATAGAACTGAGCATTCCTAAGGCATCAAATTGGACCGTTATACTCTATTTAGTGTTCTTAGAAGTCTTAACTTGCTATTTTAGCTTTTGGACAACGTTTCGTTACGTAATGAAGCCAATAGACCAAGTTAAGTTCAAAATTGCACGAAACGTGAAAAACTTGTCTATGCATAGAACTGAGTATTCCTAAGGCATCAAATTGGACCGTTATACTCTATTTAGTGTTCTTAGAATTCTTAACTTTCTAGTTTAGCTATAGACAACGTTTCGTTAGGTAAGGAAGCCAATAGATCAAGTTAAGTTCAAAATTGCACGAAACGAGAGATACTTGTCTTCACATAGAACTGAGCATTCCTAAGGCATCAAATTGAACCGTTATACTCTATTTAGTGTTCTATGATGTTTTAGCTTGCTAGTTTAGCTTTTGGATAACGTTTCGTTAGGTAAAGAAGCCAATAGACCAAGTTAAGTTCAAAATTGCACGAAACGTGAAAAACTTGTCTATGCATCGAATTGAGCATTCCTAATGCATCAAATTGGACCGTTATACTCTATTTAGTGTTCTTATAAGTCTTAACTTGCTATTTTAGCTTTTGGACAACGTTTCGTTAGGTAAATAAGCCAATAGACCAAGTTAAGTTCAAAATTGCACGAAACGTGAAAAACTTGCCTATGTGTAGAACTGAGCATTCCTAAGGCATCCAATTGGACTGTTATACTCTATTTAGTGTTCTTAGAAGTCTTAACTTGCTAGTTTAGCTTTTGGACAACGTTTCGTTACGTAAAGAAGCCAATAGACCAAGTTAAGTTCAAAATTGTACCAAACGTGAAAAACTTGTCTATGCATAGAACTGAGCATTTCTAAGGCATCAAATTGGACCGTTATACTCTATTTAGTGTTCTTAGAATTCTTAACTTGCTAGTTTAGCTATAGACAACGTTTCGTTAGGTAAGGAAGCCAATAGACCAAGTTAAGTTCAAAATTGCACGAGACGAGAAAAACTTGTCTTCACATAGAACTGAGCATTCCTAAGGCATCAAATTGAACCGTTATGCTCTATTTAGTGTTCTATGATGTTTTAACTTGCTAGTTTAGCTTTTGGATAACGTTTCGTTAGGTAAAGAAGCCAATAGACCAAGTTAAGTTCAAAATTGCACGAAACGTGAAAAACTTGTCTACGCATCGAATTGAGCATTCCTAAGGCCTCAAATTGGACCGTTATACTCTATTTAGTGTTCTTAGAAGTCTTAAGTTGCTAGTTTAGCTTTTGGACAATGTTTCGCTAGGTAAAGAAGCCAATAGACCAAGTTAAGTTCAAAATTGCACGAAATGTAAAAAACTTGTCTATGCATAGAACTGAGCATTCCTAAGGCGTCAAATTGGACCGTTATACTGTATTTGGTGTTTTAGAAGTCTTAACTTGCTAGTTTAGCTTTTGGACAACGTGTCGTTAGGTAAAGAAGCCAATAGACCAAGTTAAGTTTAAAATTACACGAAACGAGAAAAACTTGTCTATGCATAAAACTGAGCATTCCTAAGGCATCAAATTGGACTGTTATACTCTATTTAGTGTTCTTAGAAGTCTTCACTTCCTAGTTTAGCTTTTGGACAACGTTTCGTTAGGTAAAGAAGCCAATAGACCTAGTTAAGTTCAAAATTGGACGAAACGTGAAAAACTTGTCTATGCATAGAACTGAGCATTCCTAAGGCATCAAATTGGACCATTATACTCTAATTAGTGTTCTTAGAAGTCTTAACTTGCTACTTTAGCTTTTGGACAACGTTTCGTTAGGTAAAGAAGCCAATAGACCAAGTTAAGTTTAAAATTACACGAAACGAGAAAAACTTGTCTATGCATAGAACTAAGCATTCCCAAGGCATCAAATTGGACCGTTATAGTCTATTTAGTGTTCTTAGAAGTCTTCACTTCCTAGTTTAGCTTTTGGACAACGTTTCGTTAGGTAAAGAAGCCAATAGACCAAGTTAAGTTCAAAATTGCACGAAACGTGAAAAACTTGTCTATGCATAGAACTGAGTATTCCTAAGGCATCAAATTGGACCGTTATACTCTATTTAGTGTTCTTAGAATTCTTAACTTTCTAGTTTAGCTATAGACAACGTTTCGTTAGGTAAGGAAGCCAATAGATCAAGTTAAGTTCAAAATTGCACGAAACGAGAGAAACTTGTCTTCACATAGAACTGAGCATTCCTAAGGCATCAAATTGAACCGTTATACTCTATTTAGTGTTCTATGATGTTTTAGCTTGCTAGTTTAGCTTTTGGATAACGTTTCGTTAGGTAAAGAAGCCAATAGACAAAGTTAAGTTCAAAATTGCACGAAACGTGAAAAACTTGTCTATGCATCGAATTGAGCATTCCTAATGCATCAAATTGGACCGTTATACTCTATTTAGTGTTCTTATAAGTCTTAACTTGCTATTTTAGCTTTTGGACAACGTTTCGTTAGGTAAATAAGCCAATAGACCAAGTTAAGTTCAAAATTGCACGAAACGTGAAAAACTTGCCTATGTGTAGAACTGAGCATTCCTAAGGCATCCAATTGGACTGTTATACTCTATTTAGTGTTCTTAGAAGTCTTAACTTTCTAGTTTAGCTTTTGGACAACGTTTCGTTACGTAAAGAAGCCAATAGACCAAGTTAAGTTCAAAATTGTACGAAACGTGAAAAACTTGTCTATGCATAGAACTGAGCATTTCTAAGGCATCAAATTGGACCGTTATACTCTATTTAGTGTTCTTAGAATTCTTAACTTGCTAGTTTAGCTATAGACAACGTTTCGTTAGGTAAGGAAGCCAATAGACCAAGTTAAGTTCAAAATTGCACGAGACGAGAAAAACTTGTCTTCACATAGAACTGAGCATTCCTAAGGCATCAAATTGAACCGTTATGCTCTATTTAGTGTTCTATGATGTTTTAACTTGCTAGTTTAGCTTTTGGATAACGTTTCGTTAGGTAAAGAAGCCAATAGACCAAGTTAAGTTCAAAATTGCACGAAACGTGAAAAACTTGTCTACGCATCGAATTGAGCATTCCTAAGGCCTCAAATTGGACCGTTATACTCTATTTAGTGTTCTTAGAAGTCTTAAGTTGCTAGTTTAGCTTTTGGACAATGTTTCGCTAGGTAAAGAAGCCAATAGACCAAGTTAAGTTCAAAATTGCACGAAATGTAAAAAACTTGTCTATGCATAGAACTGAGCATTCCTAAGACGTCAAATTGGACCGTTATACTGTATTTGGTGTTTTTAGAAGTCTTAACTTGCTAGTTTAGCTTTTGGACAACGTGTCGTTAGGTAAAGAAGCCAATAGACCAAGTTAAGTTTAAAATTACACGAAACGAGAAAAACTTGTCTATGCATAAAACTGAGCATTCCTAAGGCATCAAATTGGACTGTTATACTCTATTTAGTGTTCTTAGAAGTCTTCACTTCCTAGTTTAGCTTTTGGACAACGTTTCGTTAGGTAAAGAAGCCAATAGACCTAGTTAAGTTCAAAATTGCACGAAACGTGAAAAACTTGTCTATGCATAGAACTGAGCATTCCTAAGGCATCAAATTGGACCATTATACTCTAATTAGTGTTCTTAGAAGTCTTAACTTGCTACTTTAGCTTTTGGACAACGTTTCGTTAGGTAAAGAAGCCAATAGACCAAGTTAAGTTTAAAATTACACGAAACGAGAAAAACTTGTCTATGCATAGAACTGAGCATTCCCAAGGCATCAAATTGGACCGTTATAGTCTATTTAGTGTTCTTAGAAGTCTTCACTTCCTAGTTTAGCTTTTGGACAACGTTTCGTTAGGTAAAGAAGCCAATAGACCAAGTTTAGTTCAAAATTGCACGAAACGTGAAAAACTTGTCTATGCATAGAATTGAGCATTCCTAAGGCATCAAATTGGACTGTTAGACTCTATTTAGTGTTCTTAGAAGTCTTAACTTGCTAGTTTAGCTATAGACAACGTTTCGTCAGGTAAAGAAGCCAATAGACCAAGTTAAGTTCAAAATTGCACGAAATGTGAAAAACTTGTCTATGCATAGAATTGAGCATTCCTAAGGGATCAAGTTGGACCGTTATACTCTATTTAGTGTTCTTAGAAGTCTTAACTTGCTAGTTTAGCTTTTTGACAACGTTTCCTTAGGTGAATAAGCCAATAGATGAAGTTAAGTTCAAAATTGCACGAAACGAGAAAAACTTGTCTACGCATAGAACTGAGCATTCCTAAGGCATCAAATTGGACCGTTATACTCTATTTAGTGTTCTTAGAAGTCTTAACTTGCTATTTTAGCTTTTGGACATCGTTTCGTTACGTAATGAAGCCAATAGACCAAGTTAAGTTCAAAATTGCACGAAACGTGAAAAACTTGTCTATGCATAGAACTGAGTATTCCTAAGGCATCAAATTGGACCGTTATACTCTATTTAGTGTTCTTAGAATTCTTAACTTTCTAGTTTAGCTATAGACAACGTTTCGTTAGGTAAGGAAGCCAATAGATCAAGTTAAGTTCAAAATTGCACGAAACGAGAGAAACTTGTCTTCACATAGAACTGAGCATTCCTAAGGCATCAAATTGAACCGTTATACTCTATTTAGTGTTCTATGATGTTTTAGCTTGCTAGTTTAGCTTTTGGATAACGTTTCGTTAGGTAAAGAAGCCAATAGACCAAGTTAAGTTCAAAATTGCACGAAACGTGAAAAACTTGTCTATGCATCGAATTGAGCATTCCTAATGCATCAAATTGGACCGTTATACTCTATTTAGTGTTCTTATAAGTCTTAACTTGCTATTTTAGCTTTTGGACAACGTTTCGTTAGGTAAATAAGCCAATAGACCAAGTTAAGTTCAAAATTGCACGAAACGTGAAAAACTTGCCTATGTGTAGAACTGAGCATTCCTAAGGCATCCAATTGGACTGTTATACTCTATTTAGTGTTCTTAGAAGTCTTAACTTGCTAGTTTAGCTTTTGGACAACGTTTCGTTACGTAAAGAAGCCAATAGACGAAGTTAAGTTCAAAATTGCACGAAACGAGAAAAACTTGTCTTCACATAGAACTGAGCATTCCTAAGGCATCAAATTGAGCCGTTATGCTCTATTTAGTGTTCTATGATGTTTTAACTTGCTAGTTTAGCTTTTGGATAACGTTTCGTTAGGTAAAGAAGCCAATAGACCAAGTTAAGTTCAAAATTGCACGAAACGTGAAAAACTTGTCTACGCATCGAATTGAGCATTCCTAAGGCCTCAAATTGGACCGTTATACTCTATTTAGTGTTCTTAGAAGTCTTAAGTTGCTAGTTTAGCTTTTGGACAATGTTTCGCTAGGTAAAGAAGCCAATAGACCAAGTTAAGTTTAAAATTACACGAAACGAGAAAAACTTGTCTATGCATAAAACTGAGCATTCCTAAGGCATCAAATTGGACTGTTATACTCTATTTAGTGTTCTTAGAAGTCTTCACTTTCTAGTTTAGCTTTTGGACAACCTCTCGTTAGGTAAAAGAAGCCAATAGACTAGGTTAAGTTCAAAATTGCACGAAACGAGAAAAAGTTGTCTATGCATAGAATTGAGCATTCCTAAGGGATCAAATTAGACTTTTATACTCTAATTAGTGTTCTTAGAAGTCCTAAATTGCTAGTTTAGCTTTTGGACAACGTCTCGTTAGGTAAAAGAAGCCAATAGACTAGGTTAAGTTCAAAATTGCACGAAACGTGAAAAACTTGTCTATGCATAGAATTGAGCATTCCTAAGGCATCAAATTGGACCGTTATACTCTATTTAGTGTTCTTAGAAGTCCTAACTTGCTAGTTTAGCTTTTGGACAACGTCTCGTTAGGTAAAAGAAGCCAATAGACTAGGTTAAGTTCAAAATTGCACGAAACGTGAAAAACTTGTCTATGCATAGAATTGAGCATTCCTAAGGCATCAAATTGGACCGTTATACTCTATTTAGTGTTCTTAGAAGTCTTAACTTGCTAGTTTAGCTTTTGGACAATGTTTCGTTAGGTAAAGAAGCCAGTAGACCAAGTTAAGTTCAAAATTCCACGAAATGTAAAAAACTTGTCTATGCATAGAACTGAGCATTCCTAAGGCGTCAAATTGGACCGTTATACTATATTTAGTGTTCTTAGAAGTCTTAACTTGCTAGTTTAGCTTTTGGACAATGTTTCGTTAGGTAAAGAATCCAATAGACCAAGTTAAGTTTAAAATTGCACGAAACGAGAAAAACTTGTCTATGCATAGAACTGAGCATTCCTAAGGCATCAAATTGGACCATTATACTCTAATTAGTGTTCTTTGAAGTCTTAACTTGCTAGTTTAGCTTTTGGACAACGTTTCGTTAGGTAAAGAAGCCAATAGACCAAGTTAAGTTAAAAATTGCACGAAACGTGAAAAACTTGTCTATGCATAGAATTGAGCATTCCTAAGGCATCAAATTGGACCGTTATACTCTATTTAGTGTTCTTAGAAGTCCTAACTTGCTAGTTTAGCTTTTGGACAACGTTTCGTTAGGTAAAGAAGCCAATAGACCAAGTTAAGTTAAAAATTGCACGAAACGAGAAAAAGTTGTCTATGCATAGAGTTGAGCATTCCTAAGGAATCAAATTGGACCGTTATACTCTATTTAGTGTTCTTAGAAGTCTTAACTTGCTAGTTTAGCTTTTGGAGAATGTTTCGTTAGGTAAAGAAGCCAGTAGACCAAGTTAAGTTCAAAATTGCACGAAATGTAAAAAACTTGTCTATGCATAGAACTGAGCATTCCTAAGGCGTCAAATTGGACCGTTATACTGTATTTAGTGTTCTTAGAAGTCTATACTTGCTAGTTTAGCTTTTGGACAACGTTTCGTTAGGTAAAGAAGCCAATAAACCAAGTTAAGTTTAAAATTACACGAAACGAGAAAAACTTGTCTATGCATAGAACTGAGCATTCCTAAGGCATCAAATTGGACCGTTATACTCTATTTAGTGTTCTTAGAAGTCTTCACTTCCTAGTTTAGCTTTTGGACAACGTTTCGTTAGGTAAAGAAGCCAATAGACCAAGTTAAGTTCAAAATTGCACGAAACGTGAAAAACTTGTCTATGCATAGAATTGAGCATTCCTAAGGCATCAAATTGGACTGTTAGACTCTATTTAGTGTTCTTAGAAGTCTTAACTTGCTAGTTTAGCTTTTGGACAACGCTTCGTCAGGTAAAGAAGCCAATAGACCAAGTTAAGTTCAAAATTGCACGAAATGTGAAAAACTTGTCTATGCATAGAATTGAGCATTCCTAAGGGATCACATTGGACCGTTATACTCTATTTACTGTTCTTAGAAGTCTAAACTTGCTAGTTTAGCTTTTTGACAACGTTTCCTTAGGTAAATAAGCCAATAGACGAAGTTAAGTTCAAAATTGCACGAAACGAGAAAAACTTGTCTACGCATAGAACTGAGCATTTCTAAGGCATCAAATTGGACCGTTATACTCTATTTAGTGTTCTTAGAAGTCTTAACTTGCTAGTTTAGCTTTTGGACAACGTTTCGTTACGTAATGAAGCCAATAGACCAAGTTAAGTTCAAAATTGCACGAAACGTGAAAAACTTGTCTATGCATAGAACTGAGCATTTCTAAGGCATCAAATTGGACCGTTATACTCTATTTAGTGTTCTTAGAATTCTTAACTTTCTAGTTTAGCTATAGACAACGTTTCGTTAGGTAAGGAAGCCAATAGACCAAGTTAAGTTCAAAATTGCACGAAACGAGAAAAACTTGTCTTCACATAGAACTGAGCATTCCTAAGGCAACAAATTGGACCATTATACTCTATTTAGTGTTCTTAGAAGTCTTAACTTGCTATTTTAGCTTTTGGACAACGTTTCGTTGGGTAAAGAAGCCAATAGACCAAGTTAAGTTCAAAATTGCACGAAACGTGAAAAACTTGTCTACACATAGAATTGAGCATTCCTAAGGCATCAAATTGAACCGTTATACTCTATTTAGTGTTCTAAGATGTTTTAACTTGCTAGTTTAGCATTTGGACAACGTTTCGTTAGGTAAAGAAGCCAATAGACCAAGTTAAGTTTAAAATTGCACGAAACGAGAAAAACTTGTCTATGCATAGAACTCAGCATTCCTAAGGCATCAAACTAGACCATTATACTCTATTTAGTGTTCTTAGAAGTCTTAACTTGCTAGTTTAGCTTTTGGACAACGTTTCGTTAGGTAAAGAAGCCAATAGACCAAGTTAAGTTCAAAATTGCACGAAACGTGAAAAACTTGTCTATGCATAGAATTGAGCATTCCTAAGGCATCAAATTGGACCGTTATACTCTATTTAGTGTTCTTAGAAGTCCTAACTTGCTAGTTTAGCTTTTGGACAACGTCTCGTTAGGTAAAATAAGCCAAGAGACTAGGTTAAATTCAAAATTGCGTGAAACGAGAAAATGTTGTCTATGCATAGAATTGAGCATTCCTAAGGAATCAAATTGGACCGTTATACTCTATTTAGTGTTCTTAGAAGTCTTAACTTTCTAGTTTAGCTTTTGCACAATGTTTCGTTAGGTAAAGAAGCCAGTAGACCAAGTTAAGTTCAAAATTGCACGAAATGTAAAAAACTTGTCTATGCATAGAACTGAGCATTCCTAAGGCGTCAAATTGGACCGTTATACTGTATTTAGTGTTCTTAGAAGTCTATACTTGCTAGTTTAGCTTTTGGACAACGTTTCGTTAGGTAAAGAAGCCAATAGACCAAGTTAAGTTTAAAATTACACGAAACGAGAAAAACTTGTCTATGCATAGAACTGAGCATTCCTAAGGCATCAAATTGGACCGTTATACCCTATTTAGTGTTCTTAGAAGTCTTCACTTCCTAGTCTAGCTTCTGGACAACGTTTCGTTAGGTAAAGAAGCCAATAGACCAAGTTAAGTTTAAAATTACACGAAACGAGAAAAACTTGTCTATGCATAGAACTGAGCATTCCCAAGGCATCAAATTGGACCGTTATAGTCTATTTAGTGTTCTTAGAAGTCTTATCTTGCTAGTTTAGCTTTTGGACAACGCTTCGTCAGGTAAAGAAGCCAATAGACCAAGTTAAGTTCAAAATTGCACGAAATGTGAAAAACTTGTCTATGCATAGAATTGAGCATTCCTAAGGGATCAAATTGGACCGTTATACTCTACTTAGTGTTCTTAGAAGTCCAAACTTGCTAGTTTAGCTTTTTGACAACGTTTCCTTAGGTAAATAAGCCAATAGACGAAATTAAGTTCAAAATCGCACGAAACGAGAAAAACTTGTCTACGCATAGAACTGAGCATTCCTAAGGCATCAAATTGGACCGTTATACTCTATTTAGTGTTCTTAGAAGTCTTAACTTGCTAGTTTAGCTTTTGGACAACGTTTCGTTACGTAATGAAGCCAATAGACCAAGTTAAGTTCAAAATTGCACGAAACGTGAAAAATTTGTCTATGCATAGAACTGAGCATTCCTAAGGCATCAAATTGGACCGTTATACTCTATTTTGCATTCTTAGAATTCTTAACTTTCTAGTTTAGCCATAGACAACGTTTCGTTAGGTAAGGAAGCCAATAGACCAAGTTAAGTTCAAAATTGCTCGAAACGAGAAAAACTTGTCTTCACATAGAACTGAGCATTACTAAGGCATCAAATTGGACCATTATACTCTATTTAGTGTTCTTAGAAGTCTTAACTTGCTAGTTTAGCTTTTGGACAACGCTTCGTCAGGTAAAGAAGCCAATAGACCAAGTTAAGTTCAAAATTGCACGAAATGTGAAAAACTTGTCTATGCATAGAATTGAGCATTCCTAAGGGATCACATTGGACCGTTATACTCTATTTAGTGTTCTCAGAAGTCTTAACTTGCTAGTTTGGCATTTGGACAACGTTTCGTTAGGTAAAGAAGCCAATAGACCAAGTTAAGTTTAAAATTGCACGAAGCGAGAAAAACTTGTCTAGGCATAGAACGGAGCATTCCTAAGGCATCAAATTGGACCATTATACTCTATTTAGTGTTCTTAGAAGTCTTAACTTGCTAGTTTAGCTTTTGGACAACGTTTCGTTAGGTAAAGAAGCCAATAGACCAAGTTAAGTTCAAAATTGCACGAAACGTGAAAAACTTGTCTATGCATAGAATTGAGCATTCCTAAGGCATCAAATTGGACCGTTATACTCTATTTAGTGTTTTTAGAAGTCCTAACTTGCTAGTTTAGCTTTTGGACAACGTCTCGTTAGGTAAAAGAAGCCAAGAGACTAGGTTAAGTTCAAAATTGCACGAAACGAGAAAAAGTTGTCTATGCATAGAATTGAGCATTCCTAAGGAATCAAATTGGACCGTTATACTCTATTTAGTGTTCTTAGAAGTCTTAAGTTGCTAGTTTAGCTTTTGGACAATGTTTCGTTAGGTAAAGAAGCCAGTAGACCAAGTTAAGTTCAAAATTGCACGAAATGTAAAAAACTTCTCTATGCTTAGAACTGAGCATTCCTAAGGCGTCAAATTGGACCGTTATACTGTATTTAGTGTTCTTTGAAGTCTATACTTGCTAGTTTAGCTTTTGGACAACGTTTCGTTAGGTAAAGAAGCCAATAGACCAAGTTAAGTTTAAAATTACACGAAACGAGAAAAACTTGTCTATGCATAGAATTGAGCATTCCTAAGGCATCAAATTGGACCGTTATACTCTATTTAGTGTTCGTAGAAGCCTTCACTTCCTAGTTTAGCTTTTGGACAACGTTTCGTTAGGTAAAGAAGCCAATAGACCAAGTTAAGTTCAAAATTGCACGAGACGTGAAAAACTTACCTATGCGTAGAACTGAGCATTCCTAAGGCATCCAATTGGACCGTTATACTCTATTTAGTGTTCTTAGAAGCCTTAACTTGCTAGTTTAGCTTTTGGACAACGTTTCGTTACGTAAAGAAGCCAATAGACCAAGTTAAGTTCAAAATTGCACGAAACGTGAAAAACTTGCCTATGCGTAGAACTGAGCATTCCTAAGGCATCCAATTGGACCGTTATACTCTACTTAGTGTTCTTAGAAGTCTTAACTTGCTAGTTTAGCTTTTGGACAACGTTTCGTTACGTAAAGAAGCCAATAGACCAAGTTAAGTTCAAAATTGTACGAAACGTGAAAAACTTGTCTATGCATAGAACTGAGCATTCCTAAGGCATCAAATTGGACCGTTATACTCTATTTAGTGTTCTTTGAGTCTTAACTTGCTAGTTTAGCTTTTGGACAACGTCTCGTTAGGTAAAAGAAGCCAATAGACTAGGTTAAGTTCAAAATTGGACGAAACGTGAAAAACTTATCTATGCACAAAATTGAGCATTCCTAAGGCATCAAATTGGACCGTCATACTCTATATAGTGTTCTTAGAAGTCTTAACTTGCTAGTTTAGCTGTTGGACAACGTTTCGTTAGGTAAAGAAGCCAACAGACCAAGTTAAGTTAAAATTGCACGAAACGAGAAAAACTTGTCTATGCGTAGAATTGAGCATTCCTAAGGCATCAAATTGGACCGTCATACTCTATATAGTGTTCTTAGAAGTCTTAACTTGCTAGTTTAGCTGTTGGACAACGTTTCGTTAGGTAAAGAAGCCAACAGACCAAGTTAAGTTTAAAATTGCACGAAACGAGAAAAACTTGTCTATGCGTAGAATTGAGCATTCCTAAGGCATCAAATTGGACCGTTATGCTCTATTTAGTGTTCTTAAAAGTCTTAACTTGCTAGTTTAGCTTTTTGACAACGTTTCCTTAGGTAAAGAAGCCAATAGACCAAGTTAAGTTCAAAATTGCACGAAAGATGAAAAACTTGTCTATGCATAGAATTGAGCATTCCCAAGGCATCAAATTGGACCGCTATACTCTATTTAGTGTTCTCAGAAGTCTTAACTTGCTAGTTTGGCATTTGGACAACGTTTCGTTAGGTAAATAAGCCAATAGACCAAGTTAAATTTAAAATTGCACGAAACGAGAAAAACTTGTCTATGCGTAGAACTGAGCATTCCTAAGGCATCAAATTGGACCGTTATACTCTATTTAGTGTTCTTAGAAGTCTTAACTTGCTAGTTTAGCTGTTGGACAATGTTTCGTTAGGTAAAGAAGCCAATAGACCGAGTTAAGTTTAAAATTGCACGAAACGAGAAAAACTTGTCTATGCGTAGAACTGAGCATTCCTAAGGCATCAAATTGGACCGTTATACTCTATTTAGTGTTCTTAGAAGTCTTAACTTGCTATTTTAGCTTTTGGACAACGTTTCGTTAGGTAAAGAAGCCAATAGACCAAGTTAAGTTCAAAATTGCACGAAACGTGAAAAACTTGCCTATGCGTAGAACTGAGCATTCCTAAGGCATCCAATTGGACCGCTATACTCTATTTAGTGTTCTTAGAATTATTAACTTGCTAGTTTAGCTTTTGGACAATGTTTCGTTAGGTAAAGAAGCCAATAGACCAAGTTATGTTCAAAATTGCACGAAACGTGAAAAACTTGCCTATGCGTAGAACTGAGCATTCCTAAAGCATCCAATTGGACCGTTATACTCTATTTAGTGTTCTTAGAAGTCTTAACTTGCTAGTTTAGCGTTTAGACAACGTTTCGTTTAGGTAAAGAAGCCAATAGACCAAGTTAAGTTTAAAATTGCACGAAACGAGAAAAACTTGTCTATACGTAGAACTGAGCATTCCTAAAGCATCCAATTGGACCGATATACTCTATTTAGTGTTCATTGAAGTCTCAACTTGCTAGTTTAGCTTTTGGACAACGTTTCGTTAGGTAAAGAAGCCAATAGACCAAGTTAAGTTTAAAATTGCACGAAACGAGAAAAACTTGTCTATGCATAGAACTGAGCATTCCTAGGGCGTCAAATTGAACCATTATACTCTATTTAGTGTTCTTAGCAGTCCTAACTTGCTAGTTTAGCTGTTGGACAACGTTTTGTTAGGTAAAGAAGGTAATAGACCAAGTTAAGTTTAAAATTGCACGAAACGAGAAAAACTTGTCTATGCATAGAACTGAGCATTCCTAAGGCATCAAATTGGACCGTCATACTCTATTTAGTGTTCTTAGAAGTCCTAACTTGCTAGTTTAGCTGTTGGAAAACGTTTTGTTAGGTAAAGAAGCCAATAGACCAAGTTAAATTTAAAATTGCACGAAACGAGAAAAACTTGTCTATCCCTAGAACTGAGCATTCCTAAGGCATCAAATTGGACCTTCATACTCTATTTAGTGTTCTTAGAAGTCTTAACTTGCTAGTTTAGCTGTTGGACAATGTTTCGTTAGGTAAAGAAGCCAATAGACCGAGTTAAGTTTAAAATTGCACGAAACGAGAAAAACTTGTCTATGCGTAGAACTGAGCATTCCTAAGGCATCAAATTGGACCGTTATACTCTATTTAGTGTTCTTAGAAGTCTTAACTTGCTATTTTAGCTTTTGGACAACGTTTCGTTAGGTAAAGAAGCCAATAGACCAAGTTAAGTTCAAAATTGCACGAAACGTGAAAAACTTGCCTATGCGTAGAACTGAGCATTCTTAAGGCATCCAATTGGACCGCTATACTCTATTTAGTGTTCTTAGAATTATTAACTTGCTAGTTTAGCATTTGGACAACGTTTCGTTTGGTAAAGAAGCCAATAGACCAAGTTAAGTTTAAAATTGCACGAAACGAGAAAAACTTGTCTATACGTAGAACTGAGCATTCCTAAAGCATCCAATTGGACCGTTATACTCTATTTAGTGTTCTTAGAAGTCTTAACTTGCTATTTTAGCTTTTGGACAACGTTTCGTTAGGTAAAGAAGCCAATAGACCAAGTTAAGTTCAAAATTGCACGAAACGAGAAAAACTTGCCTATGCGTAGAACTGAGCATTCCTAAAGCATCCAATTGGACCGTTATACTCTATTTAGTGTTCTTAGAAGTCTTAACTTGCTAGTTTAGCGTTTAGACAACGTTTCGTTTAGGTAAAGAAGCCAATAGACCAAGTTAAGTTTAAAATTGCACGAAACGAGAAAAACTTGTCTATAGCGTAGAACTGAGCATTCCTAAGGCATCCAATTGGACCGTTATACTCTATTTAGTGTTCTTAGAAGTCTCAACTTGCTAGTTTAGCTTTTGGACAACGTTTCGTTAGGTAAAGAAGCCAATAGACCAAGTTAAGTTAAAATTGCACGAAACGAGAAAAACTTGTCTATGCATAGAACTGAGCATTCCTAAGGCAGTCAAATTGGAACCATTATACTCTATTTAGTGTTCTTAGAAGTCATAACTTGCTAGTTTAGCTGTTGGACAACGTTTCGTTAGGTAAAGAAGGCTAATAGACCAAGTTAAGTTTAAAATTGCACGAAACGAGAAAAACTTGTCTATGCATAGAACTGAGCATTCCTAAGGCATCAAATTGGACCGTCATACTCTATTTAGTGTTCTTAGAAGTCCTAACTTGCTAGTTTAGCTGTTGGACAACGTTTTGTTAGGTAAAGAAGCGAATAGACCAAGTTAAGTTTAAAATTGCACGAAACGAGAAAAACTTGTCTATGCATAGAACTGAGCATTCCTAAGGCATCAAATTGGACCGTATACTCTATTTAGTGTTCTTAGAAGTCTTAACTTGCTATTTTAGCTTTTGGACAACGTTTCGTTAGGTAAAGAAGCCAATAGACCAAGTTAAAGTTCAAAATTGCACGAAACGTGAAAAACTTGCCTATGCGTAGAACTGAGCATTCTTAAGGCATCCAATTGGACCGCTATACTCTATTTAGTGTTCTTAGAATTATTAACTTGCTAGTTTAGCATTTGGACAACGTTTCGTTTGGTAAAGAAGCCAATAGACCAAGTTAAGTTTAAAATTGCACGAAACGAGAAAAACTTGTCTATACGTAGAACTGAGCATTCCTAAAGCATCCAATTGGACCGTTATACTCTATTTAGTGTTCTTAGAAGTCTTAACTTGCTATTTTAGCTTTTGGACAACGTTTCGTTAGGTAAAGAAGCCAATAGACCAAGTTAAGTTCAAAATTGCACGAAACGTGAAAAACTTGCCTATGCGTAGAACTTAGCATTCCTAAGGCATCCAATTGGACCTTTATACTCTATTTAGTGTTCTTAGAAGTCTCAACTTGCTAGTTTAGCTTTTGGACAACGTTTCGTTAGGTAAATAAGCCAATAGACCAAGTTAAGTTTAAAATTGCACGAAACGAGAAAAACTTGTCTATGCATAGAACTGAGCATTCCTAAGGCGTCAAATTGAACCATTATACTCTATTTAGTGTTCTTAGAAGTCATAACTTGCTAGTTTAGCTGTTGGACAACGTTTTGTTAGGTAAAGAAGGTAATAGACCAAGTTAAGTTTAAAATTGCACGAAACGAGAAAAACTTGTCTATGCATAGAACTGAGCATTCCTAAGGCATCAAATTGGACCGTCATACTCTATTTAGTGTTCTTAGAAGTCCTAACTTGCTAGTTTAGCTGTTGGACAACATTTTGTTAGGCAAAGAAGCGAATAGACCAAGTTAAGTTTAAAATTGCACGAAACGAGAAAAACTTGTCTATCCCTAGAACTGAGCATTCCTAAGGCATCAAATTGGACCGTATACTCTATTTAGTGTTCTTAGAAGTCTTAACTTGCTATTTTAGCTTTTGGACAACGTTTCGTTAGGTAAAGAAGCCAATAGACCAAGTAAAGTTCAAAATTGCACGAAACGTGAAAAACCTGCCTATGCGTAGAACTGAGCATTCTTAAGGCATCCAATTGGACCGCTATACTCTATTTAGTGTTCTTAGAATTATTAACTTGCTAGTTTAGCATTTGGACAACGTTTCGTTTGGTAAAGAAGCCAATAGACCAAGTTAAGTTTAAAATTGCACGAAACGAGAAAAACTTGTCTATACGTAGAACTGAGCATTCCTAAAGCATCCAATTGGACCGTTATACTCTATTTAGTGTTCTTAGAAGTCTTAACTTGCTATTTTAGCTTTTGGACAACGTTTCGTTAGGTAAAGAAGCCAATAGACCAAGTTAAGTTCAAAATTGCACGAAACGAGAAAAACTTGCCTATGCGTAGAACTGAGCATTCCTAAAGCATCCAATTGGACCGTTATACTCTATTTAGTGTTCTTAGAAGTCTTAACTTGCTAGTTTAGCGTTTAGACAACGTTTCGTTTAGGTAAAGAAGCCAATAGACCAAGTTAAGTTTAAAATTGCACGAAACGAGAAAAACTTGTCTATACGTAGAACTGAGCATTCCTAAAGCATCCAATTGGACCGTTATACTCTATTTAGTGTTCTTAGAAGTCTTAACTTGCTATTTTAGCTTTTGGACAACGTTTCGTTAGGTAAAGAAGCCAATAGACCAAGTTAAGTTCAAAATTGCACGAAACGTGAAAAACTTGCCTATGCGTAGAACTTAGCATTCCTAAGGCATCCAATTGGACCGTTATACTCTATTTAGTGTTCTTAGAAGTCTCAAATTGCTAGTTTAGCTTTTGGACAACGTTTCGTTAGGTAAATAAGCCCATAGACCAAGTTAAGTTTAAAATTGCACGAAACGAGAAAAACTTGTCTATGCATAGAACTGAGCATTCCTAAGGCGTCAAATTGAACCATTATACTCTATTTAGTGTTCTTAGAAGTCATAACTTGCTAGTTTAGCTGTTGGACAACGTTTTGTTAGGTAAAGAAGGTAATAGACCAAGTTAAGTTTAAAATTGCACGAAACGAGAAAAACTTGTCTATGCATAGAACTGAGCATTCCTAAGGCATCAAATTGGACCGTCATACTCTATTTAGTGTTCTTAGAAGTCCTAACTTGCTAGTTTAGCTGTTGGACAACATTTTGTTAGGCAAAGAAGCGAATAGACCAAGTTAAGTTTAAAATTGCCCGAAACGAGAAAAACTTGTCTATCCCTAGAACTGAGCATTCCTAAGGCATCAAATTGGACCGTATACTCTATTTAGTGTTCTTAGAAGTCTTAACTTGCTATTTTAGCTTTTGGACAACGTTTCGTTAGGTAAAGAAGCCAATAGACCAAGTAAAGTTCAAAATTGCACGAAACGTGAAAAACTTGCCTATGCGTAGAACTGAGCATTCCTAAAGCATCCAATTGGACCGTTATACTCTATTTAGTGTTCTTAGAAGTCTTAACTTGCTAGTTTAGCATTTAGACAACGTTTCGTTTAGGTAAAGAAGCCAATAGACCAAGTTAAGTTTAAAATTGCACGAAACGAGAAAAACTTGTCTATACGTAGAACTGAGCATTCCTAAAGCATCCAATTGGACCGTTATACTCTATTTCGTGTTCTTAGAAGTCTTAACTTGCTATTTTAGCTTTTGGACAACGTTTTGTTAGGTAAAGAAGCCAATAGACCAAGTTAAGTTCAAAATTGCACGAAACGTGAAAAACTTGTCTATGCATAGAACTGAGCATTCCTAAGGCATCCAATTGGACCGTTATACTCTATTTAGTGTTTTTAGAAGTCTCAACATGCTAGTTTAGCTTTTGGACAACGTTTCGTTAGGTAAAGAAGCCAATAGACCAAGTTAAGTTCAAAATTGCACGAAACGAGAAAAACTTGTATATGCATAGAACTGAGCATTCCTAAGGCGTCAAATTGAACCATTATACTCTATTTAGTTTTCTTAGAAGTCCTAACTTGCTAGTTTAGCTGTTGGACAACGTTTTGTTAGGTAAAGAAGGTAATAGACCAAGTTAAGTTTAAAATTGCACGAAACGAGAAAAACTTGTCTATGCATAGAACTGAGCATTCCTAAGGCATCAAATTGGACCGTCATACTCTATTTAGTGTTCTTAGAAGTCCTAACTTGCTAGTTTAGCTGTTGGACAACGTTTTGTTAGGTAAAGAAGCCAATAGACCAAGTTAAGTTTAAAATTGCACGAAACGAGAAAAACTTGTCTATCCCTAGAACTGAGCATTCCTAAGGCATCAAATTGGACCGTATACTCTATTTAGTGTTCTTAGAAGTCTTAACTTGCTATTTTAGCTTTTGGACAACGTTTCGTTAGGTAAAGAAGCCAATAGACCAAGTTAAGTTCAAAATTGCACGAAACGTGAAAAACTTGCCTATGCGTAGAACTGAGCATTCCTAAAGCATCCAATTGGACCGTTATACTCTATTTAGTGTTCTTAGAAGTCCTAACTTGCTAGTTTAGCGTTTAGATAACGTTTCGTTTAGGTAAAGAAGCCAATAGACCAAGTTAAGTTTAAAATTGCACGAAACGAGAAAAACTTGTCTATACGTAGAACTGAGCATTCCTAAAGCGTCCAATTGGACCGTTATACTCTATTTAGTGTTCTTGGAAGTCTTAACTTGCTATTTTAGCTTTTGGACAACGTTTTGTTAGGTAAAGAAGCCAATAGACCAAGTTAAGTTCAAAATTGCACGCAACGTGAAAAACTTGTCTATGCATAGAGCTGGGCATTCCTAAGGCATCAAATTGGACCGTATACTCTATTTAGTGTTCTTAGAAGTCTTAACTTTCTATTTTAGCTTTTGGACAACGTTTCGTTAGGTAAAGAAGCCAATAGACCAAGTTAAGTTCAAAATTGCACGAAACGTGAAAAACTTGCCTATGCGTAGAACTTAGCATTCCTAAGGCATCCAATTGGACCGTTATACTCTATTTAGTGTTCTTAGAAGTCTCAACTTGCTAGTTTAGCTTTTGGACAACGTTTCGTTAGGTAAAGAAGCCAATAGACCAAGTTAAGTTTAAAATTGCACGAAACGAGAAAAACTTGTATATGCATAGAACTGAGCATTCCTAAGGCGTCAAATTGAACCATTATACTCTATTTAGTGTTCTTAGAAGTTCTAACTTGCTAGTTTAGCTGTTGGACAACGTTTTGTTAGGTAAAGAAGGTAATAGACCAAGTTAAGTTTAAAATTGCACGAAACGAGAAAAACTTGTCTATGCATAAAACTGAGCATTCCTAAGGCATCAAATTGGACCGTCATACTCTATTTAGTGTTCTTAGAAGTCCTAACTTGCTAGTTTAGCTTTTGGACAACGTTTTGTTAGGTAAAGAAGCCAATAGACCAAGTTAAGTTTAAAATTGCACGAAACGAGAAAAACTTGTCTATCCCTAGAACTGAGCATTCCTAAGGCATCAAATTGGACCGTATACTCTATTTAGTGTTCTTAGAAGTCTTAACTTGCTATTTTAGCTTTTGGACAACGTTTCGTTAGGTAAAGAAGCCAATAGACCAAGTTAAGTTCAAAATTGCACGAAACGTGAAAAACTTGCCTATGCGTAGAACTGAGCATTCCTAAAGCATCCAATTGGACCGTTATACTCTATCTAGTGTTCTTGGAAGTCTTAACTTGCTAGTTTAGCGTTTAGACAACGTTTCGTTAGGTAAAGAAGCCAATAGACCAAGTTGAGTTTAAAATTGTACGAAACGAGAAAAACTTGTCTATACGTAGAACTGAGCATTCTTAAGGCATCCAATTGGACCATTATACTCTATTTAGTGTTCTTAGAAGTCTTAACTTGCTATTTTAGCTTTTGGACAACGTTTCGTTAGGTAAAGAAGCCAATAGACCAAGTTAAGTTCAAAATTGCACGAAACGTGAAAAACTTGCCTATGCGTAGAACTGAGCATTCCTAAGGCATCCAATTGGACCGTTATACTCCATTTAGTGTTCTTGGAAGTCTCAACTTGCTAGTTTAGCTTTTGGACAACGTTTCGTTAGGTAAAGAAGCCAATAGACCAAGTTAAGTTTAAAATTGCACGAAACGTGAAAAACTTGCCTATGCGTAGAACTAAGCATTCCTAAGGCATCCAATTGGACCGTTATACTATATTTAGTGTTCTTAGAAGTCTCAACTTGCTAGTTTAGCTTTTGGACAACGTTTCGTTAGGTAAAGAAGCCAATAGACCAAGTTAAGTTCAAAATTGTACGAAACGTGAAAAACTTGCCTATGCGTAGAACTGAGCATTCCTAAGGCATCCAATTGGACCGTTATACTCTATTTAGTGTTCTTAGAAGTCTCAACTTGCTAGTTTAGCTTTTGGACAACGTTTCGTTAGGTAAAGAAGACAATAGACCAAGTTAAGTTTAAAATTGCACGAAACGAGAAAAACTTGTCTATGCATAGAACTGAGCATTCCTAAGGCGTCAAATTGAACCATTATACTCTATTTAGTGTTCTTAGAAGTCCTAACTTGCTAGTTTAGCTGTTGGACAACGTTTTGTTAGGTAAAGAAGCCAATAGACCAAGTTAAGTTTAAAATTGCACGAAACGAGAAAAACTTGTCTATCCCTAGAACTGAGCATTCCTAAGGAATCAAATTGGACCGTCATACTCTATTTAGTGTTCTTAGAAGTCTTAACTTGCTAGTTTAGCTTTTGGACAATGTTTCGTTAGGTAAAGAAGCCAATAGACCGAGTTAAGTTTAAAATTGCACGAAACGAGAAAAACTTGTCTATGCGTAGAACTGAGCATTCCTAAGGCATCAAATTGGACCGTTATACTCTATTTAGTGTTCTTAGAAGTCTTAACTTGCTATTTTAGCTTTTGGACAACGTTTCGTTAGGTAAAGAAGCCAATAGACCAAGTTAAGTTCAAAATTGCACGAAACGTGAAAAACTTGCCTATGCGTAGAACTGAGCATTCCTAAGGCATCTAATTGGACCGCTATACTCTATTTAGTGTTCTTAGAAGTATTAACTTGCTAGTTTGGCATTTGGACAACGTTTCGTTAGGTAAAGAAGCCAATAGACCAAGTTAAGTTTAAAATTGCACGAAACGAGAAAAACTTGTCATGCGTAGAACTGAGCATTCCTAAGGCATCAAATTGGACCGTTATACTCTATTTAGTTTTCTTAGAAGTCTTAACTTGCTATTTTAGCTTTTGGACAACGTTTCGTTAGGTAAAGAAGCCAATAGACCAAGTTAAGTTCAACATTGCACGAAACGTGAAAAACTTGCCTATGCGTAGAACTGAGCATTCCTAAGGCATCCAATTGGACCGTTATACTCTATTTAGTGTTCTTAGAAGTCTCAACTTGCTAGTTTAGCTTTTGGACAACGTTTCGTTCGGTAAAGAAGCCAATAGACCAAGTTAAGTTTAAAATTGCACGAAACGAGAAAAACTTGTCTATGCATAGAACTGAGCATTCCTAAGACGTCAAATTGAACCATTATACTCTATTTAGTGTTCTTAGAAGTCCTAACTTGCTAGTTTAGCTGTTGGACAACGTTTTGTTAGGTAAAGAAGGTAATAGACCAAGTTAAGTTTAAAATTGCACGAAACGAGAAAAACTTGTCTATGCATAGAGTTGAGCATTCCTAAGGCATCAAATTGGACCGTCATACTCTATTTAGTGTTATTAGAAGTCTTAACTTGCTAGTTTAGCTTTTTGACAACGTTTCCTTAGGTAAAGAAGCCAATAGACCAAGTTAAGTTCAAAATTGCACGAAAGGTGAAAAACTTGTCTATGCATAGAATTGAGCATTCCCAAGGCATCAAATTGGACCACTATACTCTATTTAGTGTTCTTAGAAGTTTCAACTTGCTAGTTTAGCTTTTGGACAACGTTTCGTTAGGTAAAGAAGCCAATAGACCAAGTTAAGTTCAAAATTGCACGAAACATGAAAAACTTGCCTATGCGTAGAACAGAGCATTCCTAAGGCATCCAATTAGACCGTTATACTCTATTTAGTGTTCTTAGAAGTCTCAACTTGCTAGTTTTGCTTTTGGACAACGTTTCGTTAGGTAAAGAAGCCAATAGACCAAGTTAAGTTCAAAATTGCACGAAACGTGAAAAACTTACCTATGCGTAGAACTGAGCATTCCTAAGGCATCCAATTGGACCGTTATACTCTATTTAGTGTTCTTAGAAGTCTCAACTTGCTAGTTTAGCTTTTGGACAACGTTTCGTTAGGTAAAGAAGCCAATAGACCAAGTTAAGTTTAAAATTGCACGAAACGAGAAAAACTTCTCTATGCATAGAACTGAGCATTCCTAAGGCAGTCAAATTGGAACCATTATACTCTATTTAGTGTTCTTAGAAGTCCTAACTTGCTAGTTTAGCTGTTGGACAACGTTTTGTTAGGTAAAGAAGGTCAATAGACCAAGTTAAGTTTAAAATTGCACGAAACGAGAAAAACTTGTCTATGCATAGAACTGAGCATTCCTAAGGCATCAAATTGGACCGTCATACTCTATTTAGTGTTCTTAGAAGTCCTAACTTGCTAGTTTAGCTGTTGGACAACGTTTTGTTAGGTAAAGAAGCCAATAGACCAAGTTAAGTTTAAAATTGCACGAAACGAGAAAAACTTGTCTATGCCCTAGAACTGAGCATTCCTAAGGCATCAAATTGGACCGTATACTCTATTTAGTGTTCTTAGAAGTCTTAACTTGCTATTTTAGCTTTTGGACAACGTTTCGTTAGGTAAAGAAGCCAATAGAC
The DNA here is from genome assembly GCF_013401445.1 of Tripterygium wilfordii. Lineage (NCBI taxonomy): Eukaryota > Viridiplantae > Streptophyta > Magnoliopsida > Celastrales > Celastraceae > Tripterygium > Tripterygium wilfordii. The sequence continues at coordinate 239,166 of NW_024056384.1, forward strand.
CAAGTTAAGTTCAAAATTGCACGAAACGTGAAAAACTTGCCTATGCGTAGAACTGAGCATTCCTAAGCATCCAATTGGACCGTTATACTCTATTTAGTGTTCTTAGAAGTCCTAACTTGCTAGTTTAGCGTTTAGGATAACGTTTCGTTAGGTAAAGAAGCCAATAGACCAAGTTAAGTTTAAAATTGCACGAAACGAGAAAAACTTGTCTATACGTAGAACTGAGCATTCCTAAAGGCATCCAATTGGACCGTTATACTCTATTTAGTGTTCTTAGAAGTCTTAACTTGCTATTTTAGCTTTTGGACAACGTTTCGTTAGGTAAAGAAGCCAATAGACCAAGTTAAGTTCAAAATTGCACGCAACGTGAAAAACTTGTCTATGCATAGAAGCTGGGCATTCCTAAGGCATCAAATTGGACCGTATACTCTATTTAGTGTTCTTAGAAGTCTTAACTTGCTAGTTTAGCTTTTGGACAACGTTTCGTTAGGTAAAGAAGCCAATAGACCAAGTTAAGTTCAAAATTGCACGAAACGTGAAAAACTTGCCTATGCGTAGAACTGAGCATTCCTAAGGCATCCAATTGGACCGTTATACTCTATTTAGTGTTCTTAGAAGTCTCAACTTGCTAGTTTAGCTTTTGGACAACGTTTCGTTAGGTAAAGAAGCCAATAGACCAAGTTAAGTTTAAAATTGCACGAAACGAGAAAAACTTGTATATGCATAGAACTGAGCATTCCTAAGGCAGTCAAATTGAACCATTATACTCTATTTAGTGTTCTTAGAAGTTCTAACTTGCTAGTTTAGCTGTTGGACAACGTTTTGTTAGGTAAAGAAGGTAATAGACCAAGTTAAGTTTAAAATTGCACGAAACGAGAAAAACTTGTCTATGCATAAAACTGAGCATTCCTAAGGCATCAAATTGGACCGTCATACTCTATTTAGTGTTCTTAGAAGTCCTAACTTGCTAGTTTAGCTTTTGGACAACGTTTTGTTAGGTAAAGAAGCCAATAGACCAAGTTAAGTTTAAAATTGCACGAAACGAGAAAAACTTGTCTATCCCTAGAACTGAGCATTCCTAAGGCATCAAATTGGACCGTATACTCTATTTAGTGTTCTTAGAAGTCTTAACTTGCTATTTTAGCTTTTGGACAACGTTTCGTTAGGTAAAGAAGCCAATAGACCAAGTTAAGTTCAAAATTGCACGAAACGTGAAAAACTTGCCTATGCGTAGAACTGAGCATTCCTAAGGCATCAAATTGGACCGTTATACTCTATTTAGTGTTCTTAGAAGTCTTAACTTGCTAGTTTAGCTTTTGGACAACGTTTCGTTAGGTAAAGAAGCCAATAGACCAAGTTAAGTTTAAAATTGCACGAAACGAGAAAAACTTGTCTATGCGTAGAACTGAGCATTCCTAAGGCATCCAATTGGACCAGTTATACTCTATTTAGTGTTCTTAGAAGTCTTAACTTGCTAGTTTAGCTTTTGGACAACGTTTCGTTAGGTAAAGAAGCCAATAGACCAAGTTAAGTTCAAAATTGCACGAATTGTGAAAAACTTGCCTATGCGTAGAACTGAGCATTCCTAAGGCATCCAATTGGACTGTTATACTCTATTCAGTGTTCTTAGAAGTCTCAACTTGCTAGTTTAGCTTTTGGACAACGTTTCGTTAGGTAAAGAAGCCAATAGACCAAGTTAAGTTTAAAATTGCACGAAACGTGAAAAACTTGCCTATGCGTAGAACTGAGCATTCCTAAGGCATCCAATTGGACTGTTATACTCTATTCAGTGTTCTTAGAAGTCTCAACTTGCTAGTTTAGCTTTTGGACAACGTTTCGTTAGGTAAAGAAGCCAATAGACCAAGTTAAGTTCAAAATTGCACGAAACGTGAAAAACTTGCCTATGCGTAGAACTGAGCATTCCTAAGGCATCCAATTGGACCGTTATACTCTATTTAGTGTTCTTAGAAGTCTCAACTTGCTAGTTTAGCTTTTGGACAACGTTTCGTTAGGTAAAGAAGCCAATAGACCAAGTTAAGTTTAAAATTGCACGAAACGAGAAAAACTTGTCTATGCATAGAACTGAGCATTCCTAAGGCGTCAAATTGAACCATTATACTCTATTTAGTGTTCTTAGAAGTCCTAACTTGCTAGTTTAGCTGTTGGACAACGTTTTGTTAGGTAAAGAAGGTAATAGACCAAGTTAAGTTTAAAATTGCACGAAACGAGAAAAACTTGTCTATGCGTAGAACTGAGCATTCCTAAGGAATCAAATTGGACCGTCATACTCTATTTAGTGTTCTTAGAAGTCTTAACTTGCTAGTTTAGCTGTTGGACAATGTTTCGTTAGGTAAAGAAGCCAATAGACCGAGTTAAGTTTAAAATTGCAGGAAACGAGAAAAACTTGTCTATGCGTAGAACTGAGCATTCCTAAGGCATCAAATTGGACCGTTATACTCTATTTAGTGTTCTTAGAAGTCTTAACTTGCTATTTTAGCTTTTGGACAACGTTTCGTTAGGTAAAGAAGCCAATAGACCAAGTTAAGTTTAAAATTGCACGAAACGAGAAAAACTTGCCTATGCGTAGAACTGAGCATTCCTAAGGCATCTAATTGGACCGCTATACTCTATTTAGTGTTCTTAGAAGTATTAACTTGCTAGTTTAGGCATTTGGACAACGTTTCGTTAGGTAAAGAAGCCAATAGACCAAGTTAAGTTTAAAATTGCACGAAACGAGAAAAACTTGTCTATGCGTAGAACTGAGCATTCCTAAGGCATCAAATTGGACCGTTATACTCTATTTAGTGTTCTTAGAAGTCTTAACTTGCTAGTTTAGCTTTTGGACAACGTTTCGGTAGGTAAAGAAGCCAATAGACCAAGTTAAGTTCAAAATTGCACGAAACGTGAAAAACTTGTCCTATGCGTAGAACTGAGCATTCCTAAGGCATCCAATTGGACCGTTATACTCTATTTAGTGTTCTTAGAAGTCTCAACTTGCTAGTTTAGCTTTTGGACAACGTTTCGTTAGGTAAAGAAGCCAATAGACCAAGTTAAGTTTAAAATTGCACGAAACGAGAAAAACTTGTCTATGCATAGAACTGAGCATTCCTAAGGACGTCAAATTGGACCATTATACTCTATTTAGTGTTCTTAGAAGTCCTAACTTGCTAGTTTAGCTGTTGGACAACGTTTCGTTAGGTAAAGAAGGCAATAGACCAAGTTAAGTTTAAAATTGCACGAAACGAGAAAAACTTGTCTATGCATAGAGTTGAGCATTCCTAAGGCATCAAATTGGACCGTCATACTCTATTTAGTGTTATTAGAAGTCTTAACTTGCTAGTTTAGCTTTTGACAACGTTTCGTTAGGTAAAGAAGCCAATAGACCAAGTTAAGTTCAAAATTGCACGAAAGGTGAAAAACTTGTCTATGCATAGAATTGAGCATTCCTAAGGCATCAAATTGGACCACGTATACTCTATTTAGTGTTCTTAGAAGTTTCAACTTGCTAGTTTAGCTTTTGGACAACGTTTCGTTAGGTAAAGAAGCCAATAGACCAAGTTAAGTTCAAAATTGCACGAAACATGAAAAACTTGCCTATGCGTAGAACAGAGCATTCCTAAGGCATCCAATTAGACCGTTATACTCTATTTAGTGTTCTTAGAAGTCTCAACTTGCTAGTTTTGCTTTTGGACAACGTTTCGTTAGGTAAAGAAGCCAATAGACCAAGTTAAGTTCAAAATTGCACGAAACGTGAAAAACTTACCTATGCGTAGAACTGAGCATTCCTAAGGCATCCAATTGGACCGTTATACTCTATTTAGTGTTCTTAGAAGTCTCAACTTGCTAGTTTAGCTTTTGGACAACGTTTCGTTAGGTAAAGAAGCCAATAGACCAAGTTAAGTTTAAAATTGCACGAAACGAGAAAAACTTCTCTATGCATAGAACTGAGCATTCCTAAGGCGTCAAATTGAACCATTATACTCTATTTAGTGTTCTTAGAAGTCCTAACTTGCTAGTTTAGCTGTTGGACAACGTTTTGTTAGGTAAAGAAGGTAATAGACCAAGTTAAGTTTAAAATTGCACGAAACGAGAAAAACTTGTCTATGCATAGAACTGAGCATTCCTAAGGCATCAAATTGGACCGTATACTCTATTTAGTGTTCTTAGAAGTCTTAACTTGCTATTTTAGCTTTTGGACAACGTTTCGTTAGGTAAAGAAGCCAATAGACCAAGTTAAGTTCAAAATTGCACGAAACGTGAAAAACTTGCCTATGCGTAGAGTTGAGCATTCCTAAGGCATCCAATTGGACCGTTATACTCTATTTAGTGTTCTTTGAAGTCTCAACTTGCTAGTTTAGCTTTTGGACAACGTTTCGTTAGGTAAAGAAGCCAATAGACCAAGTTAAGTTTAAAATTGCACGAAACGAGAAAAACTTGTCTATGCATAGAACTGAGCATTCCTAAGACGTCAAATTGAACCATTATACTCTATTTAGTGTTCTTAGAAGTCCTAACTTGCTAGTTTAGCTGTTGGACAACGTTTTGTTAGGTAAAGAAGGTAATAGACCAAGTTAAGTTTAAAATTGCACGAAACGAGAAAAACTTGTCTATGCATAGAGTTGAGCATTCCTAAGGCATCAAATTGGACCGTCATACTCTATTTAGTGTTATTAGAAGTCTTAACTTGCTAGTTTAGCTTTTTGACAACGTTTCCTTAGGTAAAGAAGCCAATAGACCAAGTTAAGTTCAAAATTGCACGAAAGGTGAAAAACTTGTCTATGCATAGAATTGAGCATTCCCAAGGCATCAAATTGGACCACTATACTCTATTTAGTGTTCTTAGAAGTCTCAACTTGCTAGTTTAGCTTTTGGACAACGTTTCGTTAGGTAAAGAAGCCAATAGACCAAGTTAAGTTCAAAATTGCACAAAACGTGAAAAACTTGCCTATGCGTAGAACTGAGCATTCCTAAGGCATCCAATTAGACCGTTATACTCTATTTAGTGTTCTTAGAAGTCTCAACTTGCTAGTTTAGCTTTTGGACAACGTTTCGTTAGGTAAAGAAGCCAATAGACCAAGTTAAGTTCAAAATTGCACGAAACGTGAAAAACTTACCTATGCGTAGAACTGAGCATTCCTAAGGCATCCAATTGGACCGTTATACTCTATTTAGTGTTCTTAGAAGTCTCAACTTGCTAGTTTAGCTTTTGGACAACGTTTCAGTAGGTAAAGAAGCCAATAGACCAAGTTAAGTTTAAAATTGCACGAAACGAGAAAAACTTGTCTATGCATAGAACTGAGCATTCCTAAGGCAGTCAAATTGACCAGTTATACTCTATTTAGTGTTCTTAGAAGTCCTAACTTGCTAGTTTAGCTGTTGGCACAACGTTTTGTTAGGTAAAGAAGGTAATAGACCAAGTTAAGTTTAAAATTGCACGAAACGAGAAAAACTTGTCTATGCATAGAACTGAGCATTCCTAAGGCATCAAATCTGACCGTCATACTCTATTTAGTGTTCTTAGAAGTCCTAACTTGCTAGTTTAGCTGTTGGACAACGTTTTGTTAGGTAAAGAAGCCAATAGACCAAGTTAAGTTTAAAATTGCACGAAACGAGAAAAACTTGTCTATCCATAGAACTGAGCATTCCTAAGGCATCAAATTGGACCGTCATACTCTATTTAGTGTTCTTAGAAGTCTTAACTTGCTAGTTTAGCTGTTGGACAATGTTTCGTTAGGTAAAGAAGCCAATAGACCGAGTTAAGTTTAAAATTGCAGGAAACGATAAAAACTTGTCTATGCGTAGAACTGAGCATTCCTAAGGCATCAAATTGGACTGTTATACTCTATTTAGTGTTCTTAAAAGTCTTAACTTGCTAGTTTAGCTTTTTGACAACGTTTCTTTAGGTAAAGAAGCCAATAGTCCAAGTTAAGTTCAAAATTGCACGAAATGTGAAAAACTTGTCTATGCATAGAACAGAGCATTCCTAAGGCATCAAATTGGACCGTATACTCTATTTAGTGCTCTTAGAAGTCTTAACTTGCTATTTTAGCTTTTGGGCAACGTTTCGTTAGGTAAAGAAGCCAATAGACCGAGTTAAGTTTAAAATTGCACGAAAGGTGAAAAACTTGTCTATGCATAGAATTGAGCATTCCCAAGGCATCAAATTGGACCGCTATACTCTATTTAGTGTTCTTAGAAGTCTCAACTTGCTAGTTTAGCTTTTGGACAACGTTTCGTTAGGTAAAGAAGCCAATAGACCAAGTTAAGTTCAAAATTGCACGGAACGTGAAAAACTTGTCTATGCATAGAATTGAGCATTCCCAAGGCATCAAATTGGACCGCTATACTCTATTTAGTGTTCTTAGAAGTCTCAACTTGCTAGTTTAGCTTTTGGACAACGTTTCGTTAGGTAAAGAAGCCAATAGACCAAGTTAAGTTCAAAATTGCACGAATTGTGAAAAACTTGCCTATGCGTAGAACTGAGCATTCCTAAGGCATCCAATTGGACCGTTATACTCTATTTAGTGTTCTTAGAAGTCTCAACTTGCTAGTTTAGCTTTTGGACAACGTTTCGTTAGGTAAAGAAGCCAATAGACCAAGTTAAGTTCAAAATTGCACGAAACGTGAAAAACTTGCCTATGCAGTAGAACTGAGCATTCCTAAGGCATCAAATTGGACCATTATACTCTATTTAGTGTTCTTAGAAGTCTCAACTTGCTAGTTTAGCTTTTGGACAACGTTTCGTTAGGTAAAGAAGCCAATAGACCAAGTTAAGTTTAAAATTGCACGAAACGAGAAAAACTTGTCTATGCATAGAACTGAGCATTCCTAAGGCAGTCAAATTGAACCAGTTATACTCTATTTAGTGTTCTTAGAAGTCTTAACTTGCTAGTTTAGCTGTTGGACAACGTTTCGTTAGGTAAAGAAGCCAATAGACCAAGTTAAGTTTAAAATTGCACGAAACGAGAAAAACTTGTCTATGCATAGAACTGAGCATTCCTAAGGCATCAAATTGGACCGTTATACTCTATTTAGTGTTCTTAAAAGTCTTAACTTGCTAGTTTAGCTGTTGGACAACGTTTCGTTAGGTAAAGAAGCCAATAGACCGAGTTAAGTTAAAATTGCACGAAACGAGAAAAACTTGTCTATGCAGTAGAACTGAGCATTCCTAAGGCATCAAATTGGACCTGTTATACTCTATTTAGTGTTCTTAGAAGTCTTAACTTGCTAGTTTAGCTTTTGGACAACGTTTCGTTAGGTAAAGAAGCCAATAGTCCAAGTTAAGTTCAAAATTGCACGAAATGTGAAAAACTTGTCTATGCATAGAACTGAGCATTCCTAAGGCATCAAATTGGACCGTATACTCTATTTAGTGTTCTTAGAAGTCTTAACTTGCTATTTTAGCTTTTGGGCAACGTTTCGTTAGGTAAAGAAGCCAATAGACCGAGTTAAGTTTAAAATTGCACGAAAGGTGAAAAACTTGTCTATGCATAGAATTGAGCATTCCCAAGGCATCAAATTGGACCGCTATACTCTATTTAGTGTTCTTAGAAGTCTCAACTTGCTAGTTTAGCTTTTGGACAACGTTTCGTTAGGTAAAGAAGCCAATAGACCAAGTTAAGTTCAAAATTGCATGAAACGTGAAAAACTTGCCTATGCGTAGAACTGAGCATTCCTAAGGCATCCAATTGGACCGCTATACTCTATTTAGTGTTCTTAGAAGTCTCAACTTGCTAGTTTAGCTTTTGGACAACGTTTCGTTAGGTAAAGAAGCCAATAGACCAAGTTAAGTTCAAAATTGCACGAAACATGAAAAACTTGCCTATGCGTAGAACTGAGCATTCCTAAGGCATCCAATTGGACCGTTATACTCTATTTAGTGTTCTTAGAAGTCTCAACTTGCTAGTTTAGCTTTTGGACAACGTTTCGTTAGGTAAAGAAGCCAATAGACCAAGTTAAGTTTAAAATTGCACGAAACGAGAAAAACTTGTCTATGCATAGAACTGAGCATTCCTAAGGCGTCAAATTGAACCATTATACTCTATTTAGTGTTCTTAGAAGTCCTAACTTGCTAGTTTAGCTGTTGGACAACGTTTTCGTTAGGTAAAGAAGGTCAATAGACCAAGTTAAGTTTAAAATTGCACGAAACGAGAAAAACTTGTCTATGCGTAGAACTGAGCATTCCTAAGGCATCAAATTGGACCGTCATACTCTATTTAGTGTTCTTAGAAGTCTTAACTTGCTAGTTTAGCTGTTGGACAACTGTTTCGTTAGGTAAAGAAGCCAATAGACCAAGTTAAGTTTAAAATTGCACGAAACGAGAAAAACTTGTCTATGCGTAGAACTGAGCATTCCTAAGGCATCAAATTGGACCGTTATACTCTATTTAGTGTTCTTAGAAGTCTTAACTTGCTAGTTTAGCTTTTGGACAACGTTTCGTTAGGTAAAGAAGCCAATAGACCAAGTTAAGTTTAAAATTGCACGAAACGAGAAAAACTTGTCTATCCCTAGAACTGAGCATTCCTAAGGAATCAAATTGGACCGTTATACTCTATTTAGTGTTCTTAGAAGTCTTAACTTGCTAGTTTAGCTGTTGGACAACGTTTCGTTAGGTAAAGAAGCCAATAGACCAAGTTAAGTTTAAAATTGCACGAAACGAGAAAAACTTGTCATGCGTAGAACTGAGCATTACTAAGGCATCAAATTGGACCGTTATACTCTATTTAGTGTTCTTAGAAGTCTTAACTTGCTAGTGTAGCTTTATGACAACGTTTCCGTAGGTAAAGAAGCCAATAGACCAAGTTAACTTCAAAATTGCACGAAAGGTGAAAAACTTTTCTATGCATAGAATTGAGCATTCCCAAGGGATCAAATTGGACCGTTATACTCTATTTAGTGTTCTTAGAAGTCTTAACTTGCTAGTCTAGCATTTGGACAACGTTTCGTTAGGTAAAGAAGCTAATAGACCAAGTTAAGTTTAAAATTGTACGAAACGAGAAAAACTTGTCTATGCAGTAGAACTGAGCATTCCTAAGGCATCAAATTGGACCGTTATACTCTATTTAGTGTTCTTAGAAGTCTTAACTTGCTAGTTTAGCTTTATGGACAACGTTTCGTTAGGTAAAGAAGCCAATAGACCAAGTTAAGTTCAAAATTGCACGAAACGATGAAAAACTTGTCTATGCATAGAACTGAGCATTCCTAAGGCATCAAATTGGACCGTTATACTCTATTTAGTGTTCTTAGAAGTCTTAACTTGCTAGTTTAGCTTTGGACAACGTTTCGTTAGGTAAAGAAGCCAATAGACCAAGTTAAGTTAAAATTGCACGAAACGAGAAAAACTTGTCTATGCGTAGAACTGAGCATTCCTAAGGCATCAAATTGGACCGTTATACTCTATTTAGTGTTCTTAGAAGTCTTAACTTGCTAGTTTAGCTTTTAGGACAACGTTTCGTTAGGTAAAGAAGCCAATAGACCAAGTTAAGTTCAAAATTGCACGAAACGAGAAAAACTTGTCTATGCATAGAACTGAGCATTCCTAAGGCATCAAATTGGACCGTTATACTCTATTTAGTGTTCTTAGAAGTCTTAACTTGCTAGTTTAGCTTTTGGACAACGTTTCGTTAGGTAAAGAAGCCAATAGACCAAGTTAAGTTCAAAATTGCACGAAACGAGAAAAACTTGTATATGCATAGAACTGAGTATTCCTAAGGCATCAAATTGGACCGTTATACTCTATTTAGTGTTCTTAGAAGTCTTAACTTGCTAGTTTAGATGTTGGACAACGTTTCGTTAGGTAAAGAAGCCAATAGACCAAGTTAAGTTTAAAATTGCACGAAACGAGAAAAACTTGTCTATGCATAGAACTGAGCATTCCTAAGGCATCAAATTGGACCGTTATACTCTATTTAGTGTTCTTAGAAGTCTTAACTTGCTAGTTTAGCTTTTGGACAACGTTTCGTTAGGTAAAGAAGCCAATAGACCAAGTTAAGTTCAAAATTGCACGAAACGAGAAAAACTTGTCTACGCATAGAACTGAGCATTCCTAAGGCATCAAATTGGACCGTTATACTCTATTTAGTGTTCTTAGAAGTCTTAACTTGCTAGTTTAGCTTTTGGACAACGTTTCGTTAGGTAAAAAAGCCAATAGACCAAGTTAAGTTCAAAATTGCACGAAACGAGAAAAACTTGTCTATGCATCGAGTTGAGCATTCCTAAGGCATCAAATTGGACCGTTATACTCTATTTAGTGTTCTTAGAAGTTTTAACTTGCTAGTTTAGCTGTTGGACAACGTTTCGTTACGTAAAGAAGCCAATAGACCAAGTTAAGTTTAAAATTGCACGAAATGAGAAAAACTTGTCTATGGATAGAACTGAGCATTCCTAAGGCATCAAATTGAACCATTATACTCTATTTAGTGTTCTTAGAAGTCCTAACTTCCTAGTCTAGCTTTTGGAAAACGTTTTGTTAGGTAAAGAAGCCAATAGACCAAGTTAAGTTCAAAATTACACGAAACGTGAAGAACTTGTCTATGCATAGAATTGAGCATTCCTAAGGCATCAAATTGGACCGTCATACTCTATTTAGTGTTTTTAGAAGTCTTAACTTGCTAGTTTAGCTGTTGGACAACGTTTGGTTAGGTAAAGAAGCCGACAGACCAAGTTAAGTTTAAAATTGCACGAAATGAGAAAAACTTGTCTATGCGTAGAACTTAGCATTCCTAAGGCATCATATTGGACCGTTATACTCTATTTAGTGTTCTTAGAAGTCTTAACTTGCTAGTTTAGCTTTTTGACAACGTTTCCTTAGGTAAAGAAGTCAATAGACCAAGTTAAGTTCAAAATTACACGAAAGGTGAAAAACTTGTCTATGCATAGAATTCAGCATTCCCAAGGCATCAAATTGGACTGCTATACTCTGTTTAGTGTTCTTCGAAGTCTTAACTTGCTAGTTTAGCATTTAGACAACGTTTCGTTAGGTAAAGAAGCCAATAGACCAAGTTAAGTTCAAAATTACACGAAATGGGAAAAACTTGTCTACGCATAGAACTGAGCATTCCTAAGGCATCAAATTGGACCGTCATACTCTATTTAGTGTTCTTAGAAGTCTTAACTTGCTAGTTTAGCTTTCGGACAACGTTTCGTTAGGTAAACAAGCCAATAGACCAAGTTAAGTTCAAAATTGCACAAAACGTGAAAAACTTGTCTATGCATCGAATTGAGCATTCCTAAGGCATCAAATTGGACCGTTATACTCTATTTAGTGTTCTTAGAAGTCTTAACTTGCTAGTTTAGCTTTTGGACAACGTTTCGTTAGGTAAAGAAGCCAATAGACCAAGTTAAGTTCAAAATTGCACGAAACGTGAAAAACTTGTCTATGCATAGAACTGAGCATTCCTAAGGCATCAAATTGGACCGTTATACTCTATTTAGTGTTCTTAGAAGTCTTAACTTGCTAGTTTAGCTTTTGGACAACGTTTCGTTAGGTAAAGAAGCCAATAGACCAAGTCAAGTTCAAAATTGCACGAAATGTAAAAAACTTGTCTATGCATAGAACTGAGCATTCCTAAGGTGTCAAATTGGACCGTTATACTCTATTTAGTGTTCTTAGAAGTCTTAACTTGCTAGTTTATCTGTTGGACAACTTTTCGTTAGGTAAAGAAGCCAGTAGAACAAGTTAAGTTTAAAATTGCACGAAACGAGAAAAACTTGTCTTGACATAGAACTGAGCATTCCTAAGGCATCAAATTGAACCGTTATACTCTATTTAGTTTTCTATGATGTGTTAACTTGCTAGTTTAGCTTTTGGATAACGTTTCGTTCGGTAAAGAAGCCAATAGACCAGCTTAAGTTCAAAATTGCACGAAACGTGAAAAAGTTGTCTATGCATAGAATTGAGCATTCCGAAGGCATCAAATTGGACCGTCATACTCTATTTAGTGTTCTTAGAAGTCTTAACTTGCTAGTTTAGCTTACGGACAACGTTTCGTTAGGTAAAGAAGCCAATAGACCAAGTTAAGTTCAAAATTGCACGAAACGTGAAAAACTTGTCTATGCATCGAATTGAGCATTCCTAAGGCATCAAATTGGACCGTTACACTCTATTTAGTGTTCTTAGAAGTCTTAACTTGCTAGTTTATCTTTTGGACAACGTTTCGTTACGTAAAGAATCCAATAGACCAAGTTAAGTTTAAAATTGCACGAAACGAGAAAAACTTGTCTATGCATAGAATTGAGCATTCCTAAGGCATCAAATTGGACCGTTATACTCTATTTAGTGTTCTTAGAAGTCTTAACTTGCGAGTTAAGCTTTTGGATAACGTTTCGTTAGGTAAAGAAGCCAATAGACCAAGTCAAGTTCAAAATTGCACGAAATGTAAAAAACTTGTCTATGCATAGAACTGAGCATTCCTAAGGCGTCAAATTGGACCGTTATACTCTATTTAGTGTTCTTAGAAGTCTTAACTTGCTAGTTTATCTGTTGGACAACTTTTCGTTAGGTAAAGAAGCCAGTAGAACAAGTTAAGTTTAAAATTGCACGAAACGAGAAAAACTTGTCTTCACATAGAACTGAGCATTCCTAAGGCATCAAATTGAACCGTTATACTCTATTTAGTTTTCTATGATGTGTTAACTTGCTAGTTTAGCTTTTGGATAACGTTTCGTTCGGTAAAGAAGCCAATAGACCAGCTTAAGTTCAAAATTGCATGAAACGTGAAAAAGTTGTCTATGCATAGAATTGCGCATTCCTAAGGCATCAAATTGGACCGTCATACTCTATTTAGTGTTCTTAGAAGTCTTAACTTGCTAGTTTAGCTTTCGGACAACGTTTCGTTAGGTAAAGAAGCCAATAGACCAAGTTAAGTTCAAAATTGCACGAAACGTGAAAAACTTGTCTATCCATCGAATTGAGCATTCCTAAGTCATCAAATTGGACCGTTATACACTATTTAGTGTTCTTAGAAGTCTTAACTTGCTAGTTTATCTTTTGGACAACGTTTCGTTACGTAAAGAATCCAATAGACCAAGTTAAGTTCAAAATTGCACGAAACGTGAAAAACTTGTCTATGCATAGAACTGAGCATTCCTAAGGCATCAAATTGGACCGTTATACTCTATTTAGTGTTCTTAGAAGTCTTAACTTGCTAGTTTAGCTATGGACAACGTTTCGTTACGGTAAGGAAGCCAATAGACCAAGTTAAGTTCAAAATTGCACGAAACGAGAAAAACTTGTCTTCACATTAGAACTGAGCATTCCTAAGGCATCAAATTGGACCGTTATACTCTATTTAGTGTTCTTAGAAGTCTTAACTTGCTAGTTTAGCTGTTGGACAACGTTTCGTTAGGTAAAGAAGCCAATAGACCAAGTTAAGTTTAAAATTGCATTGAAACGAGAAAAACTTGCCTATGCATAGAACTGAGCATTCCTAAGGCATCAAATTGGACCGTTATACTCTAATTAGTGTTCTTAGAAGTCTTAACTTGCTAGTTTAGCTTTTGGACAACGTTTCGTTTGGTAAAAAAGCCAATAGACCAAGTTAAGTTCAAAATTGCACGAAACGAGAAAAACTTGTCTATGCATAGAACTGAGCATTCCTAAGGCATCAAATTGGACCGTTATACTCTATTTAGTGTTCTTAGAAGTCTTAACTTGCTAGTTTAGCTTTGGACAACGTTTCGTTAGGGTAAAGAAGCCAATAGACCAAGTTAAGTTCAAAATTGCACTGAAACTGTAAAAAACTTGTCTATGCATAGAATTGAGCATTCCTAAGGCGTCAAATTGGACCGTTATACTCTATTTAGTGTTCTTAGAAGTCTTAACTTGCTAGTTTAGCTGTTGGACAACGTTTCGTTAGGTAAAGAAGCCGGTAGACCAAGTTAAGTTTAAAATTGCACGAAACGAGAAAAACTTATCTATGCATGGAACTGAGCATTCCTAAGGCATCAAATTGGACCGTTATACTCTATTTAGTGTTTTTAGAAGTCTTAACTTGCTAGTTTATCTTTTGGACAACGTTTCGTTACGTAAAGAATCCAATAGACCAAGTTAAGTTCAAAATTGCACGAAACGTGAAAAACTTGTCTATGCATAGAACTGAGCATTCCTAAGGCATCAAATTGGACCGTTATACTCTATTTAGTGTTCTTAGAAGTCTTAACTTGCTAGTTTAGCTATGGACAACGTTTCGTTACGTAAGGAAACCAATAGACCAAGTTCAGTTCAAAATTGCACGAAACGAGAAAAACTTGTCTTCACATTGAACTGAGCATTCCTAAGGCATCAAATTGGACCGTTACACTCTATTTAGGGTTCTTAGAAGTCTTAACTTGCTAGTTTAGCTGTTGGAGAACGTTTCGTTAGGTAAAGAAGCCAATAGACCAAGTTAAGTTTAAAATTGCTTGAAACGAGAAAAACTTGCCTATGCATAGAACTGAGCATTCCTAAGGCATCAAATTGGACCGTTATACTCTAATTAGGGTTCTTAGAAGTCTTAACTTGCTAGTTTAGCTTTTGGACAACGTTTCGTTTGGTAAAAAAGCCAATAGACCAAGTTAAGTTCAAAATTGTACGAAACGAGAAAAACTTGTCTATGCATAGAACTGAGCATTCCTAAGGCATCAAATTGGACCATTATACTCTATTTAGTGTTCTTAGAAGTCTTAACTTGCTAGTTTAGCTTTTGGACAACGTTTCGTTGGGTAAAGAAGCCAATAGACCAAGTTAAGTTCAAAATTGCATGAAATGTAAAAAATTTGTCTATGCATAGAATTGAGCATTCCTAAGGCGTCAAATTGGACCGTTATACTCTATTTAGTGTTCTTAGAAGTCTTAACTTGCTAGTTTAGCTGTTGGACAATGTTTCGTTAGGTAAAGAAGCCGGTAGACCAAGTTAAGTTTAAAATTGCACGAAACGAGAAAAACTTATCTATGCATGGAACTGAGCATTCCTAAGGCATCAAATTGGACCGTTATACTCTATTTAGTATTCTTAGAAGTCTTAACTTGCTATTTTAGCTTTCGGACAACGTTTCGTTAGGTAAAGAAGCCAATAGACCAAGTTCAGTTCAAAATTGCACGAAACGTGAAAAACTTGCCTATGCGTAGAACTGAGCATTCCTAAGGCATCAAATTGGACCGTTATACTCTATTTAGTGTTCTTAGAAGTCTTAACTTGCTAGTTTAGGTATGGACAACGTTTCGTTAGGTAAGGAAGCCAATAGACCAAGTTAAGTTTAAAATTGCACGAAACGAGAAAAACTTGTCTTCACATAGAACTGAGCATTCCTAAGGCATCAAATTGGACCGTTATACTCTATTTAGTGTTCTTAGAAGTCTTAACTTGCTAGTTTAGCTGTTGGACAACGTTTCGTTAGGTAAAGAAGCCAATAGACCAAGTTAAGTTCAAAATTGCACGAAACGTGGAAAACTTATCTTCACATAGAACTGAGCATTCCTAAGGCATCAAATTGGACCGTTATACTCTATTTAGTGTTCTTAAAAGTCTTAACTTGCTAGTTTAGCCATGGACAACGTTTCGTTAGGTAAGGAAGCCAATATACCAAGTTAAGTTCAAAATTGCACGAAACGAGAAAAACTGGTCTATGCATAGAATTGAGCATTCCTAAGGCATCAAATTGGACCGTTATACTCTATTTAGTGTTCTTAGAAGTCTTAACTTGCTAGTTTAGCTGTTGGACAACGTTTCGTTAGGTAAAGTAGCCAATAGACCAAGTTAAGTCCAAAATTGCACGAAACGAGAAAAACTGGTCTATGCATAGAATTGAGCATTCCTAAGGCATCAAATTGGACCGTTATACTCTATTTAGTGTTCTTAGAAGTCTTAACTTGCTAGTTTAGCTGTTGGACAACGTTTCGTTAGGTAAAGAAGCCAATAGACCAAGTTAAGTTCAAAATTGCACGAAACGTGAAAAACTTGTCTATGCATAGAACTGAGCATTCCTAAGGCATCAAATTGGACCGTTATACTCTGTTCGGTGTTCTTAGAAGTCTTAACTTGCTAGTTTAGCTATGGACAACGTTTCGTTAGGTAAGAAAGTCAATAGACCAAGTTAAGTTCAAAATTGCACGAAACGAGAAAAACTTATCTTCACATAGAACTGAGCATTCCTAAGGCATCAAATTGGACCGTTATACTCTATTTAGTGTTCTTAAAAGTCTTAACTTGCTAGTTTAGCCATGGACAACGTTTTGTTAGGTAAGGAAGCCAATAGAACAAGTTAAGTCCAAAATTGCACGAAACGAGAAAAACTTATCTTCACATAGAACTGAGCATTCCTAAGGCATCAAATTGGACCGTTATACTCTATTTAGTGTTCTTAAAAGTCTTAACTTGCTAGTTTAGCTGTTGGACAACGTTTCGTTAGGTAAAGAATCCAATAGACCAAGTTAAGTTCAAAATTGCACGAAACGTGAAAAACTTGTCTATACATAGAACTGAGCATTCCTAAGGCATCAAATTGGACCGTTATACTCTATTTAGTGTTCTTAGAAGTCTTAACTTGCTAGTTTAGCTATGGACAACGTTTCGTTAGGTAAGGAAGCCAATAGACCAAGTTAAGTTCAAAATTGCACGAAACGAGAAAAACTTGTTGTCACATAGAACAGAGCATTCCTAAGGCATCAAATTGGACCGTTATACTCTATTTAGTGTTCTTAGAAGTCTTAACTTGCTAGTTTAGCTGTTGGACAACGTTTCGTTAGGTAAAGAAGCCAATAGACCAAGTTAAGTTTGAAATTGCACGAAACGAGAAAAACTTGTCTATGCATAGAACTGAGCATTCCTAAGGCATCAAATTGGACCGTTATACTCTATTTAGCGTTCTTGGAAGTCTTAACTTGCTAGTTTAGCTTTTGGACAACGTTTCGTTAGGTAAAGAAGCCAATAGACCAAGTTAAGTTTAAAATTGCACGAAACGAGAAAAACTTGTCTATGCATAGAACTGAGCATTCCTAAGGCATCAAATTGGACCGTTATACTCTAATAAGCGTTCTTAGAAGTCTTAACTTGCCAGTTTAGCTTTTGGACAACGTTTCGTTAGGTAAAGAAGCCAATAGACCAAGTTAAGTTTAAAATTGCACGAAACGAGAAAAACTTGTCTATGCATAGAACTGAGCATTCCTAAGGCATCAAATTGGACCGTTATACTCTATTTAGCGTTCTTAGAAGTCTTAACTTGCTAGTTTAGCTGTTGGACAACGTTTCGTTAGGTAAAGAAGCCAATAGACCAAGTTAAGTTTAAAATTGCACGAAACGAGAAAAACTTGTCTATGCATAGAACTGAGCATTCCTAAGGTATCAAATTGGACCGTTATACTCTATTTAGCGTTCTTAGAAGTCTTAAATTGCTAGTTTTGCTGTTGGACAACGTTTCGTTAGGTAAAGAAGCCAATAGACCAAGTTAAGTTCAAAATTGCACGAAACGAGAAAAACTTGTCTATGCATAGAACTGAGCATTCCTAAGGCATCAAATTGGACCGTTATACTCTATTTAGTGTTCTTAGAAGTCTTAACTTGCTAGTTTAGCTTTGGACAACGTTTCGTTAGGTAAAGAAGCCAATAGAGCCAAGTTAAGTTCAAAATTGCACGAAACGAGAAAAACTTGTCTATGCATAGAACTGAGCATTCCTAAGGCATCAAATTGGACCGTTATACTCTATTTAGTGTTCTTAGAAGTCTTAACTTGCTAGTTTAGCTTTGGACAACGTTTCGTTAGGTAAAGAAGCCAATAGAGCAAGTTAAGTTCAAAATTGCACGAAACGAGAAAAACTTGTCTATGCATAGAACTGAGCATTCCTAAGGCATCAAATTGGACCGTTATACTCTATTTAGTGTTCTTAGAAGTCTTAACTTGCTAGTTTAGCTGTTGGACAACGTTTCGTTAGGTAAAGAAGCCAATAGACCAAGTTAAGTTCAAAATTGCACGAAACGTAGAAAAACTTGTCTATGCATAGAACTGAGCATTCCTAAGGCATCAAATTGGACCGTTATACTCTATTTAGTGTTCTTAGAAGTCTTAACTTGCTAGTTTAGCTATTGGACAACGTTTCGTTAGGTAAGGAAGCCAATAGACCAAGTTAAGTTCAAAATTGCACGAAACGAGAAAAACTTGTCTATGCATAGAACTGAGCATTCCTAAGGCATCAAATTGGACCGTTATACTCTATTTAGTGTTCTTAGAAGTCTTAACTTGCTAGTTTAGCTGTTGGACAACGTTTCGTTAGGTAAAGAAGCCAATAGACCAAGTTAAGTTTCAAAATTGCACTGAAACGAGAAAAACTTGTCTATGCATAGAACTGAGCATTCCTAAGGCATCAAATTGGACCGTTATACTCTATTAGTGTTCTTAGAAGTCTTAACTTGCTAGTTTAGCTTTGGACAACGTTTCGTTAGGTAAAGAAGCCAATAGACCAAGTTAAGTTCAAAATTGCACGAAACGAGAAAAACTTGTCTATGCATAGAACTGAGCATTCCTAAGGCATCAAATTGGACCGTTATACTCTATTTAGTGTTCTTAGAAGTCTTAACTTGCTAGTTTAGCTTTTGGACAACGTTTCGTTAGGTAAAGAAGCCAATAGACCAAGTTAAGTTCAAAATTGCACGAAACGTAGAAAAACTTGTCTATGCATAGAACTGAGCATTCCTAAGGCATCAAATTGGACCGTTATACTCTATTTAGTGTTCTTAGAAGTCTTAACTTGCTAGTTTAGCTGTTGGACAACGTTTCGTTAGGTAAAGAAGCCAATAGACCAAGTTAAGTTTAAAATTGCACGAAACGAGAAAAACTTGTCTATGCATAGAACTGAGCATTCCTAAGGCATCAAATTGGACCGTTATACTCTATTTAGTGTTCTTAGAAGTCTTAACTTGCTAGTTTAGCTTTCGGACAACGTTTCGTTAGGTAAAGGAAGCCAATAGACCAAGTTAAGTTCAAAATTGCACGAAACGAGAAAAACTTATCTATCACATAGAACTGAGCATTCCTAAGGCATCAAATTGGACCGTTATACTCTATTTAGTGTTCTTAGAAGTCTTAACTTGCTAGTTTAGCTATGGAACAACGTTTCGTTAGGTAAGGAAGCCAATAGACCAAGTTAAGTTCAAAATTGCACGAAACGAGAAAAACTTGTCTTCACATAGAACTGAGCATTACTAAGGCATTAAATTGGACCGTTATACTCTATTTAGTAGTTCTTAGAAGTCTTAACTTGCTAGTTTAGCTATGGACAACGTTTCGTTAGGTAAGGAAGCCAATAGACCAAGTTAAGTTCAAAATTGCACGAAACGTGAAAAACTTGTCTATGCAATAGAACTGAGCATTCCTAAGGCATCAAATTGGACCGTTATACTCTATTTAGTGTTCTTAGAAGTCTTAACTTGCTAGTTTAGCTATGGACAACGTTTCGTTAGGTAAAGAAGCCAATAGACCAAGTTAAGTTCAAAATTGCACTGAAACGAGAAAAACTTGTCTATGCATAGAACTGAGCATTCCTAAGGCATCAAATTGGACCGTTATACTCTATTTAGTGTTCTTAGAAGTCTTAACTTGCTAGTTTAGCTGTTGGACAACGTTTCGTTAGGTAAAGAAGCCAATAGACCAAGTTAAGTTTAAAATTGCACGAAACGAGAAAAACTTGTCTATGCATAGAACTGAGCATTCCTAAGGCATCAAATTGGACCGTTATACTCTATTAGTGTTCTTAGAAGTCTTAACTTGCTAGTTTAGCTTTTGGACAACGTTTCGTTAGGTAAGGAAGCCAATAGACCAAGTTAAGTTCAAAATTGCACGAAACGAGAAAAACTTGTCTATGCATAGAACTGAGCATTCCTAAGGCATCAAATTGGACCGTTATACTCTATTTAGTGTTCTTAGAAGTCTTAACTTGCTAGTTTAGCTTTGGACAACGTTTCGTTAGGTAAAGAAGCCAATAGACCAAGTTAAGTTCAAAATTGCACGAAACGAGAAAAACTTGTCTATACATAGAACTGAGCATTCCTAAGGCATCAAATTGGACCGTTATACTCTATTTAGTGTTCTTAGAAGTCTTAACTTGCTAGTTTAGCTATTGGACAACGTTTCGTTAGGTAAAGAAGCCAATAGACCAAGTTAAGTTCAAAATTGCACGAAACGAGAAAAACTTGTCTATGCATAGAACTGAGCATTCCTAAGGCATCAAATTGGACCGTTATACTCTATTTAGTGTTCTTAGAAGTCTTAACTTGCTAGTTTAGCTGTTGGACAACGTTTCGTTAGGTAAAGAAGCCAATAGACCAAGTTAAGTTCAAAATTGCACGAAACGTGAAAAACTTGTCTATACATAGAACTGAGCATTCCTAAGGCATCAAATTGGACCGTTATACTCTATTTAGTGTTCTTAGAAGTCTTAACTTGCTAGTTTAGCTATTGGACAACGTTTCGTTAGGTAAGGAAGCCAATAGACCAAGTTAAGTTCAAAATTGCACGAAACGAGAAAAACTTGTCTTCAGCATAGAACTGAGCATTCCTAAGGCATCAAATTGGACCGTTATACTCTATTTAGTGTTCTTAGAAGTCTTAACTTGCTAGTTTAGCTGTTGGACAACGTTTCGTTAGGTAAAGAAGCCAATAGACCAAGTTAAGTTCAAAATTGCACGAAACGAGAAAAACTTGTCTATGCATAGAACTGAGCATTCCTAAGGCATCAAATTGGACCGTTATACTCTATTTAGTGTTCTTAGAAGTCTTAACTTGCTAGTTTAGCTTTGGACAACGTTTCGTTAGGTAAAGAAGCCAATAGACCAAGTTAAGTTCAAAATTGCACGAAACGAGAAAAACTTGTCTATGCATAGAACTGAGCATTCCTAAGGCATCAAATTGGACCGTTATACTCTATTTAGTGTTCTTAGAAGTCTTAACTTGCTAGTTTAGCTGTTGGACAACGTTTCGTTAGGTAAAGAAGCCAATAGACCAAGTTAAGTTCAAAATTGCACGAAACGAGAAAAACTTGTCTATGCATAGAACTTGAGCATTCCTAAGGCATCAAATTGGACCGTTATACTCTATTTAGTGTTCTTAGAAGTCTTAACTTGCTAGTTTAGCTGTTGGACAACGTTTCGTTAGGTAAAGAAGCCAATAGACCAAGTTAAGTTCAAAATTGCACGAAACGTGAAAAACTTGTCTATGCATAGAACTGAGCATTCCTAAGGCATCAAATTGGACCGTTATACTCTAGTTTAGTGTTCTTAGAAGTCTTAACTTGCTAGTTTAGCTATGGACAACGTTTCGTTAGGTAAGAAGCCAATAGACCAAGTTAAGTTCAAAATTGCACGAAACGTAGAAAAACTTGTCTATACATAGAACTGAGCATTCCTAAGGCATCAAATTGGACCGTTATACTCTATTTAGTGTTCTTAGAAGTCTTAACTTGCTAGTTTAGCTTTGGACAACGTTTCGTTAGGTAAAGAAGCCAATAGACCAAGTTAAGTTCAAAATTGCACGAAACGAGAAAAACTTGTCTATCACATAGAACTGAGCATTCCTAAGGCATCAAATTGGACCGTTATACTCTATTTAGTGTTCTTAGAAGTCTTAACTTGCTAGTTTAGCTATTGGACAACGTTTCGTTAGGTAAAGAAGCCAATAGACCAAGTTAAGTTCAAAATTGCACGAAACGAGAAAAACTTGTCTTCACATAGAACTGAGCATTCCTAAGGCATCAAATTGGACCGTTATACTCTATTTAGTGTTCTTAGAAGTCTTAACTTGCTAGTTTAGCTTTGGACAACGTTTCGTTAGGTAAAGAAGCCAATAGACCAAGTTAAGTTCAAAATTGCACGAAACGAGAAAAACTTGTCTATGCATAGAACTGAGCATTCCTAAGGCATCAAATTGGACCGTTATACTCTATTTAGTGTTCTTAGAAGTCTTAACTTGCTAGTTTAGCTGTTGGACAACGTTTCGTTAGGTAAAGAAGCCAATAGACCAAGTTAAGTTCAAAATTGCATGAAACGTAGAAAAACTTGTCTATGCAATAGAACTGAGCATTCCTAAGGCATCAAATTGGACCGTTATACTCTATTTAGTGTTCTTAGAAGTCTTAACTTGCTAGTTTAGCTAGTGGACAACGTTTCGTTACGTAAGGAAAGCCTAATAGACCAAGTTAAGTTCAAAATTAGCACTGAAACGAGAAAAACTTGTCTATGCACATAGAACTGAGCATTCCTAAGGCATCAAATTGGACCGTTATACTCTATTTAGGGTTCTTAGAAGTCTTAACTTGCTAGTTTAGCTGTTGGACAACGTTTCGTTAGGTAAAGAAGCCAAGTAGACCAAGTTAAGTTCAAAATTGCACTGAAACGAGAAAAACTTGTCTATGCATAGAACTGAGCATTACTAAGGCATCAAATTAGACCGTTATACTCCATTTAGTGTTCTTAAAAGTCTTAGCTTGCTAGTTTATCTTTTGGACGACGTTTCGTTAGGTAAGGAAGCCAATAGACCAAGTTAAGTTCAAAATTGCACGAAACGAGAAAAACTTGTCTATGCATAGAACTGAGCATTCCTAAGGCATCAAATTGGACCGTTATACTCTATTTAGTGTTCTTAGAAGTCTTAACTTGCTAGTTTAGCTTTGGACAACGTTTCGTTAGGTAAAGAAGCCAATAGACCAAGTTAAGTTCAAAATTGCACGAAACGTGAAAAACTTGTCTATACATAGAACTGAGCATTCCTAAGGCATCAAATTGGACCGTTATACTCTATTTAGTGTTCTTAGAAGTCTTAACTTGCTAGTTTAGCCTATGGACAACGTTTCGTTAGGTAAGGAAGCCAATAGACCAAGTTAAGTTCAAAATTGCACGAAACGAGAAAAACTTAGTCTTCACATAGAACTGAGCATTCCTAAGGCATCAAATTGGACCGTTATACTATATTTAGTGTTCTTAGAAGTCTTAACTTGCTAGTTTAGCTAGTTGGACAACGTTTCGTTAGGTAAAGAAGCCAATAGACCAAGTTAAGTTCAAAATTGCACGAAACGTAGAAAAACTTGTCTATACATAGAACTGAGCATTCCTAAGGCATCAAATTGGACCGTTATACTCTATTTAGTGTTCTTAGAAGTCTTAACTTGCTAGTTTAGCTATTGGACAACGTTTCGTTAGGTAAAGAAGCCAATAGACCAAGTTAAGTTCAAAATTGCACGAAACGAGAAAAACTTGTCTATGCATAGAACTGAGCATTCCTAAGGCATCAAATTGGACCGTTATACTCTATTTAGTGTTCTTAGAAGTCTTAACTTGCTAGTTTAGCTGTTGGACAACGTTTCGTTAGGTAAAGAAGCCAATAGACCAAGTTAAGTTAAAATTGCACGAAACGAGAAAAACTTGTCTATGCATAGAACTGAGCATTCCTAAGGCATCAAATTGGACCGTTATACTCTATTTAGCGTTCTTAGAAGTCTTAACTTGCTAGTTTAGCTTTTGGACAACGTTTCGTTAGGTAAAGAAGCCAATAGACCAAGTTAAGTTCAAAATTGCACGAAACGAGAAAAACTTGTCTATGCATAGAACTGAGCATTCCTAAGGCATCAAATTGGACCGTTATACTCTATTTAGTGTTCTTAGAAGTCTTAACTTGCTAGTTTAGCTGTTGGACAACGTTTCGTTAGGTAAAGAAGCCAATAGACCAAGTTAAGTTCAAAATTGTACGGAACGCGAAAAACTGGTCTATGCATAGAATTGAGCATTCCTAAGGCATCAAATTGGACCGTTATACTCTATTTAGTGTTCTTAGAAGTCTTAACTTGCTAGTTTAGCTGTTGGACAACGTTTCGTTAGGTAAAGAAGCCAATAGACCAAGTTAAGTTCAAAATTGCACGAAACGTGAAAAACTTGTCTATGCATAGAACTGAGCATTCCTAAGGCATCAAATTGGACCGTTATACTCTAGTTTAGTGTTCTTAGAAGTCTTAACTTGCTAGTTTAGCTATTGGACAACGTTTCGTTAGGTAAGAAAGCCAATAGACCAAGTTAAGTTCAAAATTGCACGAAACGATGAAAAACTTGTCTATACATAGAACTGAGCATTCCTAAGGCATCAAATTGGACCGTTATACTCTATTTAGTGTTCTTAGAAGTCTTAACTTGCTAGTTTAGCTATTGGACAACGTTTCGTTAGGTAAAGAAGCCAATAGACCAAGTTAAGTTCAAAATTGCACGAAACGAGAAAAACTTGTCTATACATAGAACTGAGCATTCCTAAGGCATCAAATTGGACCGTTATACTATATTTAGTGTTCTTAGAAGTCTTAACTTGCTAGTTTAGCTGTTGGACAACGTTTCGTTAGGTAAAGAAGCCAATAGACCAAGTTAAGTTCAAAATTGCACGAAACGAGAAAAACTTGTCTATACATAGAACTGAGCATTCCTAAGGCATCAAATTGGACCGTTATACTCTATTTAGTGTTCTTAGAAGTCTTAACTTGCTAGTTTAGCTATTGGACAACGTTTCGTTAGGTAAAGAAGCCAATAGACCAAGTTAAGTTCAAAATTGCACGAAACGAGAAAAACTTGTCTATCACATAGAACTGAGCATTCCTAAGGCATCAAATTGGACCGTTATACTCTATTTAGTGTTCTTAGAAGTCTTAACTTGCTAGTTTAGCTGTTGGACAACGTTTCGTTAGGTAAAGAAGCCAATAGACCAAGTTAAGTTCAAAATTGCACGAAACGTGAAAAACTTGTCTATACATAGAACTGAGCATTCCTAAGGCATCAAATTGGACCGTTATACTCTATTTAGTGTTCTTAGAAGTCTTAACTTGCTAGTTTAGCTTATGGACAACGTTTCGTTAGGTAAGGAAGCCAATAGACCAAGTTAAGTTCAAAATTGCACGAAACGAGAAAAACTTGTCTATGCATAGAAGTGAGCATTCCTAAGGCATCAAATTGGACCGTTATACTCTATTTAGTGTTCTTAGAAGTCTTAACTTGCTAGTTTAGCTTTTGGACAACGTTTCGTTAGGTAAAGAAGCCAATAGACCAAGTTAAGTTCAAAATTGCACGAAACGAGAAAAACTTGTCTATGCATAGAACTGAGCATTCCTAAGGCATCAAATTGGACCGTTATACTCTATTTAGTGTTCTTAGAAGTCTTAACTTGCTAGTTTAGCTGTTGGACAACGTTTCGTTAGGTAAAGAAGCCAATAGACCAAGTTAAGTTCAAAATTGCACGAAACGAGAAAAACTTGTCTATGCATAGAACTGAGCATTCCTAAGGCATCAAATTGGACCGTTTATACTCTATTTAGTGTTCTTAGAAGTCTTAACTTGCTAGTTTAGCTTTGGACAACGTTTCGTTAGGTAAAGAAGCCAATAGACCAAGTTAAGTTCAAAATTGCACGAAACGAGGAAAAACTTGTCTATCACATAGAACTGAGCATTCCTAAGGCATCAAATTGGACCGTTATACTCTATTTAGTGTTCTTAGAAGTCTTAACTTGCTAGTTTAGCTGTTGGACAACGTTTCGTTAGGTAAAGAAGCCAATAGACCAAGTTAAGTTCAAAATTGCACGAAACGAGAAAAACTTGTCTATGCATAGAACTGAGCATTCCTAAGGCATCAAATTGGACCGTTATACTCTATTTAGTGTTCTTAGAAGTCTTAACTTGCTAGTTTAGCTGTTGGACAACGTTTCGTTAGGTAAAGAAGCCAATAGACCAAGTTAAGTTCAAAATTGCACGAAACGTGAAAAACTTGTCTATGCATAGAACTGAGCATTCCTAAGGCATCAAATTGGACCGTTATACTCTATTTAGTGTTCTTAGAAGTCTTAACTTGCTAGTTTAGCTATGGACAACGTTTCGTTAGGTAAGAAAGCCAATAGACCAAGTTAAGTTCAAAATTGCACGAAACGAGAAAAACTTGTCTTCACATAGAACTGAGCATTCCTAAGGCATCAAATTGGACCGTTATACTCTATTTAGTGTTCTTAGAAGTCTTAACTTGCTAGTTTAGCTGTTGGACAACGTTTCGTTAGGTAAAGAAGCCAATAGACCAAGTTAAGTTCAAAATTGCACGAAACGAGAAAAACTTGTCTATGCATAGAACTGAGCATTCCTAAGGCATCAAATTGGACCGTTATACTCTATTTAGTGTTCTTAGAAGTCTTAACTTGCTAGTTTAGCTGTTGGACAACGTTTCGTTAGGTAAAGAAGCCAATAGACCAAGTTAAGTTCAAAATTGCACGAAACGAGAAAAACTTGTCTATGCATAGAACTGAGCATTCCTAAGGCATCAAATTGGACCGTTATACTCTATTTAGTGTTCTTAGAAGTCTTAACTTGCTAGTTTAGCTATTGGACAACGTTTCGTTAGGTAAAGAAGCCAATAGACCAAGTTAAGTTCAAAATTGCACGAAACGTAGAAAAACTTGTCTATACATAGAACTGAGCATTCCTAAGGCATCAAATTGGACCGTTATACTCTATTTAGTGTTCTTAGAAGTCTTAACTTGCTAGTTTAGCTAGTTGGACAACGTTTCGTTAGGTAAAGAAGCCAATAGACCAAGTTAAGTTCAAAATTGCACGAAACGAGAAAAACTTGTCTATACATAGAACTGAGCATTCCTAAGGCATCAAATTGGACCGTTATACTCTATTTAGTGTTCTTAGAAGTCTTAACTTGCTAGTTTAGCTTATGGACAACGTTTCGTTAGGTAAAGAAGCCAATAGACCAAGTTAAGTTCAAAATTGCACGAAACGAGAAAAACTTGTCTATCACATAGAACTGAGCATTCCTAAGGCATCAAATTGGACCGTTATACTCTATTTAGTGTTCTTAGAAGTCTTAACTTGCTAGTTTAGCTGTTGGACAACGTTTCGTTAGGTAAAGAAGCCAATAGACCAAGTTAAGTTCAAAATTGCACGAAACGAGAAAAACTTGTCTATGCATAGAACTGAGCATTCCTAAGGCATCAAATTGGACCGTTATACTCTATTTAGTGTTCTTAGAAGTCTTAACTTGCTAGTTTAGCTGTTGGACAACGTTTCGTTAGGTAAAGAAGCCAATAGACCAAGTTAAGTTCAAAATTGCACGAAACGAGAAAAACTTGTCTATGCATAGAACTGAGCATTCCTAAGGCATCAAATTGGACCGTTATACTCTATTTAGTGTTCTTAGAAGTCTTAACTTGCTAGTTTAGCTGTTGGACAACGTTTCGTTAGGTAAAGAAGCCAATAGACCAAGTTAAGTTCAAAATTGCACGAAACGAGAAAAACTTGTCTATGCATAGAACTGAGCATTCCTAAGGCATCAAATTGGACCGTTATACTCTATTTAGTGTTCTTAGAAGTCTTAACTTGCTAGTTTAGCTGTTGGACAACGTTTCGTTAGGTAAAGAAGCCAATAGACCAAGTTAAGTTCAAAATTGCACGAAACGAGAAAAACTTGTCTATGCATAGAACTGAGCATTCCTAAGGCATCAAATTGGACCGTTATACTCTATTTAGTGTTCTTAGAAGTCTTAACTTGCTAGTTTAGCTGTTGGACAACGTTTCGTTAGGTAAAGAAGCCAATAGACCAAGTTAAGTTCAAAATTGCACGAAACGATGAAAAACTTGTCTATGCATAGAACTGAGCATTCCTAAGGCATCAAATTGGACCGTTATACTCTAGTTTAGTGTTCTTAGAAGTCTTAACTTGCTAGTTTAGCTATTGGACAACGTTTCGTTAGGTAAGAAAGCCAATAGACCAAGTTAAGTTCAAAATTGCACGAAACGATGAAAAACTTGTCTATACATAGAACTGAGCATTCCTAAGGCATCAAATTGGACCGTTATACTCTATTTAGTGTTCTTAGAAGTCTTAACTTGCTAGTTTAGCTATGGACAACGTTTCGTTAGGTAAGGAAGCCAATAGACCAAGTTAAGTTCAAAATTGCACGAAACGAGAAAAACTTATCTTCACATAGAACTGAGCATTCCTAAGGCATCAAATTGGACCGTTATACTCTATTTAGTGTTCTTAGAAGTCTTAACTTGCTAGTTTAGCTGTTGGACAACGTTTCGTTAGGTAAAGAAGCCAATAGACCAAGTTAAGTTCAAAATTGCACGAAACGAGAAAAACTTGTCTATACATAGAACTGAGCATTCCTAAGGCATCAAATTGGACCGTTATACTCTATTTAGTGTTCTTAGAAGTCTTAACTTGCTAGTTTAGCTATTGGACAACGTTTCGTTAGGTAAAGAAGCCAATAGACCAAGTTAAGTTCAAAATTGCACGAAACGAGAAAAACTTGTCTATCACATAGAACTGAGCATTCCTAAGGCATCAAATTGGACCGTTATACTCTATTTAGTGTTCTTAGAAGTCTTAACTTGCTAGTTTAGCTGTTGGACAACGTTTCGTTAGGTAAAGAAGCCAATAGACCAAGTTAAGTTCAAAATTGCACGAAACGTAGAAAAACTTGTCTATACATAGAACTGAGCATTCCTAAGGCATCAAATTGGACCGTTATACTCTATTTAGTGTTCTTAGAAGTCTTAACTTGCTAGTTTAGCTATGGACAACGTTTCGTTAGGTAAAGGAAGCCAATAGACCAAGTTAAGTTCAAAATTGCACGAAACGAGAAAAACTTGTCTTCACATAGAACTGAGCATTCCTAAGGCATCAAATTGGACCGTTATACTACTATTTAGTGTTCTTAGAAGTCTTAACTTGCTAGTTTAGCTGTTGGACAACGTTTCGTTAGGTAAAGAAGCCAATAGACCAAGTTAAGTTAAAATTGCACGAAACGAGAAAAACTTGTCTATGCATAGAACTGAGCATTCCTAAGGCATCAAATTGGACCGTTATACTCTATTTAGCGTTCTTAGAAGTCTTAACTTGCTAGTTTAGCTTTTGGACAACGTTTCGTTAGGTAAAGAAGCCAATAGAGCCAAGTTAAGTTCAAAATTGCACGAAACGAGAAAAACTTGTCTATGCATAGAACTGAGCATTCCTAAGGCATCAAATTGGACCGTTATACTCTATTTAGTGTTCTTAGAAGTCTTAACTTGCTAGTTTAGCTGTTGGACAACGTTTCGTTAGGTAAAGAAGCCAATAGACCAAGTTAAGTTCAAAATTGCACGAAACGAGAAAAACTTGTCTATGCATAGAACTGAGCATTCCTAAGGCATCAAATTGGACCGTTATACTCTATTTAGTGTTCTTAGAAGTCTTAACTTGCTACTTTAGCTGTTGGACAACGTTTCGTTAGGTAAGAAGCCAATAGACCAAGTTAAGTTCAAAATTGCACGAAACGTGAAAAACTTGTCTATGCATAGAACTGAGCATTCCTAAGGCATCAAATTGGACCGTTATACTCTATTTAGTGTTCTTAGAAGTCTTAACTTGCTAGTTTAGCTATGGACAACGTTTCGTTAGGTAAGAAAGCCAATAGACCAAGTTAAGTTCAAAATTGCACGAAACGAGAAAAACTTGTCTTCACATAGAACTGAGCATTCCTAAGGCATCAAATTGGACCGTTATACTCTATTTAGGTGTTCTTAGAAGTCTTAACTTGCTAGTTTAGCTATTGGACAACGTTTCGGTTAGGTAAGAAAGCCAATAGACCAAGTTAAGTTCAAAATTGCACGAAACGTGAAAAATTTGTCTATACATAGAACTGAGCATTCCTAAGGCATCAAATTGGACCGTTATACTCTATTTAGTGTTCTTAGAAGTCTTAACTTGCTAGTTTAGCTTATGGACAACGTTTCGTTAGGTAAGGAAGCCAATAGACCAAGTTAAGTTCAAAATTGCACGAAACGAGAAACACTTATCTTCACATAGAACTGAGCATTCCTAAGGCATCAAATTGGACCGTTATACTATATTTAGTGTTCTTAGAAGTCTTGACTTGCTAGTTTAGCTGTTGGACAACGTTTCGTTAGGTAAAGAAGCCAATAGACCAAGTTAAGTTCAAAATTGCACGAAACGAGGAAAAACTTGTTTATACATAGAACTGAGCATTCCTAAGGCATCAAATTGGACCGTTATACTCTATTTAGTGTTCTTAGAAGTTTTAACTTGCTAGTTTAGCTATGGACAACGTTTCGTTAGGTAAAGAAGCCAATAGACCAAGTTAAGTTCAAAATTGCACGAAACGAGAAAAACTTATCTTCACATAGAACTGAGCATTCCTAAGGCATCAAATTGGACCGTTATACTATATTTAGTGTTCTTAGAAGTCTTAACTTGCTAGTTTAGCTGTTGGACAACGTTTCGTTAGGTAAAGAAGCCAATAGACCAAGTTAAGTTCAAAATTGCACGAAACGTGAAAAACTTGTCTATACATAGAACTGAGCATTCCTAAGGCATCAAATTGGACCGTTATACTCTATTTAGTGTTCTTAGAAGTCTTAACTTGCTAGTTTAGCTATGGACAACGTTTCGTTAGGTAAGGAAGCCAATACACCAAGTTAAGTTCAAAATTGCACGAAACGAGAAAAACTTGTCTTCACATAGAACTGAGCATTCCTAAGGCATCAAATTGGACCGTTGTACTCTATTTAGTGTTCTTAGAAGTTTTAACTTGCTAGTTTAGCTGTTGGACAACGTTTCGTTAGGTAAAGAAGCCAATAGACCAAGTTAAATTTAAAATTGCACGAAACGAGAAAAACTTGTCTATGCATAGAACTGAGCATTCCTAAGGCATCAAATTGGACCGTTATACTCTATTTAGCGTTCTTAGAAGTCTTAACTTGCTAGTTTAGCTTTTGGACAACGTTTCGTTTGGTAAAGAAGCCAATAGAGCAAGTTAAGTTCAACATTGCACGAAACGAGAAAAACTTGTCTATGCATAGAACTGAGCATTCCTAAGGCATCAAATTGGACCGTTATACTCTATTTAGTGTTCTTAGAAGTCTTAACTTGCTAGTTTAGCTGTTGGACAACGTTTCGTTAGGTAAAGAAGCCAATAGACCAAGTTAAGTTCAAAATTGCACGAAACGTGAAAAACTGTCTATGCATAGAACTGAGCATTCCTAAGGCATCAAATTGGACCGTTATACTCTATTTAGCGTTCTTAGAAGTCTTAACTTGCTATTTTAGCTTATGGACAACGTTTCGTTACGGTAAGGAAAGCCAATAGACCAAGTTAAGTTCAAAATTGCACGAAACGAGAAAAACTTGTCTTCACATAGAACTGAGCATTCCTAAGGCATCAAATTGGACCGTTACTACTCTATTTAGTGTTCTTAGAAGTCTTAACTTGCTAGTTTAGCTGTTGGACAACGTTTCGTTAGGTAAAGAAGCCAATAGACCAAGTTAAGTTTAAAATTGCACTGAAACGAGAAAAACTTGTCTATGCACATAGAACTGAGCATTCCTAAGGCATCAAATTGGACCGTTATACTCTAATTAGCGTTCTTAGAAGTCTTAACTTGCTAGTTTAGCTTTGGACAACGTTTCGTTAGGTAAAGAAGCCAATAGACCAAGTTAAGTTCAAAATTGCACGAAACGAGAAAAACTTGTCTATGCGTAGAACTGAGCATTCCTAAGGCATCAAATTGGACCGTTATACTCTATTTACTATTCTTCGCAGTTTTAACTTGCTAGTTTAGCTTTTGGCCAACGTTTCGCTAGGTAAAGAAGCCAATAAACCAAGTTAAGTTCAAAATTGCACGAAACGTGAAAAACTTGTCTATGCATAGAACTTGAGCATTCCTAAGGCATCAAATTGGACCGTTATACTCTATTTAGTGTTCTTAGAAGTCTTAACTTGCTAGTTTAGCTGTTGGACAACGTTTCGTTAGGTAAAGAAGCCAATAGACCAAGTTAAGTTCAAAATTGCACGAAACTGAGAAAAACTTGTCTATGCATAGAACTGAGCATTCCTAAGGCATCAAATTGGACCGTTATACTCTATTTAGTGTTCTTAGAAGTCTTAACTTGCTAGTTTAGCTTTGGACAACGTTTCGTTAGGTAAGGAAGCCAATAGACCAAGTTAAGTTCAAAATTGCACGAAACGAGAAAAACTTGTCTATCACATAGAACTGAGCATTCCTAAGGCATCAAATTGGACCGTTATACTCTATTTAGTGTTCTTAGAAGTCTTAACTTGCTAGTTTAGCTATGGACAACGTTTCGTTAGGTAAGGAAACCAATAGACCAAGTTAAGTTCAAAATTGCACGAAACGAGAAAAACTTGTCTTCACATAGAACTGAGCATTACTAAGGCATTAAATTGGACCGTTATACTCTATTTAGTATTCTTAGAAGTCTTAACTTGCTAGTTTAGCTATGGACAACGTTTCGTTAGGTAAGGAAGCCAATAGACCAAGTTAAGTTCAAAATTGTACGAAACGAGGAAAAACTTGTCTTCACATAGAACTAAGCATTCCTAAGGCATCAAATTGGACCGTTATACTCTATTTAGCGTTCTTAGAAGTCTTAACTTGCTAGTTTAGCTTTTGGACAACGTTTCGTTTGGTAAAGAAGCCAATAGAGCAAGTTAAGTTCAAAATTGCACGAAACGAGAAAAACTCGTCTATGCATAGAACTGAGCATTTCTAAGGCATCAAATTGAACCGTTATACTCTATTTAGTGTTCTTAGAAGTCTTAACTTGCTAGTTTAGCTGTTGGACAACGTTTCGTTAGGTAAAGAAGCCAATAGAGCAAGTTAAGTTCAAAATTGCACGAAACGAGAAAAACTCGTCTATGCATAGAACTGAGCATTTCCTAAGGCATCAAATTGAACCGTTATACTCTATTTAGTGTTCTTAGAAGTCTTAACTTGCTAGTTTAGCTGTTGGACAACGTTTCGTTAGGTAAAGAAGCCAATAGACCAAGTTAAGTTCCAAATTGCACGAAACGTGAAAAACTTGTCTATGCATAGAACTGAGCATTCCTAAGGCATCAAATTGGACCGTTATACTCTATTTAGTGTTCTTAGAAGTCTTAACTTGCTAGTTTAGCTATGGACAAACGTTTCGTTACGTAAGGAAACCAATAGACCAAGTTAAGTTCAAAATTACATGAAACGAGAAAAACTTGTCTTCACATAGAACTGAGCATTCCTAAGGCATCAAATTGGACCGTTACACTCTATTTAGGGTTCTTAGAAGTCTTAACTTGCTAGTTTAGCTGTTGGAGAACGTTTCGTTAGGTAAAGAAGCCAGTAGACCAAGTTAAGTTTAAAATTGCATTGAAACGAGAAAAACTTGTCTATGCATAGAACTGAGCATTCCTAAGGCATCAAATTGGACCGTTATACTCTAATTAAGCGTTCTTAGAAGTCTTAACTTGCTAGTTTAGCTTTTGGACAACGTTTCGTTAGGTAAGGAAGCCAATAGACCAAGTTAAGTTCAAAATTGCACGAAACGAGAAAAACTTGTCTATGCATAGAACTGAGCATTCCTAAGGCATCAAATTGGACCGTTATACTATATTTAGTGTTCTTAGAAGTCTTGACTTGCTAGTTTAGCTGTTGGACAACGTTTCGTTAGGTAAAGAAGCCAATAGACCAAGTTAAGTTCAAAATTGCACGAAACGAGAAAAACTTGTTTATACATAGAACTGAGCATTCCTAAGGCATCAAATTGGACCGTTATACTCATATTTAGTGTTCTTAGAAGTTTTAACTTGCTAGTTTAGCTATGGACAACGTTTCGTTAGGTAAAGAAGCCAATAGACCAAGTTAAGTTCAAAATTGCACGAAACGAGAAAAACTTATCTTCACATAGAACTGAGCATTCCTAAGGCATCAAATTGGACCGTTATACTATATTTAGTGTTCTTAGAAGTCTTAACTTGCTAGTTTAGCTGTTGGACAACGTTTCGTTAGGTAAAGAAGCCAATAGACCAAGTTAAGTTCAAAATTGCACGAAACGTGAAAAACTTGTCTATACATAGAACTGAGCATTCCTACGGCATCAAATTGGACCGTTATACTCTATTTAGTGTTCTTAGAAGTCTTAACTTGCTAGTTTAGCTATGGACAACGTTTCGTTAGGTAAGGAAGCCAATAGACCAAGTTAAGTTCAAAATTGCACGAAACGAGAAAAACTTGTCTTCACATAGAACTGAGCATTCCTAAGGCATCAAATTGGACCGTTTTACTCTATTTAGTGTTCTTAGAAGTCTTAAATTGCTAGTTTAGCTGTTGGACAACGTTTCGTTAGGTAAAGAAGCCAATAGACCAAGTTAAATTTAAAATTGCACGAAACGAGAAAAACTTGTCTATGCATAGAACTGAGCATTCCTAAGGCATCAAATTGGACCGTTATACTCTATTTAGCATTCTTAGAAGTCTTAACTTGCTAGTTTAGCTTTTGGACAACGTTTCGTTTGGTAAAGAAGCCAATAGAGCAAGTTAAGTTCAAAATTGCACGAAACGAGAAAAACTTGTCTATGCATAGAACTGAGCATTCCTAAGGCATCAAATTGGACCGTTATACTCTATTTAGTGTTCTTAGAAGTCTTAACTTGCTAGTTTAGCTGTTGGACAACGTTTCGTTAGGTAAAGAAGCCAATAGACCAAGTTAAGTTCCAAAATTGCACGAAACGAGAAAAACTGGTATATGCATAGAATTGAGCATTCCTAAGGCGTCAAATTGGACCGTTATACTCTATTTAGTGTTCTTAGAAGTCTTAACTTGCTACTTTAGCTGTTGGACAACGTTTCGTTAGGTAAGAAGCCAATAGACCAAGTTAAGTTCAAAATTGCACGAAACGTGAAAAACTTGTCTATGCATAGAACTGAGCATTCCTAAGGCATCAAATTGGACCGTTATACTCTGTTTAGTGTTCTTAGAAGTCTTAACTTGCTAGTTTAGCTATGGACAACGTTTCGTTAGGTAAGAAAGCCAATAGACCAAGTTAAGTTCAAAATTGCACGAAGCGAGAAAAACTTGTCTTCACATAGAACTGAGCATTACTAAGGCATCAAATTGGACCGTTATACTCTATTTAGTGTTCTTAGAAGTCTTAACTTGCTAGTTTAGCTATGGACAACGTTTCGTTAGGTAAGGAAGCCAATAGACCAAGTTAAGTTCAAAATTGCACGAAACGAGAAAAACTTATCTTCACATAGAACTGAGCATTCCTAGGGCATCAAATTGGACCGTTATACTATATTTAGTGTTCTTAGAAGTCTTGACTTGCTAGTTTAGCTGTTGGACAACGTTTCGTTGGGTAAAGAAGCCAATAGACCAAGTTAAGTTCAAAATTGCACGAAACGTGAAAAACTTGTCTATACATAGAACTGAGCATTCCTACGGCATCAAATTGGACCGTTATACTCTATTTAGTGTTCTTAGAAGTCTTAACTTGCTAGTTTAGCTATGGACAACGTTTCGTTAGGTAAGGAAGCCAATAGACCAAGTTAAGTTCAAAATTGCACGAAACGTGAAAAACTTGTCTATACATAGAACTGAGCATTCCTACGGCATCAAATTGGACCGTTATACTCTATTTAGTGTTCTTAGAAGTCTTAACTTGCTAGTTTAGCTATGGACAACGTTTCGTTAGGTAAGGAAGCCAATAGACCAAGTTAAGTTCAAAATTGCACGAAACGAGAAAAACTTGTCTTCACATAGAACTGAGCATTCCTAAGGCATCAAATTGGACCGTTTTACTCTATTTAGTATTCTTAGAAGTCTTAACTTGCTAGTTTAGCTATGGACAACGTTTCGTTAGGTAAGGAAGCCAATAGACCAAGTTAAGTTCAAAATTGCACGAAACGAGAAAAACTTGTCTTCACATAGAACTGAGCATTCCTACGGCATCAAATTGGACCGTTATACTCTATTTAGTGTTCTTAGAAGTCTTAACTTGCTAGTTTAGCTATGGACAACGTTTCGTTAGGTAAGGAAGCCAATAGACCAAGTTAAGTTCAAAATTGCACGAAACGAGAAAAACTTGTCTTCACATAGAACTGAGCATTCCTAAGGCATCAAATTGGACCGTTTTACTCTATTTAGTGTTCTTAGAAGTCTTAAATTGCTAGTTTAGCTGTTGGACAACGTTTCGTTAGGTAAAGAAGCCAATAGACCAAGTTAAATTTAAAATTGCACGAAACGAGAAAAACTTGTCTATGCATAGAACTGAGCATTCCTAAGGCATCAAATTGGACCGTTATACTCTATTTAGCATTCTTAGAAGTCTTAACTTGCTAGTTTAGCTTTTGGACAACGTTTCGTTAGGTAAAGAAGCCAATAGAGCAAGTTAAGTTCAAAATTGCACGAAACGAGAAAAACTTGTCTATGCATAGAACTGAGCATTCCTAAGGCATCAAATTGGACCGTTATACTCTATTTAGTGTTCTTAGAAGTCTTAACTTGCTAGTTTAGCTGTTGGACAACGTTTCGTTAGGTAAAGAAGCCAATAGACACAAGTTAAGTCCAAAATTGCACGAAACGAGAAAAACTGGTATATGCATAGAACTGAGCATTCCTAAGGCATCAAATTGGACCGTTATACTCTATTTAGTGTTCTTAGAAGTCTTAACTTGCTACTTTAGCTGTTGGACAACGTTTCGTTAGGTAAAGAAGCCAATAGACCAAGTTAAGTTCAAAATTGCACGAAACGTGAAAAACTTGTCTATGCATAGAACTGAGCATTCCTAAGGCATCAAATTGGACCGTTATACTCTGTTTAGTGTTCTTAGAAGTCTTAACTTGCTAGTTTAGCTATTGGACAACGTTTCGTTAGGTAAGAAAGCCAATAGACCAAGTTAAGTTCAAAATTGCACGAACGAGAAAAACTTGTCTATCACATAGAACTGAGCATTACTAAGGCATCAAATTGGACCGTTATACTCTATTTAGTGTTCTTAGAAGTCTTAACTTGCTAGTTTAGGCTATGGACAACGTTTCGTTAGGTAAGGAAGCCAATAGACCAAGTTAAGTTCAAAATTGCACGAAACGAGAAAACTTATCTTCACATAGAACTGAGCATTCCTAAGGCATCAAATTGGACCGTTATACTATATTTAGTGTTCTTAGAAGTCTTGACTTGCTAGTTTAGCTGTTGGACAACGTTTCGTTAGGTAAAGAAGCCAATAGACCAAGTTAAGTTTCAAAATTGCACGAAACGAGAAAAACTTGTTTATACATAGAACTGAGCATTCCTAAGGCATCAAATTGGACCGTTATACTCTATTTAGTGTTCTTAGAAGTTTTAACTTGCTAGTTTAGCTTATGGACAACGTTTCGTTAGGTAAAGAAGCCAATAGACCAAGTTAAGTTCAAAATTGCACGAAACGAGAAAAACTTATCTTCACATAGAACTGAGCATTCCTAAGGCATCAAATTGGACCGTTATACTATATTTAGTGTTCTTAGAAGTCTTAACTTGCTAGTTTAGCTGTTGGACAACGTTTCGTTAGGTAAAGAAGCCAATAGACCAAGTTAAGTTCAAAATTGCACGAAACGTGAAAAACTTGTCTATACATAGAACTGAGCATTCCTACGGCATCAAATTGGACCGTTATACTCTATTTAGTGTTCTTAGAAGTCTTAACTTGCTAGTTTAGCTATGGACAACGTTTCGTTAGTTAAGGAAGCCAATAGACCAAGTTAAGTTCAAAATTGCACGAAACGAGAAAAACTTGTCTTCACATAGAACTGAGCATTCCTAAGGCATCAAATTGGACCGTTTTACTCTATTTAGTGTTCTTAGAAGTCTTAAATTGCTAGTTTATCTGTTGGACAACGTTTCGTTAGGTAAAGAAGCCAATAGACCAAGTTAAATTTAAAATTGCACGAAACGAGAAAAACTTGTCTATGCATAGAACTGAGCATTCCTAAGGCATCAAATTGGACCGTTATACGCTATTTAGCATTCTTAGAAGTCTTAACTTGCTAGTTTAGCTTTTGGACAACGTTTCGTTTGGTAAAGAAGCCAATAGAGCAAGTTAAGTTCAAAATTGCACGAAACGAGAAAAACTTGTCTATGCATAGAACTGAGCATTCCTAAGGCATCAAATTGGACCGTTATACTCTATTTAGTGTTCTTAGAAGTCTTAACTTGCTAGTTTAGCTGTTGGACAACGTTTCGTTAGGTAAAGAAGCCAATAGACCAAGTTAAGTCCAAAATTGCACGAAACGAGAAAAACTGGTATATGCATAGAATTGAGCATTTCTAAGGCGTCAAATTGGACCGTTATACTCTATTTAGTGTTCTTAGAAGTCTTAACTTGCTACTTTAGCTGTTGGACAACGTTTCGTTAGGTAAAGATGCCAATAGACCAAGTTAAGTTCAAAATTGCACGAAACGTGAAAAACTTGTCTATGCATAGAACTGAGCATTCCTAAGGCATCAAATTGGACCGTTATACTCTGTTTAGTGTTCTTAGAAGTCTTCACTTGCTAGTTTAGCTATGGACAACGTTTCGTTAGGTAAGAAAGCCAATAGACCAAGTTAAGTTCAAAATTGCACGAAGCGAGAAAAACTTGTCTTCACATAGAACTGAGCATTACTAAGGCATCAAATTGGACCGTTCTACTCTATTTAGTGTTCTTAGAAGTCTTAACTTGCTAGTTTAGCTGTTGGACAACGTTTCGTTAGGTAAAGAAGCCAATAGACCAAGTTAAGTTCAAAATTGCATGGAACGTGAAAAACTTGTCTATGCATAGAACTGAGCATTCCTAAGCCATCAAATTGAACCGTTATACTCTATTTAGCATTCTTAGAAGTATTAACTTGCTAGTTTAGCTTTTGGATAATGTTTCGTTAGGTAAACAGCCAATAGACCAAGTTAAGTTCAAAATTGCACGAAACGTGAAAAACTTGTCTATACATAGAATTGAGCATTCCGAAGGCGTAAAATTGGACCGTTATACTCTATTTAGTGTTCTTAGAAGTCTTAACTTGCTAGTTTAGCTTTTGGACAACGTTTCGTTAGGTAAAGAAGCCAATAGACTAGGTTAAGTTCAAAATTGCACGAAACGAGAAAAACTCGTCTATGCATAGAACTGAGCATTCTAAGGCATCAAATTGAACCGTTATACTCTATTTAGTGTTCTTAGAAGTCTTAACTTGCTAGTTTAGCTGTTGGACAACGTTTCGTTAGGTAAAGAAGCCAATAGACCAAGTTAAGTTCAAAATTGCACGAAACGTGAAAAACTTGTCTATGCAAAGAACTGAGCATTCCTAAGGCATCAAATTGGACCGTTATACTCTATTTAGTGTTCTTAGAAGTCTTAACTTGCTAGTTTAGCTATGGACAACGTTTCGTTACGTAAGGAAACCAATAGACCAAGTTAAGTTCAAAATTGCATGAAACGAGAAAAACTTGTCTTCACATAGAACTGAGCATTCCTAAGGCATCAAATTGGACCGTTACACTCTATTTAGGGTTCTTAGAAGTCTTAACTTGCTAGTTTAGCTGTTGGAGAACGTTTCGTTAGGTAAAGAAGCCAGTAGACCAAGTTAAGTTTAAAATTGCTTGAAACGAGAAAAACTTGTCTATGCATAGAACTGAGCATTCCTAAGGCATCAAATTGGACCGTTATACTCCAATAAGCGTTCTTGGAAGTCTTAACTTGCTAGTTTAGCTTTTGGACAACGTTTCGTTTGGTAAGGAAGCCAATAGACCAAGTTAAGTTCAAAATTGCACGAAACGAGAAAAACTTGTCTATGCATAGAACTGAGCATTCCTAAGGCATCAAATTGGACCGTTATACTCTATTTAGTGTTCTTAGAAGTCTTAACTTGCTATTTTAGCTTTCGGACAACGTTTCGTTAGGTAAAGAAGCCAATAGACCAAGTTAAGTTCAAAATTGCACGAAACGTGAAAAACTTGTCTATACATAGAACTGAGCATTCCTAAGGCATCAAATTGGACCGTTATACTCTATTTAGTGTTCTTAGAAGTCTTAACTTGCTAGTTTACCTATGGACAACGTTTCGTTAGGTAAGGAAGCCAATAGACCAAGTTAAGTTAAAAATTGCACGAAACGAGAAAAACTTATCTTCACATAGAACTGAGCATTCCTAAGGCATCAAATTGGACCGTTATACTATATTTAGTGTTCTTAGAAGTCTTAACTTGCTAGTTTAGTTGTTGGACAACGTTTCGCTAGGTAAAGAAGCCAATAGACCAAGTTAAGTTCAAAATTGCACGAAACGTGAAAAACTTGTCTATACATAGAACTGAGCATTCCTAAGGCATCAAAATTGGACCGTTATACTCTATTTAGTGTTCTTAGAAGTCTTAACTTGCTAGTTTAGCTGTTGGACAACGTTTCGTTAGGTAAAGAAGCCAATAGACCAAGTTAAGTTCAAAATTGCACGAAACGTGAAAAACTTGTCTATGCAAAGAACTTAGCATTCCTAAGGCATCAAATTGGACCGTTATACTCTATTTAGTGTTCTTAGAAGTCTTAACTTGCTAGTTTAGCTATGGACAACGTTTCGTTACGTAAGGAAACCAATAGACCAAGTTAAGTTCAAAATTGCATGAAACGAGAAAAACTTGTCTTCACATAGAACTGAGCATTCCTAAGGCATCAAATTGGACCGTTACACTCTATTTAGGGTTCTTAGAAGTCTTAACTTGCTAGTTTAGCTGTTGGAGAACGTTTCGTTAGGTAAAGAAGCCAGTAGACCAAGTTAAGTTTAAAATTGCTTGGAACGAGAAAAACTTGTCTATGCATAGAACTGAGCATTCCTAAGGCATCAAATTGGACCGTTATACTCTAATAAGCGTTCTTGGAAGTCTTAACTTGCTAGTTTAGCTTTTGGACAACGTTTCGTTTGGGTAAGGAAGCCAATAGACCAAGTTAAGTTCAAAATTGCACGAACGAGAAAAACTTGTCTATGCATAGAACTGAGCATTCCTAAGGCATCAAATTGGACCGTTATACTCTATTTAGTGTTCTTAGAAGTCTTAACTTGCTATTTTAGCTTTCGGACAACGTTTCGTTAGGTAAAGAAGCCAATAGACCAAGTTAAGTTCAAAATTGCACGAAACGTGAAAAACTTGTCTATACATAGAACTGAGCATTCCTAAGGCATAAAATTGGACCGTTATACTCTATTTAGTGTTCTTAGAAGTCTTAACTTGCTAGTTTACCTATGGACAACGTTTCGTTAGGTAAGGAAGCCAATAGACCAAGTTAAGTTAAAAATTGCACGAAACGAGAAAAACTTATCTTCACATAGAACTGAGCATTCCTAAGGCATCAAATTGGACCGTTATACTATATTTAGTGTTCTTAGAAGTCTTAACTTGCTAGTTTAGTGTTGGACAAGGTTTCGTTAGGTAAAGAAGCCAATAGACCAAGTTAAGTTCAAAATTGCACGAAACGTGAAAAAACTTGTCTATACATAGAACAGAGCATTCCTAAGGCATCAAATTGGACCGTTATACTCTATTTAGTGTTCTTAGAAGTCTTAACTTGCTAGTTTAGCTGTTGGACAACGTTTCGTTAGGTAAAGAAGCCAATAGACCAAGTTAAGTTCAAAATTGCACGAAACGTGAAAAACTTGTCTATGCAAAGAACTGAGCATTCCTAAGGCATCAAATTGGACCGTTATACTCTATTTAGTGTTCTTAGAAGTCTTAACTTGCTAGTTTAGCTATGGACAACGTTTCGTTACGTAAGGAAACCAATAGACCAAGTTAAGTTCAAAATTGCATGAAACGAGAAAAACTTGTCTTCACATGGAACTGAGCATTCCTAAGGCATCAAATTGGACCGTTACACTCTATTTAGGGTTCTTAGAAGTCTTAACTTG
This sequence comes from Tripterygium wilfordii, assembly GCF_013401445.1. NCBI lineage: Eukaryota > Viridiplantae > Streptophyta > Magnoliopsida > Celastrales > Celastraceae > Tripterygium > Tripterygium wilfordii. The sequence goes on from NW_024056384.1 coordinate 280,888, forward strand.
CTAGTTTAGCTGTTGGAGAACGTTTTCGTTAGGTAAAGAAGCCAGTAGACCAAGTTAAGTTTAAAATTGCTTGAAACGAGAAAAACTTGTCTATGCATAGAACTGAGCATTCCTAAGGCATCAAATTGGACCGTTATACTCTAATAAGCGTTCTTGGAAGTCTTAACTTGCTAGTTTAGCTTTTGGACAACGTTTCGTTTGGTTAGGAAGCCAATAGACCAAGTTAAGTTCAAAATTGCACGAAACGAGGAAAAACTTGTCTATGCATAGAACTGAGCATTCCTAAGGCATCAAATTGGACCGTTATACTCTATTTAGTGTTCTTAGAAGTCTTAACTTGCTATTTTAGCTTTCGGACAACGTTTCGTTAGGTAAAGAAGCCAATAGACCAAGTTAAGTTCAAAATTGCACGAAACGTGAAAAACTTGTCTATACATAGAACTGAGCATTCCTAAGGCATCAAATTGGACCGTTATACTCTATTTAGTGTTCTTAGAAGTCTTAACTTGCTAGTTTACTATGGACAACGTTTCGTTAGGTAAGGAAGCCAATAGACCAAGTTAAGTTAAAAATTGCACGAAACGAGAAAAACTTATCTTCACATAGAACTGAGCATTCCTAAGGCATCAAATTGGACCGTTATACTATATTTAGTGTTCTTAGAAGTCTTAACTTGCTAGTTTAGTTGTTGGACAAGGTTTCGTTAGGTAAAGAAGCCAATAGACCAAGTTAAGTTCAAAATTGCACGAAACGTGAAAAACTTGTCTATACATAGAACAGAGCATTCCTAAGGCATCAAATTGGACCGTTATACTCTATTTAGTGTTCTTAGAAGTCTTAACTTGCTAGTTTAGCTGTTGGACAACGTTTCGTTAGGTAAAGAAGCCAATAGACCAAGTTAAGTTCAAAATTGCACGAAACGTGAAAAACTTGTCTATGCAAAGAACTGAGCATTCCTAAGGCATCAAATTGGACCGTTATACTCTATTTAGTGTTCTTAGAAGTCTTAACTTGCTAGTTTAGCTATGGACAACGTTTCGTTACGTAAGGAAACCAATAGACCAAGTTAAGTTCAAAATTGCCATGAAACGAGAAAAACTTGTCTTCACATGGAACTGAGCATTCCTAAGGCATCAAATTGGACCGTTACACTCTATTTAGGGTTCTTAGAAGTCTTAACTTGCTAGTTTAGCTGTTGGAGAACGTTTCGTTAGGTAAAGAAGCCAGTAGACCAAGTTAAGTTTAAAATTGCTTGAAACGAGAAAAACTTGTCTATGCATAGAACTGAGCATTCCTAAGGCATCAAATTGGACCGTTATACTCTAATAAGCGTTCTTGGAAGTCTTAACTTGCTAGTTTAGCTTTTGGACAACGTTTCGTTTGGTTAGGAAGCCAATAGACCAAGTTAAGTTCAAAATTGCACGAAACGAGAAAAACTTGTCTATGCATAGAACTGAGCATTCCTAAGGCATCAAATTGGACCGTTATACTCTATTTAGTGTTCTTAGAAGTCTTAACTTGCTATTTTAGCTTTCGGACAACGTTTCGTTAGGTAAAGAAGCCAATAGACCAAGTTAAGTTCAAAATTGCACGAAACGTGAAAAACTTGTCTATACATAGAACTGAGCATTCCTAAGGCATCAAATTGGACCGTTATACTCTATTTAGTGTTCTTAGAAGTCTTAACTTGCTAGTTTACCTATGGACAACGTTTCGTTAGGTAAGGAAGCCAATAGACCAAGTTAAGTTCAAAATTGCACGAAACGAGAAAAACTTATCTTCACATAGAACTGAGCATTCCTAAGGCATCAAATTGGACCGTTATACTATATTTAGTGTTCTTAGAAGTCTTAACTTGCTAGTTTAGTTGTTGGACAACGTTTCGTTAGGTAAAGAAGCCAATAGACCAAGTTAAGTTCAAATTGCACGAAACGTGAAAAACTTGTCTATACATAGAACTGAGCATTCCTAAGGCATCAAATTGGACCGTTATACTCTATTTAGTGTTCTTAGAAGTCTTAACTTGCTAGTTTAGCTATGGACAACGTTTCGTTAGGTAAGGAAGCCAATAGACCAAGTTAAGTTCAAAATTGCACGAAACGAGAAAAAACTTATCTTCACATAGAACTGAGCATTACTAAGGCATCAAATTGGACCGTTATACTATATTTAGTGTTCTTAGAAGTCTTGACTTGCTAGTTTAGCTGTTGGACAACGTTTCTTTAGGTATAGAAGCCAATAGACCAAGTTAAGTTCAAATTGCACGAAACGAGAAAAACTTGTTTATACATAGAACTGAGCATTCCTAAGGCATCAAATTGGACCGTTATACTCTATTTAGTGTTCTTAGAAGTTTTAACTTGCTATTTTAGCTATGGACAACGTTTAGTTAGGTAAAGAAGCCAATAGACCAAGTTAAGTTCAAAATTGCACGAAACGAGAAAAACTTATCTTCACATAGAACTGAGCATTCCTAAGGCATCAAATTGGACCGTTATACTATATTTAGTGTTCTTAGAAGTCTTAACTTGCTAGTTTAGCTGTTGGACAACGTTTCGTTAGGTAAAGAAGCCAATAGACCAAGTTAAGTTCAAAATTGCACGAAACGTGAAAAACTTGTCTATACATAGAACTGAGCATTCCTACGGCATCAAATTGGACCGTTATACTCTATTTAGTGTTCTTAGAAGTCTTAACTTGCTAGTTTAGCTATGGACAACGTTTCGTTAGGTAAGGAAGCCAATAGACCAAGTTAAGTTCAAAATTGCACGAAACGAGAAAAACTTGTCTTCACATAGAACTGAGAATTCCTAAGGCATCAAATTGGACCGTTTTACTCTATTTAGTGTCTTAGAAGTCTTAAATTGCTAGTTTAGCTGTTGGACAACGTTTCGTTAGGTAAAGAAGCCAATAGACCAAGTTAAATTTAAAATTGCACGAAACGAGAAAAACTTGTCTATGCATAGAACTGAGCATTCCTAAGGCATCAAATTGGACCGTTATACTCTATTTAGCATTCTTAGAAGTCTTAACTTGCTAGTTTAGCTTTATACAACGTTTCGTTTGGTAAAGAAGCCAATAGAGCAACTTAAGTTCAAAATTGCACGAAACGAGAAAAACTTGTCTATGCATAGAACTGAGCATTCCTAAGGCATCAAATTGGACCTTTATACTCTATTTAGTGTTCTTAGAAGTCTTAACTTGCTAGTTTAGCTGTTGGACAACGTTTCGTTAGGTAAAGAAGCCAATAGACCAAGTTAAGTCCAAAATTGCACGAAACGAGAAAAACTGGTATATGCATAGAATTGAGCATTCCTAATACGTCAAATTGGACCGTTATACTCTATTTAGTGTTCTTAGAAGTCTTAACTTGCTACTTTAGCTGTTGGACAACGTTTCGTTAGGTAAAGAAGCCAATAGACCAAGTTGAGTTCAAAATTGCACGAAACGTGAAAAACTTGTCTATGCATAGAACTGAGCATTTCTAAGGCATCAAATTGGACCGTTATACTCTGTTTAGTGTTCTTAGAAGTCTTAACTTGCTAGTTTAGCTATGGACAACGTTTCGTTAGGTAAGAAAGCCAATAGACCAAGTTAAGTTCAAAATTGCACGAAGCGAGAAAAACTGGTCTTCGCATAGAACTGAGCATTCCTAAGGCATCAAATTGGACAGTTATACCTTATTTAGCGTTCTTAGAAGTCTTAACTTGCTAGTTTAGCTTTTGGACAACGTTTCGTTTGGTAAAGAAGCCAATAGACCAAGTTAAGTTCAAATTGCACGAAATGAGAAAAACTTGTCTATGCATAGAACTGAGCATTCCTAAGGCATCAAATTGGACGGTTATACTCTATTTAGTGTTCTTAGAAGTCTTAACTTTCTAGTTTAGCTTTTGGACAACGTTTCGTTCGTGAAGAAGCCAATAAACCAAGTTAAGTTCAAAATTGCACGAAACGTGAAAAACTTGTCTATGCCTAGAACTGAGCATTCCTAAGGCATCAAATTGGACCGTTATACTATATTTACCACTCTTAGAAGTATTAACTTGCTAGTTTAGCTTTTGGATAATGTTTCGTTAGGTAAAGAAGCCAATAGACCAAGTTAAGTTCAAAATTGCACGAAACGTGAAAAATTTGTCTATGCATAGAATTGAGCATTCCTAAGGCGTCAAATTGGACAATTATACTCTATTTAGTGTTCTTAGAAGTCTTAACTTGCTAGTTTAGCTTTTGGACAACGTTTCGTTAGGTAAAGAAGCCAATAGACTAGGTTAAGTTCAAAATTGCACGAAACGAGAAAAACTTGTCTACCTATAAAACTGAGCATTCCTTAGGCATCAAATTGAACCGTTATACTCTATTTAGTGTTCTACGATGTTTTAACTTGCTATTTTAGCTTTTGCACAACGTTTCGTCATGTAAAGAAGCCAATAGACCAAGTTAAGTTCAAAATTGCACGAAATGTGAAAAACTTGTCTATGCATAGAATTGAGCATTTCTAAGGCATCAAACTGGACCGTTATACTCTATTTAGTGTTCTGAGAAGTCATAACTTGCTAGTTTAGCTTTTTGACAACGTTTCGTTAGGTAAAGAAGCCAATAGACCAAGTTAAGTTCAAAATTGCACGAAACGTGAAAAACTTGTCTATGCACAAAATTGAGCATTGCTAAGGCATCAAATTTGACCGCTATACTCTATTTAGTTCTCTTAGAAGTCTTAACTTGGTAGTTAAGCATTTGGACAACGTTTCGTCAGGTATAGAAGCCAATAACCAAGTTAAGTTTAAAATTGCACGAAACGAGAAAAACTTGTCTATGGATAGAACTAAGCATTCCTAAAGCATCAAATTGGACCGTTTATACTCTCTTTAGCGTTCTTAGAAGTCTTAACTTGCTAGTTTAGCTTTTGGACAACGTTTCGTTAGGTAAAGAAGCCAATAGACCAAGTTAAGTTCAAAATTGCACGGAACGTGAAAAACTTGTCTATGCATAGAACTGAGCATTCCTAAGGCATCAAATTGGACCGTTATACTCTATTTAGTGTTATTAGAAGTCTTAACTTCCTAGTTTAGCCATGGACAACGTTTCGTTAGGTAAGGAAGCCAATAGACCAAGTTAAGTTCAAAATTGCACGAAACGTGAAAAACTTGTCTATGCATAGAACTGAGCATTCCTAAGGCATCAAATTGGACCGTTATACTCTATTTAGTGTTCTTAGAAGTCTTAACTTCCTAGTTTAGCCATGGACAACGTTTCGTTAGGTAAGGAAGCCAATAGACCAAGTTAAGTTCAAAATTGCACGAAACGTGAAAAACTTGTCTATGCATAGAACTGAGCATTCCTAAGGCATCAAATTGGACCGTTATACTCTGTTTAGTGTTCTTAGAAGTCTTAACTTGCTAGTTAGCTTTTGGACAACGTGTCGTTAGGTAAAGAAGCCATTAGACTAGGTTAAGTTCAAAATTGCACGAAACGAGAAAAACTTGTCTACCCATAAAACTGAGCATTCCTTAGGCATCAAATTGAACCGTTATACTCTATTCAGTGTTCTAAGATGTTTTAACTTTGCTAGTTTAGCTTTCGCACAACGTTTCGTCATGTAAAGAAGCCCTTAGACCAAGTTAAGTTCAAAATTACACGAAACGTGAAAAAACTTGTCTATGCATAGAATTGAGCATTTCTAAGGCATCAAATTGGGACCGTTATACTCTATTTAGTGTTCTTAGAAGTCATAACTTGCTAGTTTAGCTTTTTGACAACGTTTCGTTTGGTAAAGAATCCAATAAACCAAGTTAAATTCAACATTGCACGAAATGTAAAAAACTTGTCTACGCATAGAACTGAGCATTCCTAAGGCATCAAATTGGACCGTTATACTCTATTTAGCATTCTTAGAAGTATTAACTTGCTAGTTTAGCTTTTGGATAATGTTTCGTTAGGTAAAGAAGCCAATAGACCAAGTTAAGTTCAAAATTACACGAAACGAGAAAAACTTGTCTATGCATAGAACTGAGCATTCCTAAGGCATCAAATTGGACCGTTATACTCTATTTAGCGTTCTTAGAAGTATTAACTTGCTAGTTTAGCTTTTGGATAATGTTTCGTTAGGTAAAGAAGCCAATAGACCAAGTTAAGTTCAAAATTACACGAAACGTGAAAAACTTGTCTATGCATAGAATTGAGCATTCCTAAGGCGTCAAATTGGACCGTTATACTCTATTTAGTATTCTTAGAAGTCTTAACTTGCTAGTTTAGCTTTTGGACAACGTGTCGTTAGGTAAAGAAGCCATTAGACTAGGTTAAGTTCAAAATTGCATGAAACGAGAAAAACTTGTCTACCCATAAAACTGAGCATTCCTTAGGCATCAAATTGAACCGTTATACTCTATTCAGTGTTCTAAGATGTTTTAACTTTGCTAGTTTAGCTTTCGCACAACGTTTCGTCATGTAAAGAAGCCCTTAGACCAAGTTAAGTTCAAAATTGCACGAAATGTGAAAAACTTGTCTATGCATAGAATTGAGCATTTCTAAGGCATCAAATTGGACCGTTATACTCTATTTAGTGTTCTTAGAAGTCATAACTTGCTAGTTTAGCTTTTTGACAACGTTTCGTTTGGTAAAGAAGCCAATAGACCAAGTTAAGTTCAAAATTGCACGAAACGAGAAAAACTTGTATATGCATAGAACTGAGCATTCCTAAGGCATCAAATTGGACCGTTATACTCTATTTAGTGTTCTTAGAAGTCTTAACTTCCTAGTTTAGCTATGGACAACGTTTCGTTAGCTAAGGAAGCCAATAGACCAAGTTAAGTTCAAAATTGCACGAAACGTGAAAAACTTGTCTATGCATAGAACTGAGCATTCCTAAGGCATCAAATTGGACCGTTATACTCTGTTTAGTGTTCTTAGAAGTCTTAACTTGCTAGTTTAGCTATGGATAACGTTTCGTTAGGTAAGGAAGCCAATAGACCAAGTTAAGTTCAAAATTGAACGAAACGAGAAAAACTTGTGTTCACATAGAACTGAGCATTACTAAGGCATCAAATTGGACCGTTATACTCTATTTAGTGTTCTTAGAAGTCTTAACTTGCTAGTTTAGCTGTTGGACAACGTTTCGTTAGGTAAAAAAGCCAATAGACCAAGTGAAGTTCAAAATTGCACGAAATGTGAAAAACTTGTCCTATGCATAGAACTGAGCATTCCTAGGGCATCAAATTCGACCGTTATACTCTATTTAGTGTTCTTAGAAGTCTTAACTTGCTAGTTTAGCTATGGACAACGTTTCGTTAGGTAAGGAAGCCAAAAGACCAAGTTAAGTTAAAAATTGCACGAAACGAGAAAAACTTGTCTCCACATAGAACTGAGCATTCCTAAGGCATCAAATTGGACCGTTATATTCTATTTAGTGTTCTTACAAGTCTTAACTTGCTATTTTATCTGTTGGACAACGTTTCGTTAGGTAAAGAAGCCAATAGACCAAGTTAAGTTTAAAATTGCACAAAACGAGAAAAACTTGTCTATGCATAGAACTGAGCATTCCTAAGGCATCAAATTGGACAGTTATACCCTATTTAGCGTTCTTAGAAGTCTTAACTTGCTAGTTTAGCTTTTGGACAACGTTTCGTTTGGTAAAGAAGCCAATAGACCAAGTTAAGTTCAAAATTGCACGAAACGAGAAAAACTTGTATATGCATAGAACTGAGCATTCCTAAGGCATCAAATTGGACCATTATACTCTATTTAGTGTTCTTAGAAGTCTTAACTTGCTAGTTTAGCTTTTGGACAACGTTTCGTTAGGTAAAGAAGCCAATAGACCAAGTTAAGTTTAAAATTGCACGAAACGAGAAAAACTTGTCTATGCATAGAACTGAGCATTCCTAAGGCATCAAATTGGACCGTTATACTCTATTTAGCGTTCTTGGAAGTCTTAACTTGCTAGTTTAGCTGTTGGACAACGTTTCGTTAGGTAAAGAAGCCAATAGACCAAGTTAAGTTTAAAATTGCACGAAACGAGAAAAACTTGTCTATGCATAGAACTGAGCATTCCTAAGGCATCAAATTGGACCGTTATACTCTATTTAGCGTTCTTGGAAGTCTTAACTTGCTAGTTTAGCTGTTGGACAACGTTTCGTTAGGTAAAGAAGCCAATAGACCAAGTTAAGTTTAAAATTGCACGAAACGAGAAAAACTTGTCTATGCATAGAACTGAGCATTCCTAAGGCATCAAATTGGACCGTTATACTCTATTTAGTGTTCTTAGAAGTCTTAACTTGCTAGTTTAGCTTTTGGACAACGTTTCGTTAGGTAAAGAAGCCAATAGACCAAGTCAAGTTCAAAATTGCATGAAATGTAAAAAACTTGTCTATGCATAGAACTGAGCATTCCTAAGGCATCAAATTGGACCGTTATACTCTATTTAGCGTTCTTAGAATTCTTAACTTGCTAGTTTAGCTTTTGGACAACGTTTCGTTTGGTAAAGAAGCCAATAGACCAAGTTAAGTTCAAAATTGCACGAAACGAGAAAAACTTCTCTATGCATAGAACTGAGCATTCCTAAGGCATCAAATTGGACCGTTATACTCTATTTAGCGTTCTTAGAAGTCTTAACTTGCTACTTTAGCTTTTGGACAACGTTTCGTTTAGTAAAGAAGCCAATAGACCAAGTTAAGTTCAAAATTGCACGAAACGAGAAAAACTTCTCTATGCATAGAACTGAGCATTCCTAAGGCATCAAATTGGACCGTTATACTCTATTTATTGTTCTTAGAAGTCTTAACTTGCTAGTTTAGCTTTTGGACAACGTTTCGTTAGGTAAAGAAGCCAATAGACCAAGCTAAGTTCAACATTGCACGAAATGTAAAAAACTTGTCTAGGCATAGAACTGAGCATTCGCAAGGCGTCAAATTGGACCGTTACACTGTATTTAGTGTTCTTAGAAGTCTTAACTTGCTACTCTAGCTTTTGGACAACGTTTCGTTAGCTAAAGAAGTCAATAGACCAAGTTAAGGTCAAAATTGCACGAAACGAGAAAAACTTGTCTATGCATAGAACTGAGCATTCCTAAGGCATCAAATTGGACCGTTATGCTCTATTTAGTGTTCTTATAAGTCTTAACTTGCTAGTTTAGCTTTTGGACAACGTTTCGTTAGGTAAAGAAGCCAATAGACCAAGTTAAGTTCAACATTGCACGAAATGTAAAAAACTTGTCTACGCATAGAACTGAGCATTCCCAAGGCGTCAAATTGGACCGTTACACTGTATTTAGTGTTCTTAGAAGTCTTAACTTGCTACTCTAGCTTTTGGACAACGTTTCGTTAGCTAAAGAATCCAATAGACCAAGTTAAGTTTAAAATTACACGAAACGAGAAAAAACTTGTCTATGCATAGAACTGAGCATTCCTAAGGCATCAAATTGGACCGTTATACTCTATTTAGCGTTCTTAGAAGTATTAACTTGCTAGTTTAGCTTTTGGATAATGTTTCGTTAGGTAAAGAAGCCAATAGACCAAGTTAAGTTCAAAATTACACGAAACGTGAAAAACTTGTCTATGCATAGAATTGAGCATTCCTAAGGCGTCAAATTGGACCGTTATACTCTATTTAGTGTTCTTAGAAGTCTTAACTTGCTAGTTTAGCTTTTGGACAACGTGTCGTTAGGTAAAGAAGCCATTAGACTAGGTTAAGTTCAAAATTGCACGAAACGAGGAAAAACTTGTCTACCCATAAAACTGAGCATTCCTTAGGCATCAAATTGAACTGTTATACTCTATTTAGTGTTCTAAGATGTTTTTAACTTTGCTAGTTTAGCTTTCGCACAACGTTTCGTCATGTAAAGAAGCCCTTAGACCAAGTTAAGTTCAAAATTGCACGAAATGTGAAAAACTTGTCTATGCATAGAATTGAGCATTTCTAAGGCATCAAATTGGACCGTTATACTCTATTTAGTGTTCTTGGAAGTCTTAACTTGCTAGTTTAGCTTTTGGACAACGTTTCGTTAGGTAAAGAAGCCAATAGACCAATTTAAGTTCAAAATTGCACGAAACGTCAAAAACTTGTCTATGCATAGAACTGAGCATTCCTAGGGAATCAAATTGGACTGTTATACTCTATTTAGTGTTCTTAGAAGTCTTAACTTGCTAGTTTAGCTTTTGGAAAACGTTTCGTTAGGTAAGGAAGCCAATATACCAAGTTAGTTTCAAAATTGCACGAACTGTGAAAAACTTGTCTATGCATAGAATTGAGCATTCCTAACGCATCAAATTGGACAATTATACTCTATTTAGTGTTCTTAGAAGTCTTAACTTGCTAGTTTAGCTTTTGGACAACATTTCGTTAGGTAAAGAAGCCAATAGACCAAGTTAAGTTCAAAATTGCACGAAACGAGAAAAACTTGTATATGCATAGAACTGAGCATTCCTAAGGCATCAAATTGGACCGTTATACTCTATTTAGTGTTCTTAGAAGTCTTAACTTGCTAGTTTAGCTTTTGGACAACGTTTCGTTAGGTAAAGAAGCCAATAGACCAAGTCAAGTTCAAAATTGCATGAAATGTAAAAAACTTGTCTATGCATAGAACTGAGCATTCCTAAGGCATCAAATTGGACCGTTATACTCTATTTAGCGTTCTTAGAATTCTTAACTTGCTAGTTTAGCTTTTGGACAACGTTTCGTTTGGTAAAGAAGCCAATAGACCAAGTTAAGTTCAAAATTGCACGAAACGAGAAAAACTTCTCTATGCATAGAACTGAGCATTCCTAAGGCATCAAATTGGACCGTTATACTCTATTTAGCGTTCTTAGAAGTCTTAACTTGCTACTTTAGCTTTTGGACAACGTTTCGTTTAGTAAAGAAGCCAATAGACCAAGTTAAGTTCAAAATTGCACGAAACGAGAAAAACTTCTCTATGCATAGAACTGAGCATTCCTAAGGCATCAAATTGGACCGTTATACTCTATTTATTGTTCTTAGAAGTCTTAATTTGCTAGTTTAGCTTTTGGACAACGTTTCGTTAGGTAAAGAAGCCAATAGACCAAGCTAAGTTCAACATTGCACGAAATGTAAAAAACTTGTCTACGCATAGAACTGAGCATTCGCAAGGCGTCAAATTGGACCGTTACACTGTATTTAGTGTTCTTAGAAGTCTTAACTTGCTACTCTAGCTTTTGGACAACGTTTCGTTAGCTAAAGAAGTCAATAGACCAAGTTAAGTTCAAAATTGCACGAAACGAGAAAAACTTGTCTATGCATAGAACTGAGCATTCCTAAGGCATCAAATTAGACCGTTATGCTCTATTTAGTGTTCTTATAAGTCTTAACTTGCTAGTTTAGCTTTTGGACAACGTTTCGTTAGGTAAAGAAGCCAATAGACCAAGTTAAGTTCAACATTGCACGAAATGTAAAAAACTTGTCTACGCATAGAACTGAGCATTCCCAAGGCGTCAAATTGGACCGTTACACTGTATTTAGTGTTCTTAGAAGTCTTAACTTGCTACTCTAGCTTTTGGACAACGTTTCGTTAGCTAAAGAATCCAATAGACCAAGTTAAGTTTAAAATTACACGAAACGAGAAAAACTTGTCTATGCATAGAACTGAGCATTCCTAAGGCATCAAATTGGACCGTTATACTCTATTTAGCGTTCTTAGAAGTATTAACTTGCTAGTTTAGCTTTTGGATAATGTTTCGTTAGGTAAAGAAGCCAATAGACCAAGTTAAGTTCAAAATTACACGAAACGTGAAAAACTTGTCTATGCAAAGAATTGAGCATTCCTAAGGCGTCAAATTGGACCGTTATACTCTATTTAGTGTTCTTAGAAGTCTTAACTTGCTAGTTTAGCTTTTGGACAACGTGTCGTTAGGTAAAGAAGCCATTAGACTAGGTTAAGATCAAAATTGCACGAAACGAGAAAAACTTGTCTACCCATAAAACTGAGCATTCCTTAGGCATCAAATTGAACCGTTATACTCTATTTAGTGTTCTAAGATGTTTTAACTTTGCTAGTTTAGCTTTCGCACAACGTTTCGTCATGTAAAGAAGCCCTTAGACCAAGTTAAGTTCAAAATTGCACGAAATGTGAAAAACTTGTCTATGCATAGAATTGAGCATTTCTAAGGCATCAAATTGGACCGTTATACTCTATTTAGTGTTCTTGGAAGTCTTAACTTGCTAGTTTAGCTTTTGGACAACGTTTCGTTAGGTAAAGAAGCCAATAGACCAATTTAAGTTCAAAATTGCACGAAACGTCAAAAACTTGTCTATGCATAGAACTGAGCATTCCTAGGGAATCAAATTGGACTGTTATACTCTATTTAGTGTTCTTAGAAGTCTTAACTTGCTATTTTAGCTTTTGGAAAACGTTTCGTTAGGTAAGGAACCCAATATACCAAGTTAGTTTCAAAATTGCACGAACCGTGAAAAACTTGTCTATGCATGGAATTGAGCATTCCTAACGCATCAAATTGGGCAATTATACTCTATTTAGTGTTCTTAGAAGTCTTAATTTGCTAGTTTAGCTTTTGGACAATGTTTCGTTTGGTAAAGAAGCCAATAGACCAAGTTAAGTTTAAAATTGCACGAACCGTGAAAAACTTGTCTATGCATAGAATTGAGCATTCCTAACGCATCAAATTGGGCAATTATACTCTATTTAGTGTTCTTAGAAGTCTTAATTTGCTAGTTTAGCTTTTGGACAATGTTTCGTTTGGTAAAGAAGCCAATAGACCAAGTTAAGTTTAAAATTGCAGGAAACGTGAAAAAACTTGTCTACGCATAGAATTGAGCATTCCTAAGGCATCAAATTGGACCTTTATACTCTATTTAGTGTTCTTCGAAGTCTTAACATGCTAGTTTAGCTTTTGGACAACGTTTTGTTTGGTAAAGAAGCCAATAGACCAGGTTAAGTTTAAAATTGCACGAAACGAGAAAAACTTGTCTATGCATAGAACTGAGCATTCCTAAGGCATCAAATTGGAACGTTATACTCTATTTAGTGTTCTTTGAAGTCCTAACTTGCTAGTCTAGTTTTTGGAAAATGTTTCGTTAGGTAAAGAAGCCAATAGACCAAGTTAAGTTCAAAATTGCATGAAACGTGAAAAACTTGTCTATGCATAGAATTGAGCATTCCTAAGGCATCAAATTGGACCGTCATACTCTATTTAGTGTTCTTAGAAGTCTTAACTTGCTAGTTTAGCTATTGGACAACGTTTCGTTGGGTAAAGAAGCCAATAGACCAAGTTAAGTTCAAAATTGCACGAAACGAGAAAAACTTGTCTACGCATAGAACTGAGCATTCCTAAGGCATCAAATTGGACCATTATACTCTATTTAGTGTTCTTAGAAGTCTTAACTTGCTAGTTTAGCTTTTGGACAACGTTTCGTTAGGTAAAGAAGCCAATAGACCAATTTAAGTTCAAAATTGCACGAAACGTCAAAAACTTGTCTATGCATAGAACTGAGCATTCCTAGGGAATCAAATTGGACTGTTATACTCTATTTAGTGTTCTTAGAAGTCTTAACTTGCTAGTTTAGCTTTTGGAAAACGTTTCGTTAGGTAAGGAACCCAATATACCAAGTTAGTTTCAAAATTGCACGAACCGTGAAAAACTTGTCTATGCATGGAATTGAGCATTCCTAACGCATCAAATTGGGCAATTATACTCTATTTAGTGTTCTTAGAAGTCTTAATTTGCTAGTTTAGCTTTTGGACAATGTTTCGTTTGGTAAAGAAGCCAATAGACCAAGTTAAGTTTAAAATTGCAGGAAACGTGAAAAACTTGTCTACGCATAGAATTGAGCATTCCTAAGGCATCAAATTGGACCGTTATACTCTATTTAGTGTTCTTCGAAGTCTTAACATGCTAGTTTAGCTTTTGGACAACGTTTTGTTTGGTAAAGAAGCCAATAGACCAGGTTAAGTTTAAAATTGCACGAAACGAGAAAAACTTGTCTATGCATAGAACTGAGCATTCCTAAGGCATCAAATTGGAACGTTATACTCTATTTAGTGTTCTTTGAAGTCCTAACTTGCTAGTCTAGTTTTTGGAAAATGTTTCGTTAGGTAAAGAAGCCAATAGACCAAGTTAAGTTCAAAATTGCACGAAACGTGAAAAACTTGTCTATGCATAGAATTGAGCATTCCTAAGGCATCAAATTGGACCGTCATACTCTATTTAGTGTTCTTAGAAGTCTTAACTTGCTAGTTTAGCTTTTGGACAACGTTTCGTTAGGTAAAGAAGCCAATAGACCAAGTAAAGTTCAAAATTGGACGAAACGAGAAAAACTTGTCTACGCATAGAACTGAACATTCCTAAGGCATCAAATTGGACCATTATACTCTATTTAGTGTTCTTAGAAGTCTTAACTTGCTAGTTTAGCTTTTGGACAACGTTTCGTTATGTAAATAAGCCAATAGACCAAGTTAAGTTCAAAATTCCACGAAACGTCAAAAACTTGTCTATGCATAGAACTGAGCATTCCTAGGACATCAAATTGGACCGTTATACTCTATTTAGTGTTCTTAGAAGTCTTAACTTTCTAGTTTATCTTTTGGACAACGTTTCGTTAGGTAAAGAAGCCAATAGACCGAGTTAAGTTCAAAATTGCACGAAACGTCCAAAACTTATCTATGCATAGGACTGAGCATTCCTAGGGCGTCAAATGGGACCGTTATACTCTATTTAGTGTTCGAAGAAGCCTTAACTTGCTAGTTTAGCTTTTGGACAACGTTTAGTTAGGTAAAGAAGCCAATAGACCAAGTTAAGTTTAAAATTGCACGAAACGTGAAAAACTTGTCTATGCATAGAATTGAGCATTCCTAACGCATCAAATTAGACCGTTATACTCTATTTAGTGTTCTTAGAAGTCTTAACTTGCTAGTTTAGCTTTTGGACAACATTTCGTTAGGTAAAGAAGCCAATAGACCAAGTTAAGTTCAAAATTGCACGAAACGTGAAAAACTTGTCTATGCATAGAAGTGAGCATTCCTAAGGCATCAAATTGGACCGTTATACTCTATTTAGTGTTCTTCGAAGTCTTAACTTGCTAGTTTAGCTTTTGGACAACGTTTCGTTTGGTAAAGAAGCCAATAGACCAGGTTAAGTTAAAAATTGCACGAAACGAGAAAAACTTTTCTATGCATAGAACTGAGCATTCCAAAGGCATCAAATTGGACCGTTATACTCTATTTAGTGTTCTTAGAAGTCCTAACTTGCTAGTCTAGCTTTTGGAAAACGTTTCGTTAGGTAAAGAAGCCAATAGACCAAGTTAAGTTCAAAATTGCACGAAACGAGACAAACTTGTCTATGCATAGAACTGAGCATTCTTAAGGCATCAAATTGGACCGTTATACTCTATTTAGTGTTCTTAGAAGTCTTAACTTGCTAGTTTAGCTTTTGGAAAACGTTTCATTAGGTAAGGAAGCCAATAGACCAAGTTAGGTTCAAAATTGCACGAACCGTGAAAAACTTGTCTATGCATAGAATTGAGCATTCCTAACGCATCAAATTGGACAATTATACTCTATTTAGTGTTCTTAGAAGTCCTAACTTGCCAGTCTAGCTTTTGGAAAACGTTTCGTTAGGTAAAGAAGCCAATAGACCAAGTTAAGTTCAAAATTGCACGAAACGAGAAAAACTTGTCTATGCATAGAACTGAGCATTCCTAAGGCATCAAATTGGACCGTTATACTCTATTTAGTGTTCTTAGAAGTCTTAACTTGCTAGTTTAGCTTTTGGACAACGTTTCGTTATGTAAATAAGCCAATAGACCAAGTTAAGTTCAAAATTCCACGAAACGTCAAAAACTTGTCTATGCGTAGAACTGAGCATTCCTAGGACATCAAATTGGACCGTTATACTCTATTTAGTGTTCTTAGAAGTCTTAACTTTCTAGTTTATCTTTTGGACAACGTTTCGTTAGGTAAAGAAGCCAATAGACCGAGTTAAGTTCAAAATTGCACGAAACGTCAAAAACTTATCTATGCATAGAACTGAGCATTCCTAGGGCGTCAAATGGGACCGTTATACTCTATTTAGTGTTCGAAGAAGCCTTAACTTGCTAGTTTAGCTTTTGGACAACGTTTAGTTAGGTAAAGAAGCCAATAGACCAAGTTAAGTTTAAAATTGCACGAAACGTGAAAAACTTGTCTATGCATAGAATTGAGCATTCCTAACGCATCAAATTAGACCGTTATACTCTATTTAGTGTTCTTAGAAGTCTTAACTTGCTAGTTTAGCTTTTGGACAACATTTCGTTAGGTAAAGAAGCCAATAGACCGAGTTAAGTTCAAAATTGCACGAAACGTGAAAAACTTGTCTATGCATAGAAGTGAGCATTCCTAAGGCATCAAATTGGACCGTTATACTCTATTTAGTGTTCTTCGAAGTCTTAACTTGCTAGTTTAGCTTTTGGACAACGTTTCGTTTGGTAAAGAAGCCAATAGACCAGGTTAAGTTAAAAATTGCACGAAACGAGAAAAACTTTTCTATGCATAGAACTGAGCATTCCAAAGGCATCAAATTGGACCGTTATACTCTATTTAGTGTTCTTAGAAGTCCTAACTTGCTAGTCTAGCTTTTGGAAAACGTTTCGTTAGGTAAAGAAGCCAATAGACCAAGTTAAGTTCAAAATTGCACGAAACGAGACAAACTTGTCTATGCATAGAACTGAGCATTCCTAAGGCATCAAATTGGACCGTTATACTCTATTTAGTGTTCTTAGAAGTCTTAACTTGCTACTTTAGCTTTTGGAAAACGTTTCCTTAGGTAAGGAAGCCAATAGACCAAGTTAGGTTCAAAATTGCACGAACCGTGAAAAACTTGTCTATGCATAGAATTGAGCATTCCTAACGCATCAAATTGGACAATTATACTCTATTTAGTGTTCTTAGAAGTCCTAACTTGCTAGTCTAGCTTTTGGAAAACGTTTCGTTAGGTAAAGAAGCCAATAGACCAAGTTAAGTTCAAAATTGCACGAAACGAGAAAAACTTGTCTATGCATAGAACTGAGCATTCCTAAGGCATCAAATTGGACCGTGATACTCTATTTAGTGTTCTTAGAAGTCTTAACTTGCTAGTTTAGCTTTTGGACAACGTTTCGTAAGGTAAAGAAGCCAATAGACCAATTTAAGTTCAAAATTGCACGAAACGTCAAAAACTTGTCTATGCATAGAATTGAGCATTCCTAACGCATCCAATTGGTCAATTATACTCTATTTAGTGTTCTTAGAAGTCTTAATTTGCTAGTTTAGCTTTTGGAAAACGTTTCGTTAGGTAAGGAAGCCAATAGACCAAGTTAGGTTCAAAATTGCACGAACCGTGAAAAACTTGTCTATGCATAGAATTGAGCATTCCTAACGCATCCAATTGGACTGTTATACTCTATTTAGTGTTCTTAGAAGTCTTAATTTGCTAGTTTAGCTTTTGGAAAACGTTTCATTAGGTAAGGAAGCCAATAGACCAAGTTAGGTTCAAAATTGCACGAACCGTGAAAAACTTGTCTATGCATAGAATTGAGCATTCCTAACGCATCAAATTGGACAATTATACTCTATTTAGTGTTCTTAGAAGTCCTAACTTGCCAGTCTAGCTTTTGGAAAACGTTTCGTTAGGTAAAGAAGCCAATAGACCAAGTTAAGTTCAAAATTGCACGAAACGAGAAAAACTTGTCTATGCATAGAACTGAGCATTCCTAAGGCATCAAATTGGACCGTTATACTCTATTTAGTGTTCTTAGAAGTCTTAACTTGCTAGTTTAGCTTTTGGACAACGTTTCGTTATGTAAATAAGCCAATAGACCAAGTTAAGTTCAAAATTCCACGAAACGTCAAAAACTTGTCTATGCGTAGAACTGAGCATTCCTAGGACATCAAATTGGACCGTTATACTCTATTTAGTGTTCTTAGAAGTCTTAACTTTCTAGTTTATCTTTTGGACAACGTTTCGTTAGGTAAAGAAGCCAATAGACCGAGTTAAGTTCAAAATTGCACGAAACGTCAAAAACTTATCTATGCATAGAACTGAGCATTCCTAGGGCGTCAAATGGGACCGTTATACTCTATTTAGTGTTCGAAGAAGCCTTAACTTGCTAGTTTAGCTTTTGGACAACGTTTAGTTAGGTAAAGAAGCCAATAGACCAAGTTAAGTTTAAAATTGCACGAAACGTGAAAAACTTGTCTATGCATAGAATTGAGCATTCCTAACGCATCAAATTAGACCGTTATACTCTATTTAGTGTTCTTAGAAGTCTTAACTTGCTAGTTTAGCTTTTGGACAACATTTCGTTAGGTAAAGAAGCCAATAGACCGAGTTAAGTTCAAAATTGCACGAAACGTGAAAAACTTGTCTATGCATAGAAGTGAGCATTCCTAAGGCATCAAATTGGACCGTTATACTCTATTTAGTGTTCTTCGAAGTCTTAACTTGCTAGTTTAGCTTTTGGACAACGTTTCGTTTGGTAAAGAAGCCAATAGACCAGGTTAAGTTAAAAATTGCACGAAACGAGAAAAACTTTTCTATGCATAGAACTGAGCATTCCAAAGGCATCAAATTGGACCGTTATACTCTATTTAGTGTTCTTAGAAGTCCTAACTTGCTAGTCTAGCTTTTGGAAAACGTTTCGTTAGGTAAAGAAGCCAATAGACCAAGTTAAGTTCAAAATTGCACGAAACGAGACAAACTTGTCTATGCATAGAACTGAGCATTCCTAAGGCGTCAAATTGGACCGTTATACTCTATTTAGTGTTCTTAGAAGTCTTAACTTGCTACTTTAGCTTTTGGAAAACGTTTCCTTAGGTAAGGAAGCCAATAGACCAAGTTAGGTTCAAAATTGCACGAACCGTGAAAAACTTGTCTATGCATAGAATTGAGCATTCCTAACGCATCAAATTGGACAATTATACTCTATTTAGTGTTCTTAGAAGTCCTAACTTGCTAGTCTAGCTTTTGGAAAACGTTTCGTTAGGTAAAGAAGCCAATAGACCAAGTTAAGTTCAAAATTGCACGAAACGAGAAAAACTTGTCTATGCATAGAACTGAGCATTCCTAAGGCATCAAATTGGACCGTGATACTCTATTTAGTGTTCTTAGAAGTCTTAACTTGCTAGTTTAGCTTTTGGACAAC